>NC_073391.1:30332680-30637680 GCF_028641065.1 Leucoraja erinaceus | reverse complement strand
TTTCTCTCTGCATTCCCAGTGATGAAATTGAGGCTGATTGATGGCCTCCTGTTTCTCGTCCTTTTTACACAAGATCATGGCTGAGCAATCCCTTATCTCCCACAGACACCACCGCTCCCCACAATCTGCAGTCTTTTAAAACCCAAGCGCTGCAACTAGCCATGACTGATTTAATTTTAACTTGCATCCTTTCCCAAGAATAGAAATAGGAAAAAAAAAAAATGTGTCCACCATTATCAAGGTGTAATGAAAGTACTGTGTGATAGCTATTGTAATGTTACTTTGCAATCACATTTTGAGGATACAATTATCTAAGGATTGTCATCGTCTTCCCCCCCCCCCCCCCCCCCCCCCCCAATCCCATCCCCCCACTTATCTTGGCTGTGTTTCTGGAAAGGAACAGACCAGAGGTTAGGATCTATCTTGAACAAACAGCAAAAAAAGTATTGTAAAGCACCCATCTAACAGCTGTCTTTGAAACACAAGCAAATAGCTTTTTATAAGAGATGTGCTTTGAACTTGCTCCAGTTTGTTGAGCCAAATATGAAAAAGGATCAAAAGAGATGAAGTGCTATACTGAAGTGAATGATTTCCACTGTCAAAGTGCCCATCAGTGCAACTTAACTATATTCTCTATAGGCTTGTGCTGACTTCTCCAATATCAGTAATTTGAGCAGATTTTAATTGTCACAAGTTGAAGGGAGTTGCTCGGTGTTTGAGCATGTTTATGTGTAAAAGATCATAGAAAGTTTCAAACATTTAGCGAATCTTATCCAACAAAATTCTACAGTAATCAGGCTATTGTTTGCACAGATTCCACGACATTCAAACACGGGTATTAAAACTGGAGGTCTCTTTAAAATAAATGTACAGTGACATTGTTGCATTGGAAGCAAATACCAATTTAACCTAAAAGACAAAAGAGCCAAAATGCTTTTACTAATTACAAAATAGTCTATTAATGTCAACTTCACTCGTGTTATATTAAAAACAAATGTCAGTCTAAAGCTCTTGTCTGTCCTCTACAGAATAAATTGGGGTTGTGGAGGAACTGTACATAAAAAAAAAAATCACAAATGCTGAACTCTCAATATAAATATTCGTACAATAAGAAGGAGCAGATCAAAGCTATGCTCAATCCAATGTGCAATTCACTGCAATTTAAGATAACAATAAACCATGAAACTATTCTGAATAATGTTTCCAAGTTGACAAACTCTTATTTCTCATAAAAAGCGAGGCAGCAAAATAAAGGATATTAAGCATATAAATATGGATGGAAAAGAAAGTGCTTTTAATGATCCCTGTCATATCAGATTCAGATTCAATTTTAATTGTCATTGTCAGTGTACAGTACAGAGACAACAAATATGTCATAGATCCCTAAATATAACAGGCCAATTTGTAAGAGAAGATACATTTTTCTTTATATTCTTCTTTATTAGCCAAAGTATATACATGGGTAACAGGCAAATAAGAGTAACAGGCAAATAAGTACAACAGGCAGCATGGACATGATGGACTGGAAGGTCCTGTTTCTATGCTATACCACTATAACAATGCGAGCTGGAGGTGAGGGGAGAGTTACATACAGGCTTGTTCCATCTCATTGCAGGAAGGATGCATGGAGGAATATCTAAGATTAATCTGGAAGGCATCAAGGGGTCTGGGGATTGAGCAGGAAGTTATTAATTTAAGCTACATGGATAGACGGCGTTGGTTCATTTAAATAAGACCAAGGGGACATTTTATTGTGGGGCCTAGATAAAATAGATAGAATAGTCTCCCTTTTGCCTTGGGGAGTTAAACTACATCTTTAAAAGGCAGCTGCTATTGTTAGTGCTGCTATACATGTCCTTTTCCCGGAGAGGTCAACAGCCAGGAGACATAAATTAAAAAATAATTGGTAGTTGGATCAGAGGGAAGTTGAGAGTCAAGGTTTTTTCACTCTCCACCTGGAGGATGATGAGGGTTTGTAGCTCACAGGATAGAAGAGAGCAGACATAAATCCTTTACTGCACCGTGTATGGCCTGGCATCCCATAACTTAAGGCTAGAGGTCAAAAGCCAGGAATGAAGTTAGATAAGAGCACTTCAACCAGTATTAATATGAATGGCCAAAGTTTACTACCCTGCTGTAAGCAGTCATAATTTTACATAAAGCATACAAAAGTCTTTGGCTTATGAAAAATATATGCTTCAACTAGTGAAGGTGGAGGGTCTAGGTTTTAATAGGGGTTTAGTCAAAATAACTGAAAATTACAAATATCAATCTTATCAAAAGAATAAACCCAGAGTGTTGTGAATCTGTGGAATTCTCGGCCTCGGAAGGCAGTGGGGGCCAATTCTCTGGATGCTTTCAAAAGAGAGTTAAATAGAGATCTTAAAGGTCAGGGGATATGGTGAGAAGGCAGGAAAAGGGTACCGAGGGAGGTTCTACTGCAGTTGCAGGGAGGTTCTACTGCAGTTGTACAGGGTCTTGGTGAGACCACACCTGGAGTATTGCATACAGTTTTGGTCTCCAAATCTGAGGAAGGACATTATTGTCATAGAGGGAGTGCAGAGAAGGTTCACCAGACTGATTCCTGGGATGTCAGGACTGTCTTACGAAGAAAGACTGGATAGACTTGGTTTATACTCTCTAGAATTTAGGAGATTGATAGGGGATCTTATAGAAACTTACAAAATTCTTAAGGGGTTGGACAGGCTAGATGCAGGAAGATTGTTCCCGATGTTGGGGAAGTCCAGGACAAGGGGTCACAGCTTAAGGATTAGGGGGAAATCCTTTAAAACCGAGATGAGGAGAACTTTTTTCACACAGAGAGTGGTGAATCTCTGGAACTCTCTGCCGCAGAGGGTAGTTGAGGCCAGTTCATTGGCTATATTTAAGAGGGAGTTAGATGTGGCCCTTGTGGCTAAGGTGATCAGAGGGTATGGAGAGAAGGCAGGTACGGGATACCGAGTTGGATGATCAGCCATGATCATATTGAATGGCGGTGCAGGCTCGAAGGGCCGACTGGCCTACTCCTGCACCTATTGTTTATAGTATACAGTATATCAGTAATGAGTTTCTTCTTTGAAGTCATCAGGCAACTGTACTGACTGCTCACCTGTGAGTGAGGTCCTAACGTCCCTTCTAATCATTGGAAACCATCTTTAATTGGACTTATCTTGCACTATACATTATACCCTTTATCCTGTACCTGTGCACTGTGAGCAGCTCAATTGTAATCATGTATAGTCTTTCCATTGACAGGGTAGCACACAACCAAAAGCTTTTCAATGCACCTTGGTACACATAACAATAATAAATTACACTATAGAAGAGATGGCTAGGTTGCAGGTGGGTAGTTAATTTTAGTATAGAGATGCAGCTTGGAACTAGGCCCTTCGGCCCATCGAGTTCCAGCCGACCAGCGATCACCTGTTTCATATTAGTTCTATTTTATCCCACTTTCTCAACCACCAACTACACATTAGGGGCAATTTTACAGAGGCCAATTAACCTACAATCCTGCACGTCTTTGGTGTGCGGGAGGAAAACAGACCACCCAGAGGAAAACAACACTGCCACAGAAAGAACATGCAAACTCCACACAGACAGCACCCAAGGTCAAGATCAAACCTGGGTTTCTGGCGCTGCGAGGCAGTGGCTCTATTAACTGTGCCACTATGCCGCCCTGTGGCTGCTGTAAATTGTCCTCCAAGTGCGCGATAATATCTGTGAGTTATGACAATGTGGGGCAATAAAGAGATATGAGATTAATGGCCGATTGCTGGTGGGAATGGAAGCAGTGGAGCACAAAGCCTGCCTCTGGACTGTATATTATGTCTGAGATGAAGGAACATTATTTTTCAAGACTGTTCTGAAAGTAAACATCTCTTATTAAAAAGGCTCTTAAAAGTACAAATTATATTCCAACGAAAATAGTGTTGAAAAACAGCTTGTGGTAAGTGACAATGTTTTATGATTTTCAAAAAGGTACATAAAATCACCAAACAATTTTCAAACTGCAGCAGGGGTGTAGTTAGTACTACTGCCTCACAGCTCCAGGGTTCAATCCTGACCCCAGGCTCTGTCTGTAAACAAACTCTTCCCCATGAATACGTGGCTTCTGCCAGGTGCTCAGTTTAGTTCCACATGCCAAAGATGTGCAGGTAGGTTAATTGTCTACGGTAATTTACACCTACGTGCGGGTATGTGGTGGAAGAACCAAAGAGGAGTTAACACTTGTTAACTCAAGTGTAACACTTGTGAGAACAAGTTACATGGCTACAACAAAATAAAACATACAAATTGAATTGTTCTACATAGAACCAATCGGCCAAAATGGCCGTCTCCTCAGAAGTCATACAGCATCGACTCGTACAACAGGCCTTCAGCCCAACTTATCAAGATACCCCATTTATACTAGTCCCACCTGCCCGTATTCGGCCCATATCCCTACTAAACCATTCCTATTCATGTACCTGTCCAAATGTCTTTTAAATGTTGATATAGCCTCAGCTACCTCCTCTGGCAGCTTGTTCCGTACCCACCAGAGTCTGAAAAACATCCCCCAACTTCCCATTAAATCTGTCTCTTTTTACCTTTTAACCTAGGTCCTCTGGTTCTTGATTTCCCCTACTCTGGGTAAAAGACTCTGCATTCACCCTATTCCCGTCATGATCTTATACGCCTCTTTTTTTAAAAATCACCCCACATCCTGGATGTTATAATATCATTTAAATATTGGAAACATTCCGTGCTTGGATAAAATAAAGTACAACAGAGACTAATAGGCCTTGTCATTGTGAAAATAATTCCTGAAACAATATCTCCAGCATCATAATGAAGTAGTTATGTAAAATAGACAACCCATAAGCCAATGCCTGGTCTACAGTAAGAAACCAGAAAATGCTATTACTCAGCAAATCAAGCACTATCTGTGAACAGTTAAAAATTCAGACCAATGGACATTCCTCAGAATTCATTGCGAGCATTTCTATCATTTTCTGCTGATGTTCCCGATTTCCAGCATATGCAGTGTCTTGCTATGTCGATTCAAGGTGCTTGCTGCAAATAATGGCGGCTATAAATCTTTGGAGAGACTGTCAAGGTAACCAGGTGGCCCTTTGAGATTAATTGGCAGTGGTTGGAGATAGTTTCTTCAGATACTTCCACAAAAGGTTGTCATCTCTTTCAATTTGACAAGCACAGTTGGAAGAATCCCAATCCACAACACCAACTCAAAACAAATGGGATTGGGAAACTAAAAGGTTCAATAAAGTTTTTTTTGTTTTTGTTTTTTTTAAAAGAGATATGTATGGTATGGAAGCAGGCCCTTCATTCCACTAAGTCCACTCTGACCATCAATCACCCACTTACACAAGTTCTATGTCATCCCACGTTTTCATCCACTCCCTACGCACTAGGGGCAATTAACAGAGGCCAATTAACCTGCAACCCCATGTCTTTGGGATGGGGAGAAAACTGGAGCACCCAGAGGAAACTCATGCGGTCACAGGAAGAAGGTGCAAACTCCACAGCACCCAAGGTCAGGATCGAACCCAGGTCACTGGAGCTGTGAGGCAGAAGTGCTACCTGATGCACCTCTGTGCCACCCATTTTTTTGTTCCAAATGGTAACTTGGAAATACTTGATGACTCCAAATGATTTAAGATGTGAAAGGACACATACCAATTGTTTATCCTCTTGTTTTAGAAAAGTATGCTTTAAAAAAAATATTTTCTTATTGTGATCATGAAAACCGGCTCAAAATAGTGATACATCCTTCTTGTGGATATGCAAGAAAGAAACCATATACTCAAACATTTTCTATGTTCCCCTAGAACGGATGACATTATTTTGTTTTAAAGCGATACACCCCCAAAAAATTAAAATTGTACCGCTCAATTTAGATTGTGGTTGGGGTAATGGAATAACCAGAGAAACAAGCTTAACCTAAATGAAATTGGAGCACATCACAAATTATTTCCTCAACCCGAATTAGAGGCAGATAGGTTTTTCCAAATACTAGTTTTATAGTTTTAGGGAGGGCACCTATGGATGTCAAACCGGACGGCATCACCGTGCTGCAGCTGAATGCGGAAGGCCTAACTTGCTGGAGCACCTGGAGGGCATTACATAACTTCTGCTGCCTCAAACGCAAGAAGGACAACAACTGCATACATGGTGACACAACTATACATTACAGGATTATTACTAAACGACCACTGAAAATAGCAATAATGTTTGACCAATCATGCAATCTCAATCACTCAAGGTCAAGCAATCCCATATCTTAGTATCCTTATGCTTTTAACATCTCTAAACCCCAAGGTTTTTGACACTACTTGTTAAATTGACGGAAAGAAACCGGTTCTGCAAGATCACAGATGAATTATAGTTTAGACCTTTCAAAAGATCTAGAGGTACCAGAATTTATCAAGGTTCATTTTCAAATATAATGATCCTAAACATTCCACTTTTATGCCTGATGTTTGGTTTAGAGATGCAGAATGGATACAGGGACTTTGGCCCATGCTGACCATTGATCACCTGTTCATACTAGTTCTATGTTATCCCATTTTTGCATCAATTTACACGCTAGGGGCAACTTACACGCTAGGGGCAACTTACTGAAGCCAATTAACCTATAAACCCGCACGTCTGAGATATGGGAGGAAACCAGAGCACCCCAAGAAAACCACGCAGTCACAGAGAGAATGTCCAAACTCCACACCAGCAGCACACGATGACACGATGGAAGCTGGGTTTCTGGCGCTGAGAGACACCAATTCATCCAATTGCACCACTGTTCTGCCCACTAAATTATTGGACCATTTATGCACAGTAAAAATGAAACTGGATGCTTTGAACCTTACACATCTGTATATTCCCTCGTCATCTCTAGGTCACAAGATGCTGACATTCTGTACTCTGGGATTATGGGTGGTCTCCATTTCCCAGTCTTGTAATAGATTTTTGGCCCAGATTCAATTAGTCTCCAATTTTCCAGGGCCTCAGCTCATCAGAATTTCCAAGGAGACAGTTTGTCTTGCGCTACTTTTTGACTGGATAAAAATGTCAAGATAATAGATAAATATAAATATATATAGAATCCTACAAGGACAAGATTAGGTAGAGCTCTGCCACAGGGGAAATGTCATAGTTCAGAGGTAAAGTAGCCTATGGAAAAAGTAAAACTGTTAAACACAAGAAAAAAAGAACAGTTGATCTACGATGGCATTTCTTTGAAAACATCTTTGATCAGCCTAGTTTAAGAATTTTTTTCATAAACAGAATGAGCAGGTACTATTATAATGTTTAAGAAACATTTAGACAGGATAAGTTTAGAGAGGTATGGGCCAATCTCTGGCAGGAGGGACCAGTGTAGATGGGGCTTGTAGGTTGGCATGGGCAAGTTGGGCTGAAGGGCCTGTTTCCACACTATTATCCATGATGTTAGTTTCATTACAATATCTGCACTAGGTCATAATCACTCACTAACAATTAGAGTCACCATGGTGAAAGGTAGACAAAGACCCCAGTTTGTTTCTAAATTACTCGATCATGGCAAATATTAAAATTAAACTTAACCAGTGGAAACTATAAGAGTGGGTGGAGTAGGAATAAATGCAACTTATATGATTAAGATTAGCCTATAAAAAAGGTCATGCTACTCCGAAGATGTGGCACTTATTCAGCTTCTCTCCCTTCTGGACTTTTCTCCCCACCTTCTATGCCATTACACAACGCATACTTCCTATGCAAACGGTTCAGACCTTAAATAGATTCACAACTTTAAACCAACTTTGCTTTCCTGATGCAACCTCAACCACAGTAAAATAGCTGTATTGAAAATCTTGAAGCATTTGTTCAGTTCCAGGTTGTTGGCAGAAAAGCAACCTTGTTAACCAATCCACTTTCTGAATCCAGTTTGAACCCCAAGGCAAGTAGCTAGCATTTACCCAAAATGAATATACTACACAAGATGCAGACGGACAGACATACATTCGTAACGTCCTCACCTTACACCCCATCAGCCGTCGCATACAGCACATAATCCTCAACATTTTCGCCACCTGCAACGGGATCCCACTACCAGCCACATCTTCACCCCTTTCTGCTTTCCGCAGAGACCTTTCCCTCCGCAACTCCCTGGTCAACTCGTCCCTTCCCACACAAACCACCCCCTCCCCAGGTACTTACCCCTGCAACCGCAGGAGATGCAACACCTGTCCCTATACCTCCCCCCTCGACTCTGTCCAAGGACCCCGACAGTCTTTTCAGTTGAGGTAGAGGTTCACTTGCACCTCCACTAATCTTATCAACTGCATCCACTATTCCAGGTGTGGACTCCTGTATTTCGGCGAGACCAGGCTCGGCGATTGTTTCGATGAACTCCGCTAAGTCCACCTAAACTTACCTGACCTCCCAGTTGCTCAACACCTTAACCCCCCCCCCCCATTCCCACACTGACCTTTCTGTCCTGGGCCTCCTCCATTGTCAGAGTGAGGCCCAGCGGAAATTGGAGGAACAACACCTCATATTTCGCTTGGGCAGTTTATACCCCAGCAGTATGAACATTGACTTCTCCAACTCCAAGTAGCCCTTGCTTTCCATCTCTCTCCATCCCCTCCCCAGTTATCCTACCAGTCTTACTGTCTCAAACTACATTTCATCTCTGTACCGCCCACTCCACTGACATCAGTCGGAAGAAGAGTCTCGACCCGAAACGTCATCCATTCCTTCTCTCCAGAGATGCTGCCTGCTCCGCTAAGTTACTCCAGCATTGTGTGTCTACCACATGTTTCCATTTTGACATGATGGACTTGCAGCTAAATCCAATAAGCACCTTTGTACAGGTTGGTCAGTGAATCAATAGATGTTCTAGTGCTGAAGACACCCAAATTCGGCGTGGTGCTTTAATGGTCAAACACATGTTAATCCTATTTAGAACAAGTGTTCTTTCTCAAAATAAAGAAAACGCTGGCGTAACTCAGCAATTCAGGAGGCATCTCTGGAGAACATGGATCAGCAATGTTTTGGATCTGGACCTTTCTTCATCTGAAGAAGGATCCCACCCCCAAAGGGTCTCTTATCCATGTTCTCCAGAGCTGCTGCCTGACTCGCTCAGTTCCTCCAGCACTTTGGGTCTTTTTTTGTGCAAGCCAGCATCTGCAATTCTTTGTGTCGCGATGTTCCTCCTCAAAAGTTCACCAAAGCTAGAAGCGCGTGTCAAAGTCTTTTTAAGCGTTATTTTTATCTGTATTCTTTACACCAAAGGGTAAAATTAGATAGGCACGGCGGGGCACTGGTAACAACTAAATCAACGCGATCCAATTCTCAGAACATAATATGCATATCATTCTTCAATCAACTGCAAAATATGGTAGCGGCTTCATCTTCAAATTTGGAACAATTTGCAATGATTGTGAAAACAGACACAAACATCATGGACTACTGCTGAATTAACTGCCATAAATGTTTGACAACAAAACAAGATTCCTCAAGCAGCAAGCAAACACCATGTCTAATAATACCCATCATATTTCCTTGATATTTAATGGCACTGCACCTTTGCAACTACCACCAATACTGGAGCATTATCACAAAATAGAACATAGAAACATACAAAATAGATGCAGGAGTAGGCCATTCGGCCCTTCGAGCCTGCACCGCCATTCAATATGATCATGGCTGATCATCCAACTCAGTATCCTGTACCTGCCTTCTCTCCATACCCCCCGATCCCATTAGCCACAAGGGCCACATCTAACTCCCTCTTAAATATAGCCAATGAACTGGCCTCAACTACCTTCTGTGGCAGAGAATTCCAGAGATTTACCACTCTCTGTGTGAAAAATGTTTTTCTCATCTCGGTCCTAAAGGATTTCCCCATTATCCTTAAACTGTGACCCCTTGTCCTGGACTTCCCCAACATCGGGAACAATCTTCCTGCATGGCACATGGTATAGTACAGCACAAGTCCTTTTGGGCCACAATATCTGTGCCAAACATGATGCAAAGACCATCTCATACCTGCATATAATCAATTTCTCCCAATTCCTTGCATACCCATATGCCTATCCAAGTCTCTTAAATGCCACTTATCATATCTGTCTCAACAACCACGTTCCAGGCATTAACCACCCTTAGTGCATTAAAAAAAAAAAAACTTGCCCCGCACATCTCCTTTAGACTTTGCAGCTCTCATCTTAAAGCTATGCTCGCTAGTATTTAATTTTTCCCACGGTGTGAAAAAGGTTCTGACCTTCTACCCTATCTATCCCTCTCATAATTTAATGAGGTGGCCACATAAACAATGGTGCTAGAAGAGTCAGACAGAAAAAAACACTGGAGGAACTGGGGAGCATCTGGGGAGGGAATAGACAGGGGACATTTCAAGTCAGGACCGCTTTAAAACATTGCCTGCCCATTCCCTCCACAGATGCTGCCTGAACTGCTGAGTTCCTCTGGCACCAGGTTTTGCTGAAGATTCCAGCATCTGCAGTATCTTGTGTCTCTATTCTACAGTAAATAACTAATTTAACTTGTCCAAAGGTGTTAGTATTAACTATAAGGCAGTTAGGAATGTTATAGCTTATCACACATACTCTGGATGTGAAGCTAGGTCAGCATACAAGCAGTTAGTTCCACACCACGCAAGAAGTTTAATTTCACAAGCATTCCACCCACGCTGAAACATTGGGCTGGATCACTGGTCATTTGTCCTGCTACCTATATTCAAACTGCCCACATAACTTTGTGGCTACGTGGCTGCCAGATCTTCAGTTTTACCATCAAGATGCAAGTGGCATCCGTGCTTTGGATGATGCATCTCTAGGCCCATTCCCTTATGGCCTGGCACAGATTGCATTGTTATAGACATTTTTCCACTTGTTTTTAAGGTGCCAGGGTGAAAATCAGATATCAAAATTTAAAGCAAATTATACAGGAGAAAAAAGTTCAACTAAACAATTGAGGTATACAGGAACAACGTGGACATAAATATAGGTTATTAAGTTTGCAGATGACACCAAAATTGATAGAGTTGGGAACAGAGGAGGGCTAGCAAATTGTACAGATCACCAACAGAAATGGGCGAGAAATACAAGATGGAATTCAATCCAAGCAAGTGTAAGGTGCTGCACTTTGGGAGGTTGAATGCAAGGGGAAAATATATAGTTAACAGTAAGACCCTTAACGGCATTGATGTACAGAGGGATCTTGGAGTCTTGAAAGTGGCAACACAAGTAGATAGAGTGGTAAAGGTGAAATTGTCAGCGTTGCCTTCATTGGTTGGGCCATTGAGTTTAAGAGTCATTAAGTCATGCTGCAGCTTTATAGGATTTTGGCGAGGCCATGTTTGGAGTATTGAATACAGTTCTGATCAGCACATTACTGGAAGGATGTGGGGGCTTCAGAGAGTGTTTGCCACAATGCTGTCTGGATTAGAGGGTATTATCTATAAGGAGAAGTTGGATAACCTTTGCTTGTTTTCTCTGGAAGGAAGGTCCAGGAGAGACTGAAGTCTCTAAGATTATTACAACCATAGCTAGGGTGAGCAGTCAGATTCATATCTCCCCAGGGTGAAAATGTCAAGGATTCACCATCACCTTCAAGTACAATTAGGATTGTGTAATCAATGTTGGTTTTGCAAATAATGCCCATGTTTTACGAAATTATTAAAAATCAGAGGGACGGGGGAAAGTCTTGATACACTGCTCCATAAAAATCTTGGTCAAGAACTCTACCTTCAGGAGCAAATTGTACCAGAAGCTCCGGCTGTCCTCTACCAGGTTAAGCAATACATCCCAGCATCATAATGAGCGACAGAGATGCATGAACACGGCTGAAAGTAACTGCTGTGGTCACAGATGGCAAACCTCAAGACCCTCCCATTGGTCGCTAATTGGATTGGGAAGTATTGACTTTGGCAATACAAGCAGATTTAAGTTGGCTGGTTTCCACCAGCCAATTAAACAAAACACTGACAACATTTCTGGTTGGCTTACGTTTCCCTTGATCTTTTAGCCAAGCCATTAGTCAGATCGGTGCAAGTAGCCATCCTTCATTTTAATGCATTTTTGTTGGCATTGCAGTCAAATTCAGACAGCAGAGTACTCCAAATATCAGCCTCAATGCCCTCACCATTCAAGCAGTTTTGCTCAGTCATGAGATATCGGACCAAGGTTTCAGGGCGATGCTCCTGAAAGTAGAATGTGCCTGTCGCTATTGCATGGTAGAGAGCACTTTAAAAAAGTATTTTATGATGGACTTTAGAGATACAGCCTGGAAACAGGAGCGTTCGGCCCACTGAGCCCCGCCGTTCCAGCAATCACCCCATACACTAGCATTATCCTACATGCCAAGGATAATTTACAATTTTACTGAAACCAATTAACGGATATGCCTGTATGTCTTTGGAGTGTGGTAGGAAACCAGAGCACCCGGGGAAAACCAATGCAGTCTTTGAGAGAATGTACAAACTCCATACAGATAGCACCAGTGGTCAGGATTGAACCCGGGAGTCTGGTGCTGAAAGGCAGCAACTCTACCGCTTTACCACCCCCTTAAATTTCTTCAAAATTCATTTGCATTTTCATTTTCATGCTAGAACATTTGCAGGGCCCAAATTACATCCATCTTTTTTTCCCCCGGGAAATGTATAAAGTTCTTCTTTTAGGCACCTTCCCCCACAGTTTTTCCAGCACATCAACAATTATTGGTGCTGCTTCCCACACTCATACTGTACTCAAAAATGTCATTACATTTGCTGCCAATTTCCAACCTGCTTGTACTTTCAATTCCAGCCAACCTTTCCCTTCTTGGAGCTTTATCTCCAGTAAGGGATAACCCAGCTACAAACATATTTTACAAACTTACAGACTCAACGCTATCACACTTTACCCTCATACTTCCTCACACCCTGCCTCCTGCAAGGACTCCATTTGATTCTCCCACTTCCTCCATTTCTGTCACATTTGCTCTGATGAACTTTAGGTGCAAGTGCCATGGAGATGCCCTCCTCCCCGAATTGTGGTATCCTGTCCACCACAAGTAAACAAACTCAATGAGAATACACTGCCATTCACATCAACCCCACCCATTTCAGCATCTCAAAGGAACTTCACAAATCTCTGGTCTACTCTTCCAATTCTGCTTCTCATGGTATTTCTCCATGCAACTACACTTTCATCTCCCCCATCATCCAGGGGCCCTTCTGCTTCTGGCTCACTGCATCCAGAAGCAGCGATTCAGAAATGAGCACCGAATGAGGTATGTTAGATGCTTCCAATTAGCATGCTGCATTCAGTGTTCAGCATGTAGTCTCGACACTGGAAAGACCAAATGAAGACTGGGTGATCATTATACATCCAGTCCTTGCAAGTAATCAAGCTTCCTGTTGCCAGCCACTTTAATTGCCCATCCTACTCCTATTCTGACTAGTCTGTTAAACAAGGTTCTTCTCTTTCACCCAGGGACACTGCACCTTCCATACTCACGAATGAGTTCTATACCTCCAGGTATCTTGCTTTCTTCGTACTTTAGAAAAACAGTGCGGAAACAGGCCCTTCAGCCCACGCCAACAGCGATCACCCTGTACGACCACTGTCCATCACATTAGGGACAATTTACAATTTGTTTTACCAAAGCCAATTAACTTACAAACTTGTACGCCTTTGCAATGTGGGAGGAAACTGGAGCAGTCACAGGGAGAACATATCAACTCCATGCAGGCAGCATCCATAGTCAGGATCGAACCTGGGTCTCTGGTGCTGTAGGCAGTAACTCTACCGCTGGGCCACCATGATGCCCCAACTCCCTGTATCAGAGTTGGCCAAGTCATCCATGATAATCCACTCAGATTCCCCCACACCCCTCCCTTCAAAGGTGGGTTTATGGAACAAGTTGCCAGAGGTGGGAGTTGAGGAATGTACTATAACAACATTTAAAAGGCACTTGGAGCTGCTTTTCAGCATGGAGCATATACCAACCCTACATTACATCATTTTAACATTCCTTGTGCTCTCACTCCAAGGGCCCTTACTTCATAGCTTATATGAACAAAGAGCCATTTTCTCTTCCCCAAGGGCCCAGTGATCAATGACCTCATTTTCAATTTCCCGGGTGATCCGGTTTCCTACAACATTTCAAAGACATGCAAGTTTGTAGGTTAATTGGCTTTGGTAAAGATTGTAAACTGTCTAGTGTGTAGGACAGTGCTAGTGTGCTGGGATTGCTGGTTGGCACAGTGGGCCAGAGGGCCTGTTTCCACGCAGTATCTCTAAACTAAATAAACTAATTTGCTCAACATTCCAGCATCTGCAGTCCCTTGCATCTTCAGTTTAGAAAGTGTTTCTTTTACCTCTTTCAATATTTTTGTTTCCCCAATGAACAGCAGCAGGTTAAAAGGAACAATAGTTCACACTGGTAAGAGTGTGAATGACTAAACAATATACCAATTCCCTCTTTAAACCCTATCCTGTACCAGGTTAATGGGAGTTAGCTTCAGTTGGAGTAGTTTTATCGAAAATCAAAAGTGTTCACTATCCCATGACCTTCGCAGAGAAGTGCGAAGCCTATTGGAAATGTTAATGTCAGGAAAGGATAAATCTGGGCTAGGCTCTGATGCCCCACTGTGAATAGAACTTACACCCCTTTTAGAACCGGAAAAACAGTCAGCAGCACTTTTAAGAACATGGGTTGCCACTTCTGAGAAGAAAATTAGACTGAAAACACCAAATACATTTCTGAAATAATAGTCATTAAAAACAATAAATTGTGCTCATTCCTTAAACTATTTGAGAAAGCAAGCCCATCTTTGGAGTAGACCACTGAGTTAATCACACAGGAGAGGACAACAAACTTGGGCTGTCAGCTGAAGACCAATGAAGGAAGAATTTGACATTCAAAAGTCCAAATTTCTAGCTGTGACCCATTTCATTTTTTTTTTACTTCAATAGAGTTTAATTTGAGGGACAGATAAAGATGGCTGTTTTAGTTCCTTCCAAAAGTACAGCAACATCCGAAACTATTATAAAAGTTGGTCTTCACAGGTCTTGGTTTTTAGGTTTAGGCTTATTATAGTCACATGAACAGAGGTGCAGTGGAAAGATAGTGAAACCTTTTTATTTTCGATAAAACTGAAGCTAGCTCCTCCCATTAACCTGGTACAGGAGAGGGTTTAAAGAGGGAATTGGTATATTGTTTATTCATTCACACTCTTACCAGTGTGAACTATTCCATTTTTTTAATCTGCTGCTGTTCATTGGGGGAAAAAAAAAATGGAAGAGGGAAAGGAAACACTTTCTAAACTGAAGACGCAAGGAACTGCAGATGCTGGAATGCTGAACAAATTAGTTTATTAGTTTAGAGATACAGCGTGGAAACAGGTCCTTTGGCCCACTGTGCCAACCAGCAATCCCAGTACACTAGCACTGAGTTTGGCATGGCTTGCCAAATAGGTCAGATATACCAGGCATAGAGAAAATCAGTTCAGACTCAAGTACATTAGAATGAGCAAAGGCAAAGATACAGAGTGTAGGATATAGTTCTCAACAATGCAGTGCATCAGTTCCATTGACAAAGTCAAATGTCCTCAAAGGGGTAGAGTTGAATCAAACAGTATCCTAGCTTATGGAAGAACTGGTAAGAAGCCCGATTTCAAAGTTACATTGTAGCACAGTGGTAGAGTTATTACCTCACTGCGCCAGAACCTGGTTTTGATATTGACTATAGGTGCTATCTGTAGAGTTTATATGTTTTTCCGGTAAACACATGGATTTTCTCAGGATGCTCCGGTTTCCACCCAGACTTCAAAGATGTAAAGATTTGTAGGTTAATTGGCTTTTGTAAAATTGTAAATTGATCGCTGGTCTGCATGGACTCAGTGGGCCGAAGGACCTGTTTCCACACTGTATCTTTAAAGTCTTAAGGACAGAGTGAAAGAAGCTTCTTTCCCTACCTCCCTCCCTTTCCCTCCCCACCCCCTAGTCTGGTGGTGCGTGCTTCCAAGCGTCTTAATAAAAAACATTGCAAACCCACACCTAGACCCGCTGCATTTTTCTCTCCCTCATCAGACAATATGAATGCTGGCATCCCATCTCACTCAAAAACATTTGTTGCAGTTCTGCAAAGCAGCAGCTGAACAATCATGTTAAATCAAGTTTGCACAAAGACCATTGCTACATTTTGATTAATCAGTCACTTCAGATTTGACAACAATAAAGAGATTTAAATGCATCGACCAAACCAAGTCCCTGCAACGTTAAAATTGCTGGAATCCACCTATTAAAAATGCCAATAAAATTTCAGTTTGGTAAATAGATTTCTGTAACACCCCCCAGAACCTTTCTTTATCCAAAATGATTGATGGATTTAGGTCACAATGTTTAGGATCTAGTCAGAGTTAATTTATTTTGCCTCAATTTAAGTGACCTGGAAATAGATGTTAAGGATTTTTATTGTTTTAGTTGGTAAATTTAGCCCAAGTTTCCTTAAATTGTTTGGTCCAGGGACAAGTATGACTGATGGATTTAAAAATAAACAAGATATGCTGGTTCCTGATGAAACAATTCAAGGAAACTTGGAAAAACAAAATAAAAATTATGGTACTCTGTTTGGAAATGGTATCTCACAATCTATTCCACAGATGTTGGACAAGGAATGCATAAAGACAGAGAGTCAGAGACATACAGCATCTCGGAAACAGGCCCTTCGGTTCAACTTGCCCACACCGTCCAAAGTTACACCTCAAGTGCCTATTAAATCTTTGCACCCTCATCTTAAACCTACGTCCTCTGGTTCTCGATTCCCCTGCCCTGGGTAAAAGATTCTGTTTACCCGATCTATTCCTCTCATGATTTTGCACACCTTTATACCACCACCCCTCCTTCTCCTACGCTCCAAGGAATAAAGTCCTAGCCTGCTCAACCTCTCCTGATAGCTCAGGACCTCGAGTCCTGGCAACATCCTCGTAAATCTTCTCTGCACCCTTTCTAGCTTGGTAACATCTTTCCTTTAACATAGGACCCAAAATTGAACAGCAGCCTTATCAACGTCTTATATGTGACATCCCAAAGCCTTTTTGACCACCCAATCTACCCATGAAGTTTAACCTTTAATCACTAGGTTCCTAGTATGTAGGTTAGCGTACATGGCATGGACTCGGTGGGCAAAAGGGCCTGTTGCTACGGTGTATCTCTAAAGTCTAACAGCTCCTCACGGCTGCTATGAGTCGACTGAATAGACCTCTCATATGATCAAGGGCCCGACCCCAAACGGCACATCCATATCCTCCAGAAATGCTGCCTGACCCGCTGAGTTACTCCAGCACTTTTTTTGGCTTGTAAACCAGCTTCTGCAGTTCCTTGTTGCTGCCCTTGCATTTTGTATCGATACTTTCTGTGTCTGCAAGACTATATTCTGCACTGCTTCCTTTCTCTTTGCACAGCCCAACATAATCATGTATGGTCAGATTTGCCTGGACAGCATGCAAAACAAAGTTTCTCACTGTATCTTTGTACAAGTAACAATAATAAACCAATCCCAGTGGACCTCAAGATTGGCTGTTACTCTTGAAAAGGCCTCACAGGAAACTGGAAACCCGATGAAGATCATAAGACCGTGGAAATTAGGGCATTCAGCCCATCAAATGTGCTCTGCCAGTCGATCATGGCTGATCTATTTTTCCCCTCTCAACCCCATACTCCTGCCTGCCCTCCATAAACTTTGGCACGCTTACCAATCAAGAATCTGACGATCTCCGCTTTAAAAATACCCAATGATGCCATCTGTGGCAATGAATTCCACAGATCAAGGTGTGAAGCAGTCAGATCATTTTACAATCAAAATTGCTTTAAACATTTTTAAATAGCCAAGAATAAATCTGAAAGCTAGTTTCGAGACTGCCCGAAATATCTCAAAGTTCAAGATAAATGGAAAATAGTGCCCAAACACACACTAATTTCCCAGCAGTAGGCTGTAATGGCTCACTTCATGCATTCACATAAATTGTATCAGCAACTCAGCAATTTTGAACTTAATGTGACCTCCCCTACCCACCTGCAGTCCAATCTATCCACACAGGGCCTTTAGCTCATTTTGAAAAATGCTTGCATTTAGCTAATGCAGCACTCAGTGACCTCCAAGCTCAGCTGACTAATGGTTTCCCACTGATGAACACATACACAAAATCTTAAATGACAACTTCACTTACATATTTGCATCAAGCACCCAAACAGCTGCCAATCATATAGAGACATGCAGGGAAGATTAAACTCCTAGCAAAGAGTGGGGAACTTCTGCTCTTTTAGATTAACAATCTTATCACACTGTAACTATGTTTTATTCAGGGTCCGGGGGGGGGGGGGGGGGGGGGGGGGGGGGGGGGGGGGGGGGGGGGGGTGGGTATAAGAGGGAGATTTTACAATGAGGAACAAAATATCAAACTAACATAAATGGACAGGGCAGAAAAGAGATGAAAATTCAAATAAAAAGCCCTGACAATGATTGTCATTGATTCAGAAGAACAAATCCCTTCACTCGCTCAAAACCAAACTTTGCAACCACTGCATTTTCCATCCCGCTTCCCCAAAAAGATGGTCTTATTAAACCAAAACTCATCAGCAACTCATTAATTCAAAAGGCTGGAACTAAAATATTTCAACACAAAAGCAAATTGCTGCTGGGTGTACACAATTTATGACCAGAAGTTCCATTCTAGTATGTTATGGTAAGTCTGGCAAAAATATGATCACCACACGTCAGATATCTTGCCAAGACCCCTCACTGCTAATAAATAAATACATACAAAATGGAAAGTGTACCATTCCTAAACATTTCCCAAGATTTAGAGGGATATAGTCCAAATGTGAGGAGTGGGCCGGCAGAAGAGGTTGGGGTATTGTCTCCAGCGCCTTCAAGGTCGGCTGCAGGAGGTGCCCCCAGGACACAGAGGTGGGCTTACCTGGATCGTGAGTCGCTCCAGTACATCGAGCGCGTAGACTGGACTTTGCACATTTGTGGCAACTCGTGCAAGTGTGAGCTACGCAAAAGGAATTTCACTGTGCAGTGCATACGTGCCAATATGGAACTATTTAACCACCATTGAACAGGACTAGGTCAGATGCAGCATCTTGGTGGGCATGGACAAGTTGGGCTGAAGGGCTTGTTTCCGTGCTGCATGACTATGTTAAGATTTAAATATCAAAGAGGCAGAATTGCAGAGAAAAATGAACACAACCATCATTATTGCTTTCATACAAATAAACATTATCCCCTCCAACTGCCAGCAAGCCCCACATCTCTATGATAAGCCAAACCTTGGTTAATCCCAGGCAATTTAGAGTATACCAGAATTGAACTTTTGATAAGAAAAATGCTGAAAGAGAGAAGGGGAAAATGGCAGCCACGTTTAAGAAGTATAATTTCTAAGATTAAATCTGTATGATTTCAAGTACCCCAAAAGTTTGCAGTTCTACAGGTTTGGAGTGAATGGAGTCAGAGTTAGAGTTATACAGCATGGAAATAGATCCTGCAACACAACATGCCCACGCCGATTAACATGCCCAATATACACTAGTCCCACCTGACTTCATTTGGCCCATATCCATTTAAACCAATCCATGTACAGTGCCCTCCATAATGTTTGGGACAAAGACCCATCATTTATTTATTTGCCTCTGTACTCCATAATTTGAGATTGGTAATAGGAAAAAATAAACCACATGTGGTTAAAGCGCACATTGTCAGATTTTAATAAAGGCCATTTTTATACATTGTATAAATTACCGCAGTGTTTATACATAGCCCCCCCCCCCCCCCCCCCCCATTCAGGGCACCATAATGTTTGGGACAGCAGTGTAATGTAAATGAAAGTAGTCATGTTTAGAAGCAGGGTGATGCCATCCGGTTCGACATCTGTAGGTGCCTGCCCTAATATGGGCGCATGCTCCGGGTTGGCGCCAAGCTGCGGCGCTGCTGCTATTTCTGTTTTTGCTGTCGTTTGCCTGACTGAGGTCAGTTGACAGGGCTCACCATGGGGAGGTCAACAACACGAGCCCCGTCAACTCTGGTGATGCTCTGCCAGGCCTGTATTACAGCCATCTTTAGCTTATGCTTGTTTACGGGGCTAGTCCCCTTCAGTATTCTCTTCAGCATATAAAACGCATGCTCAATTGGGTTCAGATCGGGTGATTGACTTGGCCATTCAAGAATTTACCATTTTTTAAGCTTTGAAAAACTCCTTTATTGCTTCAAAAGTATGTTTGGGATCATTGTCTTGCTGTAGAATGAACCACCGGCCAATGAGTTTTGAGGCATTTGTTTGAACTTGAGCAGATAGGATGTGTCTACACACTTCAGAATTCATTATTCTACCACCATCAGCAGTTGTATCATCAATGAAGATAAGTGAGCCAGTACATTCCGCAGCCATACATGCCCAGGCCATAACACCCCTACCACCGAGTTTCACAAATGAGGTGGTATGCTTTGGATCTTGGGCAGTTCCTTCTCTCCTCTATACTTTGCTCTTGCCATCACTCTGATATGTTAATCTTCATCTCATCTGTCCACAAAATCTTTTTCCAGAACTGTGGTTGCTCTTTTAAGTACTTCTTGGCAAACTGCAACCTGGCCATTCTATTTTTGCAGCTAACCAGTGGTTTGCATCTTGCAGTGTAGCCTCTGTATTTATATTCATGAAGCCTTCTGCGGATAGTGGTCATTGACAAATCCACACCAGACTCCTGAAGAGTGTTTCTGATCTGTGGACAGGTGTTTGGGGATTTTTCTTTATTATAGAGAGAATTCCTCTGTCATCAGCTGTGGAGGTCTTCCTTGGCCTGCCAGTCCCTTTGCAATTAGTAAGCTCACCAGTGCTCCCTTTCTTCATAATGATGTTCCAAACAGTTGATTTTGGTAAGCCTAAGGTTTGGCTGATATCTCAAACAGTTTTATTCTTGTTTCTCAGTCTCACAATGGCTTCTTTGATTTTCATTGACACAACTTTGGTCCTCATTTTGATTATCAGCAATAAAAGTTTCCAAAGGTGACGGAAAGACTGGAGGAAAGGCTAGACGCTGAGAGCTCTCTTATACCTGCATTAAGGAGGCATTTAAACACACCTGAGCAATTACAAACACCTGTGAAGCCATGTGTCCCAAACATTATGGCGCCCTGAAGTGGGGGGGTGGGGACACCATGTATAAACACAGCTGTAATTTCTACATGGTGAAACCAAAATGTACAAAAGTGGCATTTAATAAAATCTGACAACGTGCACTTTAACCACACGTGATTTGTTCTATTACAAATCTCAAACTGTGGAGTACAGTGGCAAATAAATGGTTCTTTGTCCCAAACATTATGGAGGGCATTGTACCTGTCTAAATGTTTCTTAAATATTGCGATAGTACCTGCCTCAACTACCCCCCCCCCCCAGCAGCATGTTCCATACATCCACCACCTTTTCTCTAAAAAAAGTTACCCCTACGTTTCTATTAAATCTTTCCTCCCACAGTTAAAAAAATCTCCAGAAAACCAAAATCTCTTTGCACAATATAGAACTCTCTCTCCATCTTTTACAGCTTCAAGAGCGATGACAAAAATCTGCGTTTGCTCATGAGATCAACCAGTTTTTTTTTAATTTCAACATTTCAGTTTTACAGCCCAATACATCAGCTACTCTCTCACAACGTAGCCTCTTTCAGCCTAACACCTCATCATTTTAGTAAAAAGGAATGAAAAATAATCCACCCTGAACCTCTGACTGCATTAGCAACATTAAAACCTCAGGCACTTTCCTCAAGTTATTAACCTTACTGCAAATGCCAAACACAAAATCTCTCACACACACATACACACACACACACACACACATCCAGTCAAGGAAGTTTTTTAAAATTGATGTGTTTTTAAAGACACAAAAATAAAAGTACTCCAACTACAGATGGGCAGCAACTGGAAAAATAAAGATACCATAAGCATGAAATGCAGCTTCACAAGAGCTCAACCACTCCGTGGTGATGTGAAATAGCTATCAACTTCATTTTTCTTGGGGTTGTTTCATAAACTGCCATCTTATCTGACAAAACTCAATTGAGGCTTACTTTGAAAGCTCTTTGTATGCATAGCCTTGTTTCTTTAGTTGAGTGGGGACAGGCAGATGGGATATAGAAAGGACTTCTAGATAATGTCCAACTTTCCTTAAAGGCCATGCTATAATTACTTCCCCCACCTCTTCTAGTGGAAGTCGATTCACTTTATCTGTCATAAAGGATCCTCCAGTATTTTAAACACCTCAGACGAATCATTATTCAGTCTGAAGAAGGGTCACAACCCAAAATTCACCTATCCTTTTTCTCCAGGGATGCTGGCTAACCCACTGAGTTACTCCGGCACTATGTGTCACTCTTCACGTCCTATGGCCGAGGGAACAACTGCCTAATGACTTCTGAAAGGTCTCAACCTTTCCAAAAAGAGAAAGTTAGATGTTGATTGAATCACTGAGGATTTGTTCAGGTTCAAAAAAATCTTGAAAATTGTTTTTGTCCAAGATGAGAAGTAGCATTAACCATATCCCGTACAAAAATTAAGAAATTCTTAGATTAGGCACAGTTGTGATGACAAGGTTGACAATCTCCCATTAGGTTGAACAATTTTAATGGAGGTTCACTGACAAAACATCCACCATTTCATCTGCACAATTTGTGACTGACCCAAATATTTCCAACCGTTGCTGTTCTAGATACACATCAACATAAAAATATGAGAATTCAACAGTGATAAAGACAGAATGAGGTACATTGCAAGAGGTTATTTAGCCTGTGGAAGTTTACATGAACACTGCAGGTCATTCTGTCAACCCGACTCCCTGCCACGTTCGCAAAATCTCCATCATATTTTTCCACATTCTCACTCACAGGCTACTGTTTACTCTATGCCACAAATGGACATCCATACCAAACACTAACCACACATTCTGTAGGTTTGCCCTCCTGTCACCTAGAATCTATGCCATTAATTACAAGTCCGGGGGGAGGGGAGGCCGGCGGGCAGACCGGGTGGGGGGGAAGGCGGACAGTCAGACGGGGCTAGAGGGGGGGGGGGGGGGGAGGGGAGGGCGGGCAGGGGGGGGGGGGGGGGGGGGGGGGGGGGGGGGGGGCAGGGGGGGAGGGGGGGCGGCGGGGTGGGCGGTGCCCTGGGGGGGTGGTTGGCCCTTGGGGGGGGAGACGGGGGAGGGGGGAGGCGGGCGGGACGGGGGGCAGGGGGGAGACGGGGGCAGACGGGGAGGGAGGGGAGGGGGAGGGCGGGCGGGCAGACGGGGAGGGGAGGGCGGGCGGGCAGACGGGGGAGGGGAGGCGGGCGGGCAGACGGGGGAGGGGAGGCGGGGCAGTGCAGACGGGGAGGGGAGGCGGCGGGGGGGGGGGGCAGACGGGGGAGGGGAGGCAGGCGGGCGGGCAGACGGGGGAGGGGGGCAGGCGGGGGAGGCGGGGGCAGACGGGGGGAGGGGAGGCGGGCGACGGGGGCAGACGGGGGAGGGGAGGCGGGGGCAGGCGGGGCGGGGGGAGGGGGGGGGGGGGGGAGGCGGGGCGGGGAGGGGGGGGGGCAGGCGGGGGGGGCGGGGAGGCGGGGAGGCGGGCGGGCAGACGGGGGGGGGGGGCGGGGAGACGGGGGGGGGGAGGCGGGCGGGGCGACGGGGGGGGGAGGCGGGCGGGCGGGGAGGGGAGACGGGGGGGGGAGGCGGGGGAGGCGGGCGGGCAGACGGGGGAGGGGAGGCGGGCGGGCAGACGGGGGAGGGGAGGCGGAGGCGGGCGGGCAGACGGGGGAGGGGAGGCGGGGCGGGCGGGGGGGAGGGGAGGCGGCAGATGATGGGGAGGGGAGGCGGGCGGGCAGATGGGGGAGGGGGGCGTCGGGCGGGCAGACGGGGGAGGGGAGGCGGGCGGGCAGATGGGGGAGGGGAGGGAGGCGGGCAAACAGAGGGGGCAGGGAAAGGGAAAACAAAAGGCAGGCAAGCAAAGAGGTAAAACGAAAGAGAGGGAGGGAAAAGTAAAGGGGAAAAAAGAGACGATAGGCAGAGGTTGGGGAAGTCAGGCACAGGCCGACAGGGGGTGGGGGGGGGGGAGGGTCAGGCACAGGCAGAGGAAGAGAAAGACAGGCACAAACAGAGGAAGAGGGAGTGTGGATAAAAAGAGATGTAAGTAGCGCGGGTGGAGAAAGTAAGAGAGTGAGGCGAGAGACAGGCAGAGGAAAAGTGAGAGAAGGAAAGAAAGAGGAAGAGCCAGATAATACACGAGGTTCAGATGTAATGAAGTGTTTGCAGATGCAGCTATCTTACCCGTATCTCGTTCCTCCTGACCTCCAGGTCGCAGATGCTGTGGCCATGGTGGCTGCCCATGTAGTAACAATAACGGCACACAGCCACCTGGTCGGTCTCGCAGTGCAGCAGCCGGTAGGCGTCGTGCTGAGCGCAGCTCCAGGCCCGCGCATCCCTGGCCTCGATTAGCAAGTGGCTGCCGCTGACCGAGGCGGCCTGCAGGTGCGCGCCGACGTGCGACTGGCAGCAGCCGGTGTCGCAGCGCAGGCACACCTTCTGCGCCGGCGAGTTGCGGCAGTAGCGGCAGCAGAGTGGGCTGTAGGCCGAGTTGGTGGCCGCCGACGAGGCCGAGTTGGCGGCGGCGCCGGTGTTGCCGCCGCCACCGGTCGAAGCGGCTGCAGCTGCCGCGGCCACGGCGGCGGCGTCGGCCGTGAAGGTGTTGAACTTCTCCACGATGTTGCTGAGCTTGAGGTTCTTCTCCAGCGCCGGCTTCTGCGGGTAAACGTTGTTGCATTCGGGGCAGCGGCTGACCGACTCCTTGGCCCAGGCCTCGCCGATGCAAGCCCGGCAGAAGTTGTGCTTGCACGGCAGCTGCACCGGCTCCACGAAGACCTGCAGGCAGATGGGGCACAGAAGTTCCTCCTCGAAGCAGCTCTTCCAGTTTTCAGCCATCTTGGAAAAAAAGTCGTTATTTTTTTAATTCAAACCCAACGGCCAACCACCCAAGCTCAGCAGCAAAGGTAGGGCGAGATTATCATTTAAAAATAAGGGGAAAAAAGTGTTTGTAGGCAGGAGAAACAAAATAAACACGACCTCAGGCCAAAAAACGACAACAAATAAAGCTCTTTCAGATCACACGCCCTCTCTATTCTCGCCCTCCTTTCTTCTCCACAGCCCTCAACTGTCTGACTTCCTCACTGCCATCCAGCTCATGAAAGCCTCTCTCTCTTCCAAAAAAAAGAGATTTAAAGGGGAAATTCCAATCTTGTTTCAAGATTTCTAGAACGAAAAAAAAGAGGCGTTTTGGTTTCAAATCCAACACATGCACTCGTTTACAGCCATCTTGAGCAAACCTATGTCTTTCTTTTCCAAGTTGGTGTTTATTTTACTTTTTTTTCCCCTCTTCCCCCCTTTCTCCGAGGATTTTAAATCATTTATATTTCTGGCACATTTTCTTCTTGTCGTCAGCCACCCCCTTTTTCTTCCTTTAGGCTTTTTTTCGCTCTCTTCTCCCTTCTTCGCTGCAGTCGAACACCACCCTCTTCTGTCAAGTCCAAACTATTCGTATCTCCTCCCCAAGTCCCAGATACATCCGAGCATGTATATAAAATAATCACTCAGGGGAGACGAGAATCCAATCTGCTTGCTGGCTCTCGCAGCATTTAAATCCGAATCTAACACACACACAAATCAGTTTGCAGCCATCTTGCCTTCTTCCTTGCCTCTGCTTTCTCTTCCCACCCCCTCTCCTTTTCTTCCTTCGTAAATCTCGAGTGTACCTTTTTATGTTATCTGCTTTCCTATTATTTTTTTTCACGCAGCCAAATGCAAAAAATAAAAATAAACAAACGCCAAATCAGAGGAAGGCATTGATCCTCCGGCAATGGAC
The DNA here is from genome assembly GCF_028641065.1 of Leucoraja erinaceus. Taxonomy (NCBI): domain Eukaryota; kingdom Metazoa; phylum Chordata; class Chondrichthyes; order Rajiformes; family Rajidae; genus Leucoraja; species Leucoraja erinaceus. Next base: position 30,611,761 of record NC_073391.1, on the reverse strand, counting down.
CATAAAGCTTCCTCAAATCATACGCAGGAAGAGGTGTAGGGGTGGGAGAGTCAAAAGGAGGAGTTAAAATATGGGAAAAAAATCCTCTCTGGTCTTATCACCAAAATAAAAATCCAGTGTACTGCCCAAATTGAGTTTAGCTCCCCCTTGTTTTTGGTCATGTGATAATTCTTTTTATCTATAGTAGGAAATGCAATTAAATAGGAAATGCCTGCTAAAACTTTGTCATAATTCGAGTCTTACATTTATATTTTTATCAGTTTTACAATCGAAACAATGTAAGTTGGTAACAGGATTGAATCATACAAGATATTTTAAAACGTGTAAGAATATTTTAAAACGTTTATTTAAAATTTAATACGATTCCATTCTGAAATATTATCAAGATTTATAAATGGTATGAAAAAAATGTGTATATCCTCGCTCGAAAAGATTTGTTAGAGATTGTACGGCAATTATATTTCACGCGGACTCGACCATGAAACTATTCATGCATAAACTGATGTAGCCTTTGTGGTCCCCACGAGATTGTAGAATTTGGAAATTTTACATTTATGTTTACAACATATTAAACACATTTACTTCCGAAATGTGATGAAGGTTGCCTCAGAAAATCTCTGGGGGATTTATGTCTAAATTAGATCATTAAAGATGTGTGATACTAATTTGAATCAGCCCTTTAAAAAAAAAATCACTTTGAAATAGGGCCATGATCCTAATCTTGTAACCGAAGTCAGAAATGCGTATGCAAGGCTGGTGGTATTTGTAGGACCCACCACAGTCAATGTGAGGAAAGAATACCTCGTTATTTGCTGTTACCACCCTTGCTTGGCTTCAAAGTGTTTCTTTCAGTGATCTAAGATCCCAATTCCACGCTCGACCTTCTTTACGAGATTATTTCCCCGTTTTAGACGGTAAACTCTTAAGAAAAGTCCCTGGATAATAGTTTTCTTTTCGTTAAGTTTGTGATTTGGGGATTTTCCAACTATATGGCTTGCTGAACAGTTTGCATATTTACATTGCGCATTAATAAAATTTAAAATAGGTGGATAGTGAATTCAATATCAACCCCCCCCCCCCCTCCCCACAAATCAAAAATACAAATATCGTGTGATCTTACTGCACTGTCATAAAATTAGAGAACAATTAGTCATCGATGAAACATTGTTTCCTTGCAATTGGCTAAATTGATCATTTCAGGGGTGCGGATACAGCCTGTTTCCAATCAGTCCTAAAAATGACAAGGCGGATATTAACACACATCCACAACACAGGGGAAAAGAGAATGTGAGTCATTTCCTGTACAAATACGCCACTATTCACCCGGCAAGTTTTATTGCCTGGCTCATAAAACTTCTCTCCTATTTTCACTCGTACCATTTTATTTCAAAGGTCTGTCGGAAATGAATTAGGGTTTTATTCCTCTTGGTGCTAAAGGGCCGAACGTGTAGGATCAATGAGGCTTGTTACAAGATTTCGCGAAACTATTGTGCAATTGCTGGGCGGAGTCTCTGTTAAAGCAGTCAACACAACGTCGCAGCCTGCATCCTTATAGGAATCGGGTGTATTCTGTTTTCCATAAATCCTTGACTATTCTGTGTATAATTTCTTCAAATCTCCTCCACACACGCTCATCCACACGCGATTCGTTATTGCCAACTGAACTAGTTCAGCTGTTACAGTTTCAGGATCAGCGTAAAACAGTCTGAAGGGTCTCGACCCGAAACATCACCTATTCCTTTTTTCTAGAGATACTGCCTGAACCGCTGATTTACTCCAGATTTCTGAGTATCCTAAATATTATCTGTCAGTTGTATTAGCGGAAACCATTTAACTTCCAATATTCATGGTACATGGGATAGGAAATGTTTAGAGAGACACGGGCCAAATGCGGGCAGTTGTGATTAGTCAGATGGGGCACCTTGGTCGGCATAAACAAGTTGGCCCGAAGAGCCTGTTTCCGTGCTGTATCATTATGACTAAATTAAAGACTCTGTTGGTGTTTTTAATAGGTGTGCAAAGAATATCCAAACTCCAAAGGGAGAATTGATTTTGGAACTGGGACATGTGAGGAGCCGTTGAGATTCTAGGCGAGCGCAGGTCTCGGAAATGAGGTCTGAAATCATGTGTGGCCTTTGAGAAGGGCTTCTCAGTGTCAGCGACTCCCTTTTATCTGACGCAGTCATTTGTTCTTTTTCACACTCCATAGCATTCTGAAGAAAGTTAGGTGTGGAAGATGTGGAAACCTAGGTTCTAAACTATTCCTGTAGGAACATAATCACTCCCAAATTGTAATCAGCCTGCAGCGCTCAGTAAATAGATGTATAATTTAAATATAACTAGACCAAATGGGACCTGTTGGGCCCCGTTCCTCCAAAGCAATATTCCATCACGCACCGCTCCCCCAATGCAACCCATTTTCACCACTTACCCATTACCCCAATGTAACCTATTGCCGCAATATTCCACCACTCACCCATAGCCCCCAACTGCACAGGCACAGCTCATTTGCCCTCATCCCCCAACACTTCCTCTTCATCCTCTCTCACCTCTCCCCTATCGCACTCCCCACTAAACACAATGTTTGAATAACATTTCCCCTCCCTCTCTCCCTCCTTCCCTCTCTCTCCCTCCCCTTACAACAATGTAACAAATCGCTTATTGCACTGGGTGGAACACTGTGATGTAAATGAGATCCCATTGTGACGTCATAGTTGTAACTGCCAACAACAGCCACTGCAGTGTTCAAGTCATTTGTTCTCAAACTGGATTTTGTAAAGTTGAAAATGTGAATAACTTGTAAAATATAACATCAATCCGAACAAAACAGGATACACCACACCACGAGACAATTGTGAGTAAGGTGGTCCAAAAATTGGAGCGCTATCGGACATGAATAGCAGACATGCACGCATGCTCACACACAGACAAGATGAGAGTTTTATACTCCTCTAGGTTTACCTGAACCCAACCTAAGGTTGCGCCTGAAGACACAGCATTCAAATCATCTTCAGAAAGAACATACGCTTTTTAAATTTCCTGTTTTACAGGCTTGTTGGTATTTAAAGAGAGTCCAAAAAAGTAGGGACCCAAGTGTTTAAATGCACAAATCTCTGCAGTGGGATGTTACCTGGGCTTGTTTAAAATGTGCCAGAACCAGACCCTGCAATTCTTTATTAACAGATTTCTATTTGCTCATTTAGATCGGCCTCTTGGAGTATTTAACATTTTTATTTGGGTATAACGCTATAGAAACAATGTTAAGGACCAGGTTAGGAGAGGCCCTTCTAAACTGACCATTTAATTGATCGTAGGATAGAGCTTTATTTGCAGTCACTTGACTCAAACAGGCAATATAGCAGAAGACGAACCCCACCTCTAATTCATTTACAACCCCTGTGCCTCCATGGAAGCTGCTTGACCTGCAGAGTTCCTCCAGCAGTTTTATTTTCTTCAAATTGAATTTTGTTGAATTGAAGGGAACTGATTGTAAGAAGATAGATACAAAATGCTGGAGTAACTCAGTGGGTCAGGCAGCATTTCTGGAGAAAAGGAATTGGTGACGCTTTGGGCAAAACCATTCCTCAGACTGGGAGTCAGGGGTGAGGTAAACTAGAGACATGAAAAGGTTAAAAAAAATCAGAGCCGGCATCAATGACCAAGGAAAGGTAGAGCCCACAATAGTCCATCGCTGGCTGTGGAAGTGGTGATAACGAAGGGATATATGGATGTAAACAGTGGAACTAGCAGGATGGCTAGGGTGGGGGAGGGGGAGAGAGAGAGGGAATGCAGTGGTTACTTGAAATGAGAGAAATTAACAGTCACACCGCTGATACTGATTTTAAGCTCTACAATCTAAAGCTGGTTAGAAGGGTATAATCTATATTACTAAAAGTCTGATCTTGACCACTTCCTGTTGTTTTGTATATTGATTTTAGAAAAAATGCTGCCACTTATGGCTGTGATTTTTAGTCATCTTAATCTGAGTCCCCCTCCTCTGTGCAGGACAAGAGGATTTTTCCCATCGATTAAAAATAAAAGAGTTATTAGTGTTTAAAAAATGTTGAGATTCTCTCTCCTAAAGGCCAAGCCCGTTCCGGAGGGACTATAAAACCCGGAAGTGTTGAGTGCCTCAGTCAATCTCTGCAAGATAGGGGAGCGAGAGGGTCACGTCTCTCAGTTGCCTTTGGTATGGAAATGCTAAAACTGTGTTGCCTAATTAAAGTTGCCTTGCCTAATTAAAGTTGCCTTGCCTAATTAAAGTTGCATTGCCTAAACAAAGTTGCCTTGCCTTCTATATAATTAAAAGTCTAATCTTGACCACTTCCTGTTTGTGCTGTATATTGATTTTAGAAAAAACGCTACCACGTCCAGCTATGATTTTTAGCAATCGTACTCAGAGGCCCCCTCCGCTCATCAGGTGCCGAGGATTTTTCCCATCGATGAAAAATAAAAGAGTTATTAGTGTTTTTAAAATGTTGAGATTCTCTCTCCTGTCAATCACGCCATGAAGGCCACGCCCCTTCTGGTGGGAGGGAGAGGGACTATAAAACCCAGAAGTGTGTGCTTGGCTCAGTCTCTGCAAGATGGAGGCCAGGACTCGCTGTCTTTAGTGGCCTTGCACCCTGCTTGAAATGGTATGAATGGTTGGTGCTTGGTGCTTGCAATCAGGAATGCTCTACCTGAAAAGGGGGTGTAGAAAAGGTAGGTTCTCCCATCGCATCTAAGTAGCATCTGGATGAGTACATGATTTGCCACAAAATAGTAGGTCTCTATTATTGAATTGTTCCAATCTATCACAGGCATTGCGGTTTGTTCCCTTCCCATCTCTCGATTATCTTTACCAACATTGGCACACACCACTGGATTATCTTGTTTGGCGCATCTGCATGAAAAATGGTGCTCACTCAAATGAGGAAGCTACAATGGAGGAAACAAAGGGGAAAAGAAAATCTCAACAATCCTAATACTACAGCATCCCTACACCTGTCGTCTGAGTGAAAAGAACTCAAATTGGTCTAATAGCCACCTTTATACATATCGCAACACTAAACTAGATATACACAAAAAGCTGGAGTAACTCAGTGGGTCCGACAGCATCTCTGGATGTCTGAAGAATGGTCCCGACCTGGAGAGTCACCTATTCCTTTTCTCCAGAGATGCTGTCTGATCCGCAGAGTTACTCCAGCTTTTTGTATCTATCTTCAGTTTAAACCAGCATCTGCCGTTCCTTCTTACACTATAAACTAGATAAAATGGTCTTCTTACTCGAGAACAAGTGACAAATATAAATCTCTCCACAAATGCTGTATTTGAGTATTTCCACAAATTAGTATTTCCAGCATTTTCAGTTTATGCACCAGTTTAATATATGATTATGTACCAATTTAATACCAGAGTGACCTCAGTTACACAGGGAGACTAGGAACGCTGTGATTGTTCTTAAATTAGAGCAAAAGGATTTGTTCTAAACTAAGAGGGATTTTGACAGAACAAACAGGGGAAATGTGCTTCTAGTGGCAAAAGAGCTGGTGACCAGAGTACAGAGAATAAAACATGTACCAAAAGAACCAGGGCAAATGAGAATGAAATTAAGAACATTTGCTATAAATTGGAATGAATGGCTGTTACAGTGTATTTAATAAAAATTAAAAAAGATAATTGAATAAATACTTGAAAAAGGAAACATTGACAGGGTTATGGGGAAAGGTTGAGAGAGTGGAATTAATTGAATGGCATTATGAGAAATCAGGTGCTACAGATTGAAGGCTTCTAATTCTCTACCTTTTGTCAGTTCTATGGGAAGATTTGCTAATTTAAAGATTTTTTTGGCATTATGTTTAGATAATGTCTCTATGGATACCTGGATGGTAAAATATTAATTGAGATCCTGACTGCAATTGAAACACTTACAAGAATTCTGTATACTAGGAAGAGCTGAGAAAAAGAGAGTATGTAAATGGACTCCAATAATTTCAGCATTCAGAGAAGCTCCATGGTCATAAGGTATTTAAACATAAATGGCATCAGCCATAATTGTAAGTGGATCACATGAAAAATGTTGATGAAAATTACATTTTAGGCCCCATGGCTGAAAAAAATCGAAATTATACAAATTAAAAGACGCGTCAACTAAGAATGGATATCAAACTTATCTTTACCCAGCAATGTGTTATCATTCAGCTGAGGCCCATTCAGCTGAGGCCATGGTTTACACCCTGGTTTTCAAGAAGAGATTCATAAACTGAGGAGGGAGGAGGCAATGGTTGGGAGAGAGAAAGAACCTTCAGTCAGGTTAATGGCTTTATTATATCGAAGACATCTTGAGAGGGAAGAGTGTTGGAGGATTGTGACATGGTCCATTTAGTAGTTGCTTGGATGGACATTGGATAACAACATTGCATCATGGATTGACTGGGAATTGGAGAGCAAATTTACTAGTGGAGGCTTTATAGTAAGACATTCAGTGAATAATTGTTAATTGTCCAAGTGAGGACAAAGTGGAAGAATGCACAAATACCACAAAGTGTTGTTTCACAATTTTCCGTCTGATACTTTAAGGCAGGGAGGATCAAAGACCAGTGAACACAATTGGTATGTAGTCAAATTAATCATGATGCAAACATTTTTTTGAGAGGTGAAGTAAATGTAAGTGATTTTCCTTGCCAGTCCAATTTTTTTCCTCACCTTTTGCTGTCCATCTGACCACAAAAAAGTAAGAAATAAAAACAGAAAAAGCTTGAAATACACAGGTCAAACAGAATGCATGTAGAGAGAAGATACACACAAAATGCTGGAGTAACTCAATGGGCCAGGCAGCATTGCTGGAGAAAAAGAATAGGTGACGTTTCAGGGTGAGACCCTTCTACAGAAAGTCTGAAAAAGGGTCTCCACCCAAAACATCATCTATTCCTTTTCTCCAGAGATGCTGCCTGACCTGCTGAGTTATTCCAGCATTTGTGTCTATCTTCAATGTAAACCAGCATCTGCAGTTCCTTCCTACACACCATGTAGAGAGAAACGAAGTTATCATTTCAGATCAATTCTACACCAGAGCAGGAAAAGTGAAAATGCAATTAGTGTGCCAAATTACAGAGAAGAGAGGAGTGGACAATGTAATGTTTGTGATGGAGTGAGACAAGGTTTGCCCAGATGGCACAGTGTGTTTGGGTGCCTACTCAATAAATGCTAATAAGAAGAGATAACTGGAGAACTTTACGAGAATGGTTCTTTGGAACACAAGCGATCCAGGTAACACGTAAAACAGATCTGCAGACAATCAAAAATCACTCAATTGAGAAATAAATCAACATTAGAATATACCTTCGTTAAAATAGGTTGATTTAATATTTTCCCTCATTCATAATTCTCTTCTCATTTTTGCGTCCTAGATGGGTCCATACAGAATCTGTTGACATTAGGCAATGGAAATTGAAGACTATAAGAGTATGAAAAGATAATCTGAAGATTAAATTCATTCGGATGGACAAAACTTGGCCATAACAGGATAGAGTCATAGAGCATATTACCAACCACTGTTCATGCACACCATTCAGGTTGGAAATAAAATTAGGAGAGATGTAAAATAAACCAGTTATTTTATGGTAACAGAACCAAAACCAACATAATTTATTAAAACAAACTGCAGGTCAGACCATGGTTGGAAATGGACACATAACATATCGTGTCTGGCCACTTCTTCAGATTTAGTCGTATTTATTTGGTTATTTTTAGAATTAGAAACATAGAAATTAGGTGCAGGAGTAGGCCATTCGGCCCTTCGAGCCTGCACCGCCATTCAATATGATCATGGCTGATCATCCAACTCAGTATCCCGTACCTGCCTTCTCTCCATACCCCCTGATCCCCTTAGCCACAAGGGCCACATCTAACTCCCTCTTAAATATAGCCAATGAACTGGCCTCAACTACCCTCTGTGGCAGCGAGTTCCAGAGATTCACCACTCTCTGTGTGAAAAAAGTTCTTCTCATCTCGGTTTTAAAGGATTTCCCCCTTATCCTTAAGCTGTGACCCCTTGTCCTGGACTTCCCTAATATCGGGAACAATCTTCCTGCATCTAGCCTGTCCAACCCCTTTAGAATTTTGTAAGTTTCTATAAGATCCCCTCTCAATCTCCTAAATTCTAGAGAGTATAAACCAAGTCTATCCAGTCTTTCTTCATAAGACAGTCCTGACATCCCAGGAATCAGTCTGGTGAACCGTCTCTGCACTCCCTCTATGGCAATAATGTCCTTCCTCAGATTTCGAGACCAAAACTGTACGCAATACTCCAGGTGTGGTCTCACCAAGACCCTGTACAACTGCAGTAGAACCTCCCTGCTCCTATACTCAAATCCTTTTGCAATGAAAGCTAACATACCAATTACAACAACAACTTTCATTTTGTCAACTTTAAGTTTTAAAAACATTATCCAACAGAATTTCATGTGGAACCATGTTCGGTGCTGAGAGAAACGACTCACCAAAAATAAACCAAAATGCCACCTATCCATTACAGAGGCTGTCACACCCACTGTGTTCCTACAACAATTTGATTTTTGCTCACCAAACACTTGGTCATAGAAACAGTTTTACACGGAAAGAGAGATAGGCCTGGATAGAATAGATGTGGAGAGGATGTCTCCACTAGTGGGAGAGCCAAGGACCAGAGGCCTTAGCCTCAAAATGACAGGATGTACCTTTAGAAAGGAGATGAGGAGGAATTTCTTTGGTCTACCCTCTGTTGTGAATCTGTGGAATTCATTGCCGCAGCCAATTGTGGAGGCCAAGTAAATGGATATTTTTAAGGCAGAAATTCAAGAGTCAAGAGTGTTTTAGTGTCATATGTCCCAGAAAGAACAATTAAATTCTTACTTGCTGCAGCATAACAGAATATGTAAACATAGTACGTAAACGCGAGGAAAAAAATTCAGGGTGTATATATACACATAAACACATACTCAAAACACAAACTATTAAAGTGCTATAATAATAAACTGTTGTAGTTCAGAGCTATGTAAGGTGTCAGGGGTTATGGGCCGCAGGCAGGAGAATGGGGTTTCATTAAGTTAAACCTAGATCAGCCATGATTGAATGACGGAGTAGACTTGAGAGGCCGAATGGCCTAATTTTGCTCTTATTACTTATGAGAGAAAAATTAAGACTTTACAACATTCAAAGATGAAAAGCTTCATATTATACAATATGCATTATGCATGCAACTTAAACATAATCTGAAGTGCAGGTGAGCAGATGGAAAAAAACATCTTTAGGAAGATCCAGGATAAATCAGGATTGGTGTTTGTCAATTTCTGATTGAGATGCATTGGGACGATTTCTTGCCCTCACTTCCCCCACGACCTGTCCTTCCACTGATTATATGTAGCTTGCCTTTTTGGGTGTCAGTAAAGGATGACGCTGTAAAATGAAACAAAACATAGATTAGATACTATGCTATTTCTGGGAAATTATCACAAGGGAATTCCAACAGGGAAGACAACATGGTTGAATTTTGATTTTAAGGTGTGGAGAAAGTACTTAAAAAGGAAATATACCTCATTCTTTTATAGTCCACAACTGCAGAACAAGAATAACCAGGCAGGCCTTCCAAGCAGTGTGCTCCACACCTGAATTACATGCAGTATGCTGAGAGTCATGAACAAGCACAGGACCCATATATATTTAGATTGAAGCAGCATTTTTGGATAGCTGCAAGAAATATATCAAACCAGAGGCAACTAGGTGGGAGTTATGTCACCGCTGAAGATTATCTGCAGTTTTCAGTTGTTATAGATTGGGTTTCTTTTTTAACCCCCAATAAACAGATGATTTGCAAATAGATGAGAGCCTTGAAATACCTTTTGTCCAATCCATCCAGGACAAATGCTCGGGTTTGCACCAGCCAAATCACGTAAGTTAAGTTTGACTTCCCTGACTAGGAATGTGTGCTCAAATTTCAACCATGAGCCTTGAACTCACTGCCAACTTGGAGGAAAGAGAATAAGTTGAGAACACAGCCAGTGAACTATGGGAAGTTTTCAAAATAGGTGGAAAGCTCAACAAGATGACTGGTCAAGTGTTTTAACTGTTTTAAGTTCAGAGTAGCACAGCTGGTGGAGCGGCTGCTTCACAGCGCCAGAGACCCAGGTTGATCCTGCCCTCAGGTGCTGTCTGTGTGGAGTTTGCACATTGTCTATTGTCGGTTTCCTCCCACAAAGACGTGCGGATTTGTAGGTTAATTGGCCTCTGTAAATTACCCACAGTGTGAAGGGAGAGGATGAGAAAGTAAGATGACATAGAAATAGTGTGAACGAATGATTGATGGTCGGCGTTGACTTAGTGGGCTGAAAGGCCTGATTCCGTGCTGTACCTTTAAACTAAGCTAAGCTAATGTTGCTAGGAGATAAGATGCCCTAATGCAGGAGAATTTTTGTTATGCACCTTATAGGCAAATTAAACATTGGAGGCACTGAGAAGGAAACTAGGACACATAAATGAATAACAACATTCTAGAAGCATAGAAGAGCAAATATAACAATTCAATCCATCTTGCTTGTGTCATGTCTATTCATTGAGGTATTTTGGAGGGCGTGTTGGCGATGAATGAGATTAGAGGTTGGGAGGGCCAAAACAACGAAGGAATTTGAAAACAAGGAAAATTCTAAAAGCTTGACATTGATTTACTCAGAGCCAATGTGGGTCAACAGTAACAAAGGGGAAACAGTGCTTGGTTTGAGTTAAGACACGGATAGCAGCATCTTGGATGTTCACAGGGAGTAGAAGGAGATAGGCAAGTCAGTGGCATTATAGAACATAGAATATAGGAACGTACAGGACAGGAACAAGCCCTTTGACACACAATGTCAATGCTGAACAAAATGCCAAGTTAAACAGAACTCATCTGCCTGCACATGATCCATTCCTTACATATTCCTTTCGGTGCTGGCTCGAAGGGCCAAATGGTCCCCTCCTGCACCTATTTTCTATTTTCTATATCCATATGCCTATCTAAAAGCCTCTTAAATGCTATTATCCTCCACCACAACCCTTGGTAGCGAGTTCCAGGGACCCACCATCCACTGTGTAAAAAAAAAATTGCCCCGCACATCTCTTTTAAACTTTAAACAAGGAACTGCAGATGCTGGTTTACACAAAAGAAGACAAAGTGCTGGAGTAACTCGGTGGATCAGGCAGCATATCTGGAGAACATGGATGGATAGGTATCCGTTAATGTTCTCCAGATATGCTGCCTGACCCAATGAGTCACTCCAGCACTTGAGAAGCAAAGTTTGCCTCTCTCATCTTAAAGCAATGCCTTCAAGAATGATGGATGATGAATTTGAAATTTTCAAGTCTAGAGGTAAGAAAGGCATGGTGGAAAAATAGATTAGGATGAGCTGGGCCAAGTGGAGAATTGTGATAAAACATTTGCTTTCTTTTATATGCTGCTTCATTCTTGAGATTCAAATTTTTGAATTGCAACTCTTGCTGATTGTGGAAATCTGTAATCCAAGCAGAGAATACTGGAAAACAAATCTCCATAATTTGTTCACGGAACACCCCTGGAGAGAGGAAAACAACTAACATTGAAGATTAATGAATTGAGAAAGTTTCATCAGAATTGAGAAAGTTTCAAGACAAATGGGTCTTAAAATGCAGAGGAGGTAAATAGGTGGGAAGGGGAGACACAAGAAACTGCAGATGCTGGAATCTCGAGCAAAACACCAAGTGGTGGAGGAATTCAGTCAGTCAGGACAGATGATCTTTCAGGTCCGGTCCCTTGTTCAGATATGTTTGAGGAAAGGTCACAATCTGACATGTAATCTGTCCATTCCGTTCGTTGCCTGACCCGCTGAGTTCCCCCAGTACTTTGTGTTTAGCAAAAGAGAAGACCTGTGATAGGATGGAATATACAATGCCAAAAATCTAGGTTTAATTTCTTGGCAGGTGCTGGGATACGCAAATCCCTGCTTGGATAATGTCAAATAGTTCTCCAATTTCCCACACTTAAGAAAAGTGAAGAAATTCTAAAGTGGTCTTTTATACAGTGGCTTGCAAAAGTTTTCATACCCCTTGAACTTTTCCACATTTTGTCACGTTACAACCACAAACGTAAATGTATTTTATTGGGATTTTATGTGATAGACCAACACAAAGTGGTGCATAATTGTGAAGTGGAAGGAAAATAATACATGGTTTTCAAATTTTTTTACAAACAAAAAACTGAAAAGTGTGGCATGCAAAAGTATTCAGCCCCCCTGAGTCAATACTTTGTAGAACCACCTTTCGCTGCAATTACAGCTGCAAGTCTTTTGGGGTATGTCTCTACCAGCTTTGCACATCTAGAGACTGAAATTTTTGCCCATTCTTCTTTGCAAAATAGCTCAAGCTCAGTCAGATTGGATGGAGAGTGTCTGTGAACAGCAATTTTCAACTCTTGCCAGAGATTCTCAATTGGATTTAGGTCTGGACTTTGACTGGGCCATTCTAACACATGAATTTGCTTTGATCTAAACCATTCCATTGTAGCTCTGGCTCTATGTTTAGGGTCGTTGTTCTGCTGGAAGGTGAACCTCTGCCCCAGTCTCAAGTCTTTTGCAGACTCTAACAGGTTTTCTTCCAAGATTGCCCTGTATTTGGCTCCATCCATCTTCCCATTAATTCTGACCAGCTTCCCTGTCCCTGCTGAAGAAAAGCATCCCCACAGCATGATGCTGCCACTACCATGTTTCACAGTGGGGATGGTGTGTTCAGGGTGATGTGCAGTTTTCCGCCACACATAGCGTTTTGCATTTAGGCCAAAAACTTCAATTTTGGTCTCATCTGACCAGAGCACCTTCCTCCACATGTTTGCTGTGTCCCCCACATGGCTTGTGGCAAACTGCAAACGGGACTTCTTATGGCTTTTTTTCAACAATGGCTTTCTTCTTGCCACTCTTCCATAAAGGCCGGATTTGTGGAGTGCATGACTAATAGTTGTCCTGTGGACAGATTCTCCCACCTGAGCTGTGGATCTCTGCAGCTCCTCCAGAGTTAACATGGGCATCTTGGCTGCTTCTCTGATCAATGCTCTCCTTGCCCGGCCTGTCAGTTTAGGTGGACGGCCATGTCTTGGTAGGTTTGCAGTTGTGCCATACTCTTTCCATTTTCGGATGATGGATAAAACAGTGCTCCGTGAGATGTTCAAAGCTTGGGATATTTTTTTATAACCTAACCCTGCTTTAAACTTCTCCACAACTTTATCCCTGACCTGTCTGGTGTGTTCCTTGGGCTTCATGATGCTGTTTGTTCACTCATGTTCTCTAACAAACCTCTGAGGCCTTCACAGAACAGCTGTATTTATACTGAGATTAGATTACACACAAATGGACTCTATTTACTAATTAGGTGACTTCTGAAGGCAATTGGTTGCACTGGATTTTATTTAGGGGTATCAGAGTAAAGGGGGCTGAATACTTTTGCACACCACACTTTTCAGTTTTTTATTTGTAAAAAAATTTGAAAACCATGTATCATTTTCCTTCCACTTCACAATTATGCGCCACTTTGTGTTGGTCTATCACATAAAATCCCAATAAAATACATTTACGTTTGTGGTTGTAACGTGACAAAATGTTGAAAAGTTCAAGTGGTATGAAAACTTTTGCAAGCCACTATATCTCTTGCTCAAGCCTGTGAGAACATGGGTGCACACACGATCGCATCGGTAAAATAATGTACCAACATTCATTGTTTAGGCTTATGATAAAAAATGGTCTGTTGGGTGTGGTACAACAACATATGTTTAACGTGCATCCTAGCCTCTGTCAGCGCTTTCAGGAGAGAATTATGTAAGAGCTGAACTATTTTAAAGTTCATGTATCCTGTCTATCATGTTAGGGTAGATCATAACTCACGTCAAATGCTTGTGCTATAATTTGGGTCAACCAGGTAGGCTTTACTTGATAAGACCTATTTATTTGGATATTGCGTGCTGGGTGCTATCATCTCTTTGGTAATTGATACTGACGCAGTGCTTCTACGCAGCGGCGGTGGAAAGCATCTTGTCCGGGAACATTACCATCTGGTTTGGGAATTGCTTTGCCAAGGACAAGAAGGCTCTGCAGAGAGTAGTGCGTTCGGCCGAACGCACTATGGGAACTTCACTTGCCCCCCTGCAGGAACTATACATCAGGAGGTGCAACTCCAGAGCCAACAATATCATGAGAGACCCCTTCCACCCCTGCAACGGACTGTTCCAGCTGCTACGGTCAGGCAAACGCCTCCGTTGCCATGCGGTGAGAACAGAGAGGTTGAGAATGAGTTTCTTCCCAGAGGCCATTCGGGCTGTAAACGCCTATCTCACCAGGGACTAACTCTACTGAACGTTTTTCCTTCCATTATTTATTATGTAAAGGTATATGTGTGTTATGATTGTGTTTATAGTTTGTTTGGTTGTTTGTCTTTTTGCACAAAAGTCCGAGAGCATTGCCACTTTCATTTCACTGCACATCTCGTGTGTGTATGTAACAAATAAACTTGACTTGACTTGACTTGAAGACTTTTAAAGGTCAACAGTAAAGAGGAAATAAAATGTGTTGACCAGCAGGAATTCTGAAATGGGCACAGTTCATATTTGCCTGATATAAACCTCTTTTCACCATAAGTAGGGCAGTTTACCATGACCTGCTTGCCAGCGGAAATGTTACTTTTCTATTTAGCTGACAAAGGACTACAGATTAAAAAAAATAAAGGAAATTACATTGGTTATGAGCTGCATCTATCCAGCACCAGGAATAAATTGTTGTATTATTTGAAAGTCTTCAAGTTACTATTTTTAGTTAAAATAAACAACTATCAAGAAACTCCAGCAAGCCTGATAATTATATATTGGAATGTTCATGTGGGCTTGGGGAAATAAAATGTACAAGGATTTAATTATAAAACTGGTCAGAACATGGCAGTTTTTTTTTTACCTTTGCCCATAAACAGAGGAGCCACCAAACCTAAAAACAGACTGGATTTGAAATGGGCTCTTCAGTAATTTGCAGTGACATTGTTTCATCCTTGAAGTCAGAGAGAGAAGGATTGAACCTGTCCTTGCAATTTCCTCCAGCTCTGCAACCTCTTAAATGTCTGCACTTCACCCAATTCAGATCTTCCAATCATCCCTGATTTTCTTCAATCATCCCTGATTGTCCTGGATCACCCACATTGAAGCTGCGGCCACGGAAGCACATCAACACCTCCGCTTCTTCAGAGGAACTTCAGCATGTCTCCAATGACCCATTACAACTTAGACAGATGCACCATGGAACGCATCCTATCGGGATGCATCACAGGTTAGTTTGACAACAGCTCTTCCCAAGGCTGCAAGAAATTGCAGTGAGTTGTGGATCTAATCCAGTCTATTACACAATTCAGCCTCCCCACCTGCTCCCCCTACATCAACTTCATCTACACTTTACAGTACCTTGGAAAAGCAGCCAACATAATCATGGACCATTTTCACCACGGTCATTCTTTCTGCAACCGTAACGCTATAATGCTATAACATCATAATCTGCACTCGGGTATTTTTCTCTTTGCACTACCATTGGTACTTTTTCCTTCTCTCAAAATACAAAAGCTTGAAGGCACGTACAACTAGACTCAGGAATAGCTTTATTGCTGTTGTTATTAGACTACTAACTGACACCCATAAGTGAGGATGTAGTTCCCATCTGCAGACATTGCACTTTCGTTTACCTGCAATCTCTGCAGCTATAACACTATAATAGTATAATCTGCACTCTGGTATTTTTCTCTTTCCACTGCCTTTGCTATTTCTGTATGGCTTGATTGTACTCGTGTATAGTAAGATTTGACTAAATAGCACACAAAACAAAGCTTTGCACTGTATCTCGGCATAAGTTACAATAATAAACCAGTACCAATATCACTGCACAATTGGTATTCATGCATCTAGAGCAGCACGGTGGCATAGCGGTAGAGCTGCTGCCTTACAGTGCCAGAGACTCAGGTTCGATCCCGACTATGGGTGTTGTCTGTAAGGATTTTATACGTTCTTCCCATGACGGTGTGGGTTTACCCCAGGTGCTCCGGGTTCCTCCAAAGTCGTACAGGTTTTTAGATTAATTGGCTCCGGTAAGGATTGTAAATTGTCTCTATAATGTGTAGGATAATGCTAGTGTACAGTTGATTGTTGGTTGGCACAGACTTGGTGGGCTGAAGGGCCTGTTTCTGCACTGTATCTCTAAACTAAACTAAACTGAGGCCCAAAATCATAAACTCTGGAATTTTCTCTTTAATTCTCTGATGCCTTAACTGTTTTATCAGCTCTATTGCAACCTGGCAGTGGGAGGCAGAAAATCAGCTGACTATCATTCTTGGCCAATGGGCAGATGTGGGTTTGGTGTTCCTCACCGACCTCCCAACAGCCAAAATAAGCAAGATGTTATGCGTTGATCATGCGCTGGAAACAGCTGTGCTATTCTTGACAAGCGCTCCTCCGGATCTGACTAAAACTCGACTTCTCCAAAAGTGTTTTGAGTTTATTCTGTGGTCAGAACAGAAGTTGCTTCAGATCATCTGCTGCGGAAATCCTCAACCATCACCTAGAACATAGAACGTGGAACAAGAGTAGGCCCCGCAGCCCACAATGTCCATGTCAAAGATGATACCAGGACCAACTCTTATCGAGTAGACAAAAGGAACTGCAGATGCCGGTTTACAAAAAAAGACACAAAGTGCTGGAATAACTCAGCAGTTCAGGCAGCATTTCTGGAGAACATGGGCAGGTGACACCAGGTTGGGACCCTTCCAACTCTCATCTGCCTGCATATAATTTATATCCCTCCATTACCTGCATATCATTTCACTGCACATCTCGTATGTGTATGTGACAAATAAACTTGACTTGACTTGACTTGATATCCATATGCCTATTCAAAAGTCTCATAAATGCCACTGTCGTATCTGCCTCAAACACCACTTCCTGCAGTGTGTTCCAGACACTCACCACTCTCTATGTAAAAAGACTTGCCCCGTACATCTTCAAACTCTGCCCCTCTCACCTTAAAGCTGTGCTTTCTAGTATTAGATTTTTTTCATCCTGCGACAAAGGTTCTGATCGTCTGCCCCCATCTATGCCTCTCATCATTTCATTTACTTCCATCAGGTCCCCGCCTCAACCTTTGACTTTCCAGCAAAAACAATCCAAGTTTGTCCAAGCTCTCACTGTGGCTAAAACTCCTTAATTGAGACATCATTTTAATAAACCTCCCCTGCACAGTTTCCAAAGCCTCCACATCCTTTCCGAAGAAGGCTGGAGAAGGGTTCCGACCCACACATCTCATTGCAGTTTCCTGCTGTTATTAATCCGAAGCTGGCAGAAGACCAGTGGGCTGGGCTTTAGTTTGCTCTACCTGAGGTGTAATCACCTCCCACAGCACACTACCCAAATTCTCTCTTCAGGGACAATGAAGACTCTTTCGTGGGAAGCACCTGGCCCACAAGCGATGAGTGTGTCTACTAGGGTTGCCAACTATCTCACTCCCAAATAAGGGACAAAATGTCAAAATAAGGCACAAATGGCCGTGGCTGGATGTGAATGATGAGTTGGCCCAGGTGTTGGACTGCACACAAAGCCCAGCCGGCGGGCCAGCTAAGTTTTGGTCCGGGTCGCGCAACGTCTCGAGCAAAGTCCGGCACCACATCTAACTCATGAATCGATGATCGGCCATGAGAAGGAGGGGTGGTGGTGTCAGCGGTAAGCGAAGGTCGGACAGCTGGCCGAACTGCTGACCAATGGAGCCACGGGCGAGGCGCTGCTGCTGCACTCCATGGGCTGTACTACGTCGAGACGGGTGAGGCGGGGCCAGCACAACGCTCCGCCCCGACAGTCCCCTCAAACCGAGTAGTTGCAGTCAAATATGGGACAAGGGCGGTCCCGTTTTGGACAAACAAATTTATATGGGATGTCCCGGCTAATATGGGACAGTTGGCAACCCTAGTGGCTACAAAGCCAGCCAGAGGTTGACCAGGGGCACACGCTCCATGTGGAGGGATCTGTGTGGACAGGATGGTGAAGAAGTCATTTGACATGCTTGCCTTTATTGGGAAGGGTATTGAGTAAGATAGTTGCGTCATCATTATGCAGCGACATTGGTTGGAGGAGATTCCACAACATAAAGCTATGTCCATCAGGAAGAATCCAGGTATACTCATAGCCTGTTATATAATGGAAAAGCCCTCTAACTTCCCTCAGCAACCTATCCTCCCCTCCGAGGATACTTGTGTCTCCCACCCTGCAGGCTCAAAAAAGGTGAGCTCTGTATCTTTTTTTCCAAAATAAAGTTTATTTAAAAATATTATACAATACAAAACTGTAAAAACTCTTCAAACATTCTCAGAGTGAATACATCCTTTAGTGTCGTCCTCAGTAGTGTTTAAACCTATCTTTAAACAAAACCAAAATCCGTTGCCACTCATGTGGCCCCCTCTGGTGTCAGAGAGCCAAGAGAACTGGTCCTCGGAATCAATCCCTGTGCAAGAATTGGACTGTTGACCCATCCAAGTTGAATGAATCAGCACTTAGATTGAGCATTTTTCTCTTTTGGACTCTATAGACTTTTATGCCGCTGATAATTTTTAATCTATTATTCCTCCACACCACAGCCAGTCTGGACAGTATAAAATGGGATGTGAATTCCTTATGACCTGTTCAGCACTGCCAATTAGTGATACCAGGAAAAACCCTCCCTATTAAAACACTTCTCATAAGTCACAATCATTCCTAATACATTAGTGTGTAAGAAAAAACTGCAGATGCTGGTTTAAATTGAAGGTAAATACAAAATGCTGGAGTAACTCAGTGGGACAGGCAGCATCTCTGGAGTTGAGTCCCTTGGATCCCATCTTTAACTTTTGTTTGAAGGAGGGTAATTTATTTTGCTCCAGTCATCTCTGTGCTGTTTTTTTTTTTGTGGTTGAAAAGATAATAATAAGCCTACTACCTGTCCAAATGTATGCATGATATTGGTGCATAAATGTAGCTTAGATGAATAGGAATCAAGTTTTAAACACAAGGAATGTTTAATTGACATAAGTTCTGACAATGGAACAATTAAATCCTCACTTGCAGCAGCATGTAAATGCTGTAAATGCAATGCACACAGATAATATATAATAACAAAAAAAACAATAAATTAATAATTATACTAGTGTAACAACTCATAGTCCTTAGTGCAGACTCTTTAGAGTGTATGTCCTTTATATTCTCCCTATCTGTGTTTCAGCCTTGGTTCAGTGGTGGGGTTCTTGTCTCTAAGAGAACAAGTTGTGGGTTTAAGCAAAACCCAAAGATCTGAGCAAAACTACGCTAACTCTCTTGCTTCTGTAAAATTGACAGTGCTGCCATTTGGCATCAAAATAGGAATTGCATTTAGGCTTGGATTTAGTTTTATTTTTGTCATGTGTATCAGGGTACAGTGAAAAGTTTTGTTTTGAATGCTATCCAATCAGATCAGATAATATCTTGCATAAATACAATCAAGTCAATGTCAAGTACAATATATTGAGCAAAGAGGAAACAGAAAATAGGTGCAGGAGTAGGCCATTCGGCCCTTCGAGCCTGCACTGCCATTCAATATGATCACGGCTGATCATCCAACTCAGTATCCTGTACCTGCCTTCTCTCCACACCCCCTGATCCCTTTAGCCACAAGAGCCACATCTAACTCCCTCTTAAATATAGCCAATGAACTGGCCTCAACTACCTTCTGTGGCAGAGAATTCCAGAGATTCACCAATCTCTGTGTGAAAAATGTTTTCCTCATCTCGGTCCTAAAAGATTTTCCCCTTATCCTCTGTGACCCCTTTTCTGGACTTCCCCAACATCGGGAACAATCTTCCTGCATCTAGCCTGTCCAACCTCCTTAAGAATTTTGTAAGTTTCTATAAGATCCCCCCTCAATCTTCTAAATTCTAGCGAGTACAAACTGAGTCTATCCAGTCTTTCATCATATGAAAGTCCTGACATCCCAGGAATCAGTCTGGTGAACCTTCTCTGTACTCCCTCTATGGCAAGAATGTCTTTCCTCGGGTTAGGAGACCAAAACTGTACGCAATACTCCAGGTGTGGTCTCACCAAGACCCTGTACAACTGCAGTAGAACCTCCCTGCTCCTGTACTCAAATCCTTTTGCAATGAATGCTAACATACCATTCGCTTTCTTTACTGCCTGCTGCACCTGCATGTCTACTTTTAATGACTGGTGTACCATGACACCCAGGTCTCATTGCATCTCCCCCTTTCCTAATCGGCCACCATTCAGATAATAGTCTACTTTCCTGTTTTTGCCACCAAAGTGGATAACCTCACATTTATCCACATTATACTGCATCTGCCATGCATTTGCCCACTCACCCAGCCTATCCAAGTCACCTTGTAGCCTCCTAGCATCCTCCACACAGCTAACACTGCCCCCCAGCTTCGTGTCATCCGCAAACTTGGAGATGTTGCAATCAATTCCCTCGTCCAAATCATTAATATATATCGTAAATAGCTGGGGTCTCAGCACTGAGCCTTGCTGTACCCCACCAGTTACTGCCTGCCATTGTGAAAAGGACCCGTTTATTCCTACTCTTTGTTTCCTGTCTGCCAGCCAGTTCTCTATCCACATCAATACTGAACCCCCAATACCGTGTGCTTTAAGTTTGTATGCTAATCTCTTATGTGGGACCTTGTCGAAAGCCTTCTGAAAGTCCAGATATAGCACATCCACTGGTTCTCCCTTACAGAGTCTCCCTTACAGATACAGAGTGCATAATATAGTTCTCAGCATTGTAGCGCCCTCAATTTCATGGACAAAGTCCAACTTCCGCAATAGGGTAGAGGTGAATCGGACAGTCCCTAGGTTATGGGAGGACTGTTCCGAAGCTTGTTAACTGAGATACAAAGCTGTTCCTGAGTCTGGCAATGTGTGCTTTCAAGTTTCCGCACTTTCTGTGGATGGGAACAGGGAGAAGAAGTGGGCTGGGCTGGGACAAGTCTTTGATTATAAGGTAGTGTGAAGTACAGATGAAGTCAATGGTGCAAAGTCTGGTCTGTATGATGGACTAGGCTACATCCACTACTCTCTGCAATTTCTGGCAGTCTTGGGCAGTGATGCAACTCAACAGTATGCTCACCATGGTGCATATGTGGAAATTTGTAAGAGCCATTAGAGACATGCCAAATTTTCTCAGTCTCCTATGGAAGTTGAGCATGCTTTCTTGGTTGTCGTATCAATGCGGTTGGTCCATAACAGATTGTCTGAAGAAGGGTCCCGACCCGAAATGTCACCCATTCCTTCTCTCCAGAGATGCTGCCTGTCCCACTGAATTACTCCAGCATTTTGTGTCTATCTTCAGCTTAAACCAGCATCTGCAGTTCCTTCCTACAGATTGTTGCTAATATTAACAACGGGTAATTGACAGGATGTGCCATTGGGATCATCCAAAAGTCGAGAAAGGTGCTAGATGTATGTAATTCATTCTTTCTTTTGCTAGGAAAGGTTGTGGTCTTCCATTTGACTTCTCCCCACAATGGTACAGTTGAGATAGAATTTGATCGATAGCTGCTCTAAACTTCCATTTCTTTGGAACAGACCATTGGAGCATTTGATGTGCTGTATTATCAAGACCTGCCAAAAGATAAACAGTAGCCGTGATCCCTGATGCCTCAGACTCCAGGCTTGGAATTTGTTAGAATTTGACAACAAGCCAAGGCAATGACTGACTCTTTGCCTGTCTTTTTTTATGTACCATTTACAATTGTTTCATTTCTGTTTATGAATCACTAGGCAGCTTGCAACAATTAAAATTCATCACTTAACATATTTTCCACAGAAATATTGGAACACTCACCTTCGCATGTTGTAGAAGTTTTAATAAAACCTGAGGGGCATTCATTGTATTCTTAGCAAATAAAGTAAAGAAATAACTATAGAGTCAATTCATTCTTGGCATATACCTGTAAGCGTAGGACAATGGACTATTGATGGGAAATATTATAAACATAAAGATCCATTATATTGTGCTCAGATGTAGACCGATACTCCTAAACTCTGCCCAATGTTGATTCCTTGGCTCTGGCCACTGAAAAGCACTCCCTTTACATCTGAAAGACTTTTCCTATACCAGCCACCCAACAGCCCCAATAAGTGTAATTGCTAATCAAGTGCTAATTTTGCATGTAGTTGGTGGAGCTCTAAACTCCAAGACAGAAGATTGTGGATTCAAAACTCACAAACTCCAGAGATTTGAGTGACCCTACTGGAGAATCGAGGGAGTGCGGTCATTTTGGTGAAGTGTCAGACTACTCTTACATAAGGATGCACAATACTCCATTTCTTTTGAAAGTAGGTGAGGGAGTTCTCCATGGTAAATATTTAACTTCAACCAATATCATCATAAAAGGAGATGATCTATCCCTCCACCCACCCAACTCGCGCCAGCACTCGTTTTCACTCCACAAACAGCTAACAATGTGTAGGAAGGAACTACAGATGCTGATTATTACCAAAGATAGACACAAAATGCTGGAGTAACTCAGTGGTACAGGCAGCATCTCTGGGGAGAAGGAATGGGTGATGTTCCGGGTCGAGACCCTTCTTCAGACAGCTAACAATGGCCTGTTTCCTTTATCATCGCAACTTTTTTTGCATCTTTCATTATTTGCACTTTATCATCTATATCATCATCACATTTGCACATCATCATCTATATCTCTCGTTTCCCTTTTCCCTAACTAGTCTGAAGAAGGGTTTTGACGCAAAAAGTCACCCATTCCTTCTCTCCAGATATACTGCATGTCTCTTTGATCTAGTCAAATTGTATTGCTGTTGTGGAAGTTTGCTCTGAAGCCATGGTCGGCTCATTTCTTCCAGCACCACCGAGACAAAATGTCTAAACTACTTGAATGATTTGCACTTTAAAAATAAAATGTATTCCTTCTTTATTGCAATAATACTCGCTGTGATTTGAATTGAAACAAAATAGTCACCCTTAAGAGGCATTTTCTAAGAGATCATTGGCAAGTATTCATGAACCCAGACTTTTCCACCCTTCTCCACCACCTTCACTCAGTAATGATTGCCATTCAGCTGAGATTGTCTACTTCAAACATCTTGAACAGAGTTGGTGAAATTCTCATTTCTTCGACTGAAGAATCCGAAATGGCACTACTTATACCAATTTTTGTATGTGATTGGAAAACAAACAAACTGTAGTTGCTGAAATCTGAGTTAAAAACAGAAATACAGGAAGAACTCAGCATCTGTGGAAAGAGCAACCCGTTAATATTTCAGATTGTAGACTGTTCATCGGAACTGAAGTTCTAATTAAGAATCTTTGACCTGAAATATTGTCTTTCCACAAATGCTACATGACTGGTTAAGTTCTTCCAGCATTTCTGTTTTTATTTATATAGCAAAATTAGGAATTGTTTATTTATTGCTATTGAATCTCAGTACAGGTGAGTATCTCAATATCTCGGTACAATAATAATCAACTCCATTACCCATACCATTACTGTCACAAAATGAAGACACAAGAAGACTACAGGTGCTGGAGTCTGGAGCATAGCACAAGCTGTTGGAGAATCTCAGTGGGTCGAGCAGCATCTGCGGAGAAAAAAAGATAGTTGGCGTTTCAGCTCGGGACCCTTCATCTGTACTCCACTCTCAGTCTGGATAAAGGGATTTGTAACGTCGCCTCTCCATTTCCTTCCGCAGATGCTGTTCTATCCACTGTGTTCCTCCAAAAGTTTTTTTTACCCTAACACAGATGCTGCCCACAGGTTTAGGACCTAAAAATGAGCTTCAAACCCCAAAGGTTTGGGCACTCTATTGAATAATTCATAACAGTGAAAGCATTTCATATCCTCAAAAATGGCTTTCAAGGAGGTCAATAAATACTGGGCATGCCACCAATGACCACATCTCAAAGGAAAAGAGATAAATGTACTTTGCAAAATATAATTGCCAATGTAAAGCAGGAAAGCCACCAGCCAAAAAGTTGTGCAGTAAACTCTCTCAAACTGCAATGTCATGGTGGTTGATAATCTCACGTCATAATGCTGATTTACTGATAAATATTGGGGTATTAGTACCCCTGTGCTGCCATATACTAATCCAACTCAATGTATAAGTTAGATACAAAGTGCTGGAGTAACTCAGCGGGAAGCATCTCTGGAGAAAAATACGTTTTGGGTCAGAACCCTTCCTCAGACCCTGAACCCTTCAGTCTGAAGAAGGGATCTGACCCGAAATATCACCTATTCCTTTTCTCCAGAGATGCTGCCAGATCCTCTCAGTTACTCCAGCACTGTGTGTCTATCTTCAGTACAAACCAGCATCTGCAGTTCCTTCCTACTCAATTTACAAGTTCGTAGATGAAACCACTGTAGTGGGCAAGATATCAAATAATGATGAGACGGAGTACAGAAAGGAGAATCTCTTAACCTGGTGCCAAGACAACAACCTCTCCCTCAATGTCAGCAAAATTCTCATAGTGATTGACATCTGGAAAAGAAGCAGTACATACACCCTGGTATACAATGATGGCACCGAAATAGAGATGGTCAAACGCTTCAAATTCTTAGGAACAAATATCACCAGCAATTTGCCCTGGACCAGTCACATCGAAACTATAGACAAGAAAGCATACCAACGCCTCTACTTCCTTAGAAGACTTAGGTAGTTCGGCATGTGCCCTACGACCCTCACCAACCTATACAGATGTGCCGTAGGACACATTTAATCAGGATGCATCACATCATGGTTTGGGAACAGCTCCATCCAAGACCGCAAGAAATTGCAGAGTTGTGGACGTGGCCCAGACCATCATGCAAAACAACCTCCCTTCCATTGACTTTATCTACACGTCATGCTGCCTCGCCAAGGCCCCAGCATAATCAAGGACCAGTCTCATCCCTCTTCTCCCCTCTCCCATCAAGCAAGAGGTTCAGAGCTTTGCAAACACATAACTCCAGATTCAGGAGTATGTTTTGGAGGTTTCTTTAGTTTTTCTATGTAGGGGAGGGGGGTAGGGTAAGGAGAAAACCGTTTCCCAGTCACTTCCTGCCGAGGATGCGACTATTCTCCGAGTCGCGTCCTCGCCCCCCTCCTCGGGGCCTACCAACTGGATTGGTGCGGCCTTTCTTGCCGGGGACTGGCCATAGCTTCAGCGGCGACGCAGCACTGGATTCACCGCGGAGCGGGCGATGTCTTACCTGAATCGCCGTTTGAAGCTCCGGAGTGTTGGGCCCGCTGCTTCAACATCGCGGAGCTGTGGTTTGTAGAGCTTCCAGCACGGGCGGCGCTTACTTCAACATCACGGAGTCCTGGGACCTTTTGCCAAGGGCCGCCAGCGTGAATCTTCGCCCAGCGCGGCCTGTGGACTTCGGGAGCCACGGACTCCGGTAGGAAGTGGCCGATTCGGATGTCCAAGCCGCTGAGGTTGTTCTCCCGTCGGTCGGAGTTCCATCATCCCGGCGAGAGGGCCTGAGCATCGGGCCGCCCGTGGAGGCGACAGAGAGGGGTTCGGGAGCCCCCCAACCATTGGTGAACAACAGAGGACAACAGAGGAGGATGACTGAACTTTGGTGCCTTCCCTCACAGTGGGAAACTTTGATTCCACTGTGTGGGGATGTCTGTGTTAAAGACTATCGTGTTCTGTGCTCTTTTTTATTCGTATGGCTGTATGGTGACCGCACATTTCACTGTACCAATTGGTACATGTGACAAATAAATGTCTCTTGTCTTGTCTTGTTCCGAAGATCTTACCTGGTTGCAGCACATTGATGCAATCATAAAGAAAGCACATCAGCGCCTCTACTTCCTGAGAAGACTATGGAGAGTTGGCATGTCAAAGAGGACTCTCTCGACCATCTACAGGTGCACAGTAGAGAGCATGCTGACTGGTTGCATCGTGGCTTGGTTCGGCAACCTGAGGGTCCAGGAGCGGAAAAGGATGCAGAAAGTTGTGACCACTGCCCAGTCCATCATCGGCTCTGACCTCCCCACCATCGAAGGGACCTATCGCAGTCGCTGCCTCAAAAAGGCAGCCAACATCATCAAGGACCCACACCATCCTGGCCACGCACTCATCTCTCCGCTACCATCGGGTAGAAGGTACAGGAGCCTGAAATCTGTTACATCCAGGTTCAGGAACAGCTCCTTCCCCACAGCCATCAGGCTATTAAACTCGCCAACAAACAGACTCTGAACTGTAACAGCCTATTGCACTTTATTTGCTTATTTATGTGTATATTGAACTGAACTGTTCTGCATTTTTGTTTACAATACTCTGTTGTGCTGCAGCAAGCAAGAATTTCATTGTCCTATCTGGGACACATGATAATAAACTCTCTTGACTTGACTTGACTTGACTTGACTTGACGAATGATAGTGTAACACTCACTTGGCAGCGTCAAGTGACGTCAGCCTGGATCTTTGTACTCGAATCTCTGGAATGGGGCATGAATCCAGATTCTCCTGACTCAGAGATGAGATTGCCAGTGTCTGAGCCTCAGCCCATGTGTGTGTGCCCACATGCTGTGCCTATGTGTGCTTGCAAGTCTCTGTCTAACACACCATAACAAAGTGGAGAACAACCAAACTACTTTTCTTTTGTAAAGGTGTAAATCTCTCATTTGGAGAATACAAAAAGGTGATTTCCACCTTTGATTTATTTCCCAATTTGCGATTGTTCTTAGTTGTGAAATTCAGACACTTCATGTGCAGGAAATGAGTCAGATTTGATGGACCTCCTTGATGCTTATCCTCTGGGCTTCAAGTCAAGTTGCAACTCTTTCCAAATTGGATTTGGCAGAACTCAGCCAAAATTATGTTGCACTGCTTGCAGCACCGCAGCCTCTGCTTTCCACTGAGGTGTGTCTTTAATGCAAAAGAGAATTCTCGCTGAAGCCTCGAATACAAAATAAAAACAGAACATTCAGGTCAGCTGGTTGATTCCAGAACCGACAAGTACATCCACCATTTTCTAATTTAACTCCTGCCTGTTATCAGGAACATTTCCGATACTGTTCCAGCTGGTCATCTCCGCCTCAAGCCAGGATATCTGGATGATGCACTTTTCTCCAAACTTTTGGACAACCAGGAAAGAAGTTTCATCTGGAATGAAGGGAAAGAGGATGGAAATATGGCCAAGAAACTCAACTCTTATTCAAGGTGTCAAAGGACGTTCATAACAGTGAAAGCAATTTTTCAGCTGAGGAAACAATTCCCCATCTTGGTCCAAGGCCTGGGTTGAATCCATTTGGAACTCACTGACAGGTTGTGATTACCTACTGCTTGTGCTTAGCTCTCTGCTGCAGGACTTACATTTAGGGTGAAATTGGCCAGGTTCTACAGTTTAGGTTTAGTTTAGTTCTTTGTCACGTGTACCGAGGTACAGTGAAAAGCTTTTTTGTTGCATGCTAACCAATCTGCAGAATGATCTTACAGAGGTGCATAAAATCATGAAAGGAGTAGATCAGTTAGACGCACAGAGTCTTTTCCCCAGAGTAGTGGAATCGAGAACAAGAGGGCATAGGTTTAAGGTGAAGGGGGAAAGATTTATAGGAATCTGTGGGGTAACTTTTTCGCACAAAGGATGGTGGGTGTATGGAACGAGCTACCGGAGGAGGCTGTTGAGGCAGGAACTATCACGGCATTTAAGAAGCAATTAGATAGGTACATTGATAGGACAGGTTTAGAGGGTCATGGGTCGTAAGCAGGCAAGTGTAGATGGGACATGTTGGTCGTTGTGGGCAAGTTGAGCTGAAGGGCCTGTTTCCACACTGTATGACGCTATGACTATACATATTTACAATCAAGCCATCTACAGTGTAGATACAGTGCTGAATGCAAAATAAAGTCCAATAACGTCCAATTAAAGAAAGTCTGAGGATTCCTGCATAGTCTGTCGTATCTGTGGAAGTTGGTGAGAGTTGTTGTGGGGCATGCCGGACATCCTAAGCCATCTAGGGATTGGGAGCCGCTCCTGTAGACCGAAAAGCAGACTTTGGGACTTTGGAAATGGCCCCAAAACACGAAGGCGCCCACATGTGTAAATTTGCAAAAAAATAATTTCACTGTGCAGTTGCACGTGTCAAATAAAGCACTATTGATTGAATAATCTCACATTCCCTTCTGAAAGTCCACTACCACTGCCCTTTCTGGAATTGCATTTCAGGTTCAATTTCAGGTTCAAGTTAGTTAAAACAGAACTGTTTTTTTGCTGTAGGTAGACACAAAATGCTGAATTGACTCAGCGGGTCAGGCAGCATCTCTGGGAAAAAGGAATAGGTGACGTTTCCAGCCTCAACCCTTCTTTATACTGTAGGAAGGGTCTGAAGAAGGGTGTTAACCCTAAACCCTTCGGTCCAAACCAGCATCTGCAGCCTTTCCAACACATGTTTTTTGCTGTAAATCTGTGTTCTCTGTTGCCTGTCAGGACTGCCTCATAATTTCCCTTTAAAATAGTTACAATCTCCACTTTACAGAAGTCAGCAGTTTTAGAACAGAATAACAATTATTTTACATGCAAAATAATTACTAAATTAAATAGTACACTGCCTTTCATGTGAGTATCATTCTCTTTTTGATCTATTTGCATCAATTCATAGAACGATTCCACAGTTTTATAGGACCACGAGAACAAAATTATATAACATGTCTCAGCATGAGATGTGTTATTACAAAATGTCACAGTCTTGTTCACAGAAAAACTAATTAAATAATACCAGGGGCACGGGTTATCGCTGCAGGATAATCATGATAATTGCAAATCTGATATTTTAGTATTAAAAGTAATGAAGAAATGCCAGAATCCAACTATTAGCAAAATTAAAGTTCTAGAAGCCAAACTGCAGTATCAGGTTCAAAAAGAGTCATTTTAACATATCATTATCTGATATGCAGCAGACCTAATGGCTCTTCAGTTTAGAGCCCCAAACTGGATAGAATTGGAAACTTAATTCATGATTCGCCATCAGATAGGATACTAAGAGGCAA
This sequence comes from Leucoraja erinaceus, assembly GCF_028641065.1. Lineage (NCBI taxonomy): Eukaryota > Metazoa > Chordata > Chondrichthyes > Rajiformes > Rajidae > Leucoraja > Leucoraja erinaceus. The sequence goes on along the minus strand of NC_073391.1, from coordinate 30,582,720 downwards.
GTTAATGACACATCTTCCTGATTCATTATTCAAGGTTCCTTTTTCTGGTCATCATTCGCAAAGCCAAAATTTAACCTGTAATATAGTGAAGTTATGCTAGAAAAGTTCCAGTTCCACAAATTGATGTGCATGTATCTGTCGGTCAGGCAGCATCTCTGGATAACATGGATGTGATGTTTTGGGGTCCAGACCAATCTTCAAAGTGAAACACTTGGACAGGTGCATGGATAGGATAGGTTTAGAGGCATATTTCTGCCAACGCAGACGGGTGGGACTAGTGCAAATGAGGAGTGTAGGGCAACATGGGCAAGATGGGTCAAAGGGCCTGTTTCAATGCTGTATGACTTTATGACTTCAGGGATGCTACCTGACCCTCTGAATTACTCCAACATCTCTGGAGAACATGGATAAGTGATGTTTTGGATCAAGACCCTTCTTCAGACAAACATGCAAGAGAATGTACTACAAATTCGATAAGTATTTTATGGGGCAGGCAGTATCTGAAAAAAGAGAACGTTTTGTTTTAGTTTTAATTTCTGATTTATTCCTCGTCCCTCGGTAGTCCAACGTCACTCAATGATCATGTCAAGATGAACCATGATATGGGACAGGAGACACATCTAGGTCAGATTGGGTTAAGACTCAAGATTCTCTTGAGTAGAAGAGTTGATGATCAAATTGGGTTTTACAATAACTTAGCACCTTTGTGAACAATTATTATGACACTGGCATTTTACTTTCACAATATTTTGAAATAGACTCAATTTGGAAAATAGCATAATGGGGTTTGAAGTTCAAATTCTCCAGATTATTATTGAAAATGCTATCCAATTGGATCGAAATCCAATTCAGTTTTGAAATTTATGATTGACTCCACTTCTCTCACCTTTTAGACTTATAGACTTTAAAAATACAGCATGGAAACAGAGTCTTCGGCCCACCAGCGATCACCCTCATACACTAGCACTATCCTGGGACAATTTACAATTTTTACAGAAGCCTAACCTACAAACATCTTTGGAGTGGGAGGAAAATGGAGCACCCGGAGGATACCCATACGGTCACAGGGATAGTGTACAAATTCCGTAAAGACAGCACCCGTACTCAGGGTTGTTTTGTTTTAATGGTGTTTTGGATTAATGCCTTGTTCTTTTCTTTCACTGCCTTGCAGAATTTATGTACGATTTATGGATGACTTCTGCTTTTGTGCGTTGTCTGAGTCCTTGTGCCTGTGTTGCTGCTGCAAACAAGATTTTCATCGTAACTGTACCTCACCGTACTTGCACCTGAGACAATAAACTCGACTTGACGTTGCACAAATGGTCATGTAGCATTTCACTGAAGGTTTAGGTAAAATCCAGAACTTGCCACACATCAAAACAGTCATAACATTATTATCTGCCCTTCAGTAATATAATATAATTTGTTTCCCAGGAGCAATTTCATGTGTCCGGGATTAATGTCCAGTGCACCATCCTTAGACAAGTTATGGTTTAGACTTCAGAGATAAAGCATGAAAACATACCCTTCCACGGATGAACACGGAGGGGAGGCTGGCTGGACTATGGTGCCATCCTCGTCTGGGTGCCATTTATGTTATGTTGTGTCGTGGACTTTCCGTGTTTGTGCTTTTTTTTAATTCAATTTCAATTTTATTTTTAATATGTTTTATTATTTTTTTTAAATTTTATTTTATTTTTTTATGATACTGCCTGTAAGGGAAATTCATTTCGTTGTCTCAAATTGAGACAATGACAATAAATTTGAATACAATACAATACAATTCAGTCCACCGAATTCGTGCCAACCATCGTTCACCTCACATACTAGCACTATCCTACGTACTAGGGACAATGTACAATCTTCACCAAAGCCAATTAGCCTACAAACCTGTACGTCTTTGGCATGTGGGTGGAAACCGGAGCACCCAGAGAAAACCTACATATTCACTGGAAGAACGTACAAACGCCGTGCAGACAGCACCCGTAGTCAGCTTCGAACCCAGTTCTCTGGTGCTGTAAATCAGCAACTCTACCGTTGCGCCACCATAATGCCTCCTTATCCTGTGCCTCCCTAATCTTTAAACTAAAATAGAACCATCATTCCCCTCATCCAAATAATAACTCCAGTGCTCAGAAGAAAAAAACGCTTAAAAATTATTTAAAATTTGGTGGAAAATAATTGAAACTAGAATCACACCATGCTATTCAAGCTGAGTTGTTTTGTTCACATCCATCGAAAAGAAACCCAGAACCGAGACACAAGAGGCTGCAGGAACTCAAAATTCTTTATTCCAACCTTACGTTCAGGAGTCACATGAAACACTAGTTTGGAAAGGCGGATTAATGAAGGTGCTTTGTGTAGATTCCCCGTCAAACAGGAAGCCAGAACAATGTTTGTTATATCGGAGGCTGTGAATATGTTATAGGAAGGGATTACCGTGTACAAATAGAAGCTTCCACAGCCTGAATACATGTTTCTGTGCTTCTGCGTGGAAACAGTTATCCAGAGGCCGCAGTTTACATTGTGATAAGTAATCTGGGGGAAATCAATGCTCAAAGACTTGTGACCTTTGTGTGGCCCTCTCTCCCATTTATCTCCCAGCACTAAAGCCTTCATAAATATAAGCTGCTGCGATATCTCACTTCCCGTCACGGCTGGAGGCCAGACCCTGACTCCCAGAACTAAAGAAAGAGGAGGACCCCATCCCTGCGAACTTAAGAGGAGATTAGATAGAGAGCATGTTGATGCCAGGGCCGTCTGATGTCATTGGGTCAGGTTGATGAAGAGCAAGCCAATCCTTTGTGACTGATCGCTTTACACAATGTACAAGTGGCTTAGTTTGCTGAATGCCTACAAATTCCTGATTTCAGATTGAATCAAATAATATTTTACCGTTCACAATTGAAAGAGTTATTTCTTTTTCCTCTCATATCTTTTCTTTTTCACTCCCAGTCCTGAAATGCATAAGTTATTTAAACAAATGTTGGAGTAAATCAACAGGTCAGGCAGCTTCTCTGGGAGAACATGGATAGGTGACGTTTCAGGTCGAATCCCTTCTTCACTTCCCTAACATCACCTACCCGCGTTCTCCAGAGATGCTGCCTGACCTGCTGAGTTACTCCAGCACTTTGTAAACTTTTCTGTATCAACCAGCATTTGCTGTTCTTTGTTTCTACGTAAATTATTTGACTTTGGCTATCAGAATACAGAGTTTCACAATGAGAATCATCTGGGCCTTTTGATAAAGTATGTTAAAAAGAACTGATAGCACAAATAATTCAATGGAAAAAATATATTATCAGGCATGACTCAGACTCTGAATGTAGTTCTCTTCCTTCTGAGTCATAGGTTTGTGGGTTCAAATCCCATTCCAGATGCTTGATTGCAAAAACCCATAGGACTCCTGAGAGAGGGAGCTATACTCCGACTGAGGAATTAAACTGAGACCAGACTGCCTACTCTTCCAGCTGGATGTAGATCATGGCCTTATTTTGAACCATAGGGGAGTTGTCTTTGACATTGTGGCCAATATCAGTACAACCAGCTGAGACCCATGATCAGTCTGTATGTAGACTGCGGCAGCTTGCTAGGCTATATAGCTGCTCTAGTTCCTGCACTTCACTTCACTGCACTACAAGAAATTGCAGAGTTGTGGACGTAGCCCAGACCATCACGCAAACCAACCTCCTTTGCATTGACTCCATCTACACTTCACACTGCCGCGGCAAGACCACCAGCATAATCAGGGATGAGTCTCACCCCAGTCACTCCCTTTGTCCCCTCTCCCATAAGGCAAGAGGTATAGAAGTGTGAAAATGCACACCACTAGATTCAGGGACAGTTTCTTCCCATTTGTTATCAGGCAACTGATCCATCCTATCACAAACTAGAGAGTAGTACTGACCTACCCTCTATCTCATTCGACACCTTCTGACTATCGTTAATTGGACTTAAACCGTTATTCCCTTTATCCTGCATCTGTGCACTGTGAACGGCTGATTCTAATCATATAGAGCCTTTCCACTGACTAGATAGCACGCAACCAAATGTTTTTTCACTGTACCTTGGTATACGTGACAATAATAAACAAAAGTAAAACTTAATTGTTAATGAGGAAAGAACAAAACGCTGGAAGAATTCAGCAGGTCAGGCCGCATTTCTGGAGGGAAAAGCACGCTTGATGTTTCAGGTCGGGACCATTTCCTGTCCATTTCCCTACACAGTTTCTGCCTGACCCGCTGAGTTCCTTCAGAGTTTTATTTTTTTGCTCAAGAAGCATTTGCAATCTCTTGGGTCACCTCTCTGGGCAATGTCCACGCTGCAGCTTCTGAGACCTTCTATTCTACCACTGAACATTTAGGATGAAGGCAGAGGGAGCACTAAATGCCATCCCTTTCCTCCTAACTTAGTTTATGGCTCAATTGTGTAAGATGGAGTTCTGAACCCTACAGACCAAGCGTAGTATCTGTTCTTATCAGTTTAATATCTGATATGTCCCTTATCTAGGATCCATATATTAAATTGGTGGTGGCACAGTGGCACAGCGATAGAGTTCGTTCCTTACAGCGCCAGAGACACCACGTTTGATCCTGACTATGGATGCTGTCTGTACTGAGTTTGTACATTCCCTGTGACTGGGCTTTCTCCGGGAGCTTTGGTTTCCTTCCAAAGGCATGCGGGTTTGTAGGTTAATTAGCGTCTGCAAATTGTCTCGAGTGTGTAGGATAGAAGTAATGTACAGGTGATCATTGGTTGGTGCGGACTTGGTCAGCCAAGGGGCCTGTCTCCACATTGTATCTCTAAACTAAACAAAATCAGTGAAGTTTCAGGTTGAATTCCACCCATCAGTCGGTCACCAGCTGCCATAATGCATCATAGTATCACGAGATAACAAGTATCAGTGAATGCCCATATGCCTGCGACCAGGCTGACTGTGATACACGGTGTTAATTAGCCCTTTCCCACTTTTCATCCCTGCAGTCAACATCTCAGTCGATGACCTGGAGAAAAGAAAAGCTGCCTGCCAATTACTTGGTGCCTCTCACAACCTCAGGAAGTCTCCATGTGCTTTACTGACAAGTACAGTAAGTGCTTTCCGAGTTGTGGTCAATTATTTAATATCAATTTCAGCATAGCAAGTTGTCCCTAGGCACAGTGGCACAGCAGTAGTTACTGCCTTGCAGTGCCAGAGACGCAGGTTTGATCCTGACCATGGGTGCTGTCAGTACAGAGTTTGTACGTTCTCCCTGTGACCACTTGGGTTTTCCGCCGGGCGCTCCGGTTTCATCCCACACTCCAAAAACGTACAGGTTTGTAGTATAACTGGCTTTGGTAAAAACAAAATTGTAAAATGTGTGTAGGATAGTGTTAGTATATGGGGATCGCTGTTCGGTGTAGACTCAGTGGGATGAAGAGCCCGTTTCCGCTCTGTATCTCTTTAAACTCTAAAATTCTTACATATAGCAATGGGATAAAAGTCAGATGATTGATTTTATCTAATTTGATTTATTAGCTAATCTTCATGCCAGCTACACAGGACCACTTGCCCTAGGATTTTTCTACCTCCACCTCGGGGAGTAAAAAGGTTCTCTCATTGAAGATGAGGATGACATTTTGGTGTGTGTGTCATTGATGTGATGCTCACAAATTTACCTTTGACCTATTTACACAATATTTCTTGTGGCGTTCACATACAAGATAGCTCCTAGCTACATCACATGTAGGGATGCACATCAAGGGAAATTTTAAGTGAAGAATTGTGATGCAGATCTCCATTAGCAGTCGACTGAAGAAATTCACTTACTTGACGTAATCGACTTCCCCTGATGTTAGACTGAAAAGGAAGTCAAATTAAAATTAATGTCCGGAATTAACTGTTTGGTCCTACTTATCAATTATAACATTAGAGATGCTTCCAGACCCTGTTAATTATTAATGAAGAAAGTTTTGGGGCTTTTTTCAAATGAAGAACAAATGCATGACCTGATCTTCACCTATCTTAAAAACTGTCACGCGGGAATTAAGAGGCCAGTAATTTAATTGTGGGGAAACATCTCACCGTTTCCACCCAGACATTCAGCAAACACGGGACTAATGAGCCTAAAGATGGCACACCTTGCTGCCAGCTATCGGTCTATACATACCACAGTCCACCAGCAATGCATGGAAGTTGATGTTTACGTTGAGAACGAGAAGATATTGTTCTGACAAAGGGGTTCACAAGGTGGTGAAGGAGAACATGTTTCATAAGTCATATGAGACGTTGGTGAGACCACATTTGGAGTACTGTGCTCAGTTTTGGTCACCATGTTATCGGAAAAATGTTGTCAAGTTTGAAAGGGTTCAAAGACGATTTACCAAAATGTTGCCAGGACTCGAGGAACTGAGTTACAGGGGGAGGTTGAGCAGGCTAGGGCTTCATTCCTTGGAGCGCAGGAGAATAAGAGGTGATCTTATAGAGGCATAAAAAATCATGAGAGGAATAGATCACGTTAACTAGATGGCACAGTCTGTTGCCCAGTGTAGGTGAATCGAGAACCAGAGGTGAGGGGGGAAATTTAATAGGAACCCGAGGGTTTTACACAAAGGGTGGTGCGTGTATGGAACAAGTTGCCGGTGGAGGTAGTTGAGGCAGGTTCTATCGCAACATTTAAGAAACATTTAGACAGGTACATGGATAGGATAGGGTTAAAGGCTTATGGGCCCAATGTGGGCAGGTGGGACAAGTGTAGATGTGGCATCTTGGTTGGCACGGACATGTTGGGCTGAAGGGCTTGTTTCTGTGCTCTATGTTCCGTGTTTCTGTAGGCACATGGATATGCAGGAAATGTTGGGGAACAGATTACAGGCAGAAGGAGTTAGTTTAACTTGGCTCCCATGTGTGAGGCAGTCATCATTGGCTGATGTGCCCTTTCCTGCAATGTACAGTTTTAACAAATTAAAACAGAAACTAAATGGCAGGCTGGTGGGGAATTCCGCAGTGTAGAGAGGGGGTGGTGTGGTGGTGTTGGCTGGGAAGTTATTGAAGTACAAATATAGCACTATGCAAGATCAGAGAGGAGAAACAATGAAATCAAAATTGCTGAAGTAATTCTTTTAACCAGATTTCACAGCAGGAGAGTGTCTATCCCTTGTATAGTTTAGATTACACAGTAAATCAGCATACTAATAAAACAGTCAATTAAAACTGGTTTCAAAATCACTAGATTCCAGGAACTGATGAAAACGATCCAAAAACATTGAGCAAAATGAAAAACGGTGATTTTGTGTTCTATCTTAAATTACAGTTTTAAATCAGACTGTTTGGGTAAAAAAAAGTCCAATTGAATAATCTTGAAAAATTATTTACTGTTACTTTAGCACAGTAACATCTGCGCTAGATTGTAAGGAAAGTAACAACATAGAGAGGAGAGACAGTCTAAACCTTTTTTTTCCAGGACGAAAATGTCAAAGACCAGAGGGCACAGTTTTAAGATGTGAGGGGCAAAGTTTGAAGGAGATGTGCAGGGCAAGCTGTTTTTGCACAGAGGGTGGTGGGTACCTGGGGCGATGGTGGAATTAGATATGATTGTGGCATTTAAGAGGCTTCCACGTGGATATGCAGGGAACAGAGGAACACAGTTCATATGCAGGCAGATAAGGTTAGTTTATCTTGGCATCAAGTCTGGCACAGACATTGTGGGCCACAGGACCTATTCCTGTGCTGTGCTGAAAGACAATAATTCTAAGTCAGCATATACATTTTAAAATAGCAAAGACCACTTTTACTGATGATATATCAATATCGATAAATGTGACAGGTGCTGTGCTGTGACTTGATTTTTTAAAAAGGCATTTGACAAAATGCTTTCAAGAGGCCTCTGCCCAGAGTGAAGTGATAACTCACCATAAAACTCAGTCCTAGGCACCACATGCTGGCACACGGGAATGAGTAGGAACCTGACTAAACAACAGGAAACAAAGGGCAATGACAAATCTGGCAAGTCAAACTTTCCAGAAGATCAGTGTAGATTCTCGCCATCTCTGCGATTCACAACTTAAGGTAGGAAATCTTAGATCTACATAGACATCCTGTCCGCAAAAGGTCAATAGACAATAGACAATAGGTGCAGGAGTAGGCCATTCGGCCCTTCGAGCCAGCACCGCCATTCAATGAGATCATGGCTGATCATCCCCAATCAGTACCCCGTTCCTGCCTTCTCCCCATATCCCCTGACTCCACTATTTTTAAGAGCCCTGTCTAGCTCTCTCTTTAAAGCATCCAGAGAACCCGTCTCCACCGCCCTCTGAGGCAGAGAATTCCACAGGTCACTTCTTGCTATCATATTTCATGGCATGGCTTTGAGCCAGGATTTTCTTGCACATTATATTAGAACAGTACAGCACAGGAACAGGCCACTAGGTTCACAATGTCCATGGCGATTATGATGCTCTTGTCTATCTGTGCATAATCCATATCTCTCCATTCCCTGCATATCCATGTGCCTAACCAAATGCCTCTTAAATGCCATCATCGTATCTGCCTCAACGGCCAACCCCGGCAGCGCATTTCAGGCACTCACCCTCTGTGTAAGAAAGTCTCCCTGCACATCTCCTTTAAACTTTGCCTCTCTCACCTTAAAGCTGTGCCCTCAAGTATTTGATTTTTCCCTCCTGGAAGAAATGTTCTGACCCTCTACCCTATCTATCTCTCCCACAATTTTAAATACTTCTATCAGATCTTCCCGCAACTTCTGGCATTCCAGAGAGAACAATCCAAGTCTGTCCAAATTACAGGGAGAGTGATCTTGTACAGGTTTACAAAATCATGAGAGGAATTGATCGGGTAAGCCCAGGTTTCTTGCCCAGAATAGGGAAATTGAGAATCAGAAGACATGGGTTTTAGATAAGGGGGCAAAGTTTAATAGGAAACTGAGGGGCAACTTTTTCACACAGAGGTGTATGGAGCGAGCTGCCGGAGGAGGTAGTTGAGGCAGGTAGTATCGCAATATTTAAGAAGTAGTTAGGCAGGTACATGGATAGGATAGGTTTAGTGGGATATGGGCCAAACGCAGACAGTTGGGACTAGTGTAGATGGGACATGTTGGTTGCTGTGGGCAAGTTGGGCTGAAGGGACTGTTTCCACACTGTTTGACGCTATTAGATTCTGTTTCAGTGAAAAGTTGCTGATATACTTCCAGATCAGGATGAGGCAGTGCCTGTCTGGAATAGTATAGAAGAAGAGGAAAATTGTTTAGAGTTAGTGATAGTTCTTGTGATAGGATTGAAGACTATGGTGTCAGTTCCCCATAGCCTTCAATTCTACTACAAGAACTAACTCTAACATGAGGAGCTGAAGCCTTGATCATATTGAATAACAGCGTAAGGTTGTGCGGCCGAGTGGCCGGCTCCTATTTTCTTAATGTTCCTAAGAGAGCCAAAACGCAGAAATCCAAAAGATTAGTAACTTGGAAGGTAAATCAGTAAAACAAATTTAAGAAGACAGATGAATAAATTAGTATCAAACATTTTGCCTAAAAAAAATTAATCAAATATTATGTTAAAGAGAAATAAAATTTTGGGTGCAAAATCGGGAACACAGAATATAATTTTGACTTTAGATTTTAGAGATACAGTGTGGAAACAGGCCCCTCAGCCTACCGCGATCACCCCTTACATTAGCACCATACTACACACTAGGGACAATTTTAAATTTTGCAAAAGTCAATTAACCTGCAAACCTGTGCATCTTTGGAGTGTGGGAGGAAAGTGGAGCACCCCCTTTCCCCTTCCCCCTCCTCCCCACACACCCCTTTTCCCCTCCCCCTCCACCCTACACACCCCCCCCCCCCACACACCCCTTTACCCCTCGCCCGTTCCTCCCCACCCCCCAACACCACCAACACCACCCCTCACGGCACCCCTCCCCCCCCCCACACCACCCCTCCCCCTCACCACCCCCCCCTCCCACCACCCCCCCACCCACACCAACCTCTGACACACCTCCCTCCCCCACAACCCCCCTCCCCAACACTCCCCCCTCCCCAACACTCCCCCCTCCCCCACACCTTCGGTTATAAACCAGCATCTGCAGTTCTTTGCTACACGTTATTTTTGCATACTTTGACTCAGGGGGTAATTACTCAGAATGTAAGATCAACTAGTTTGGTGGGAAGAATAGGGAAGCGTGATAATAATGTGACCCACAGATTGCTCTTGTACTGAGGGAACTGATGTACGTGTACATCCATGTACACGAAACACAGGAAGTTAGTGTTTATGTACGTCAAGAAATTAGGAAGGCAAATAGGAAGTTTCCATCATTGTAGTGGAATGGCGTGCATAATTAAGGAAGTATTGCTACAACTGCATAGTATGTTGGTAAGACCACAGTTGAAAGACTGTATACACTCCCAGTCTCCTTATTCCTGAGGTGGCTTAACAGGATGAGAGAATATTTCTATGTTTCTATGTTTCCTGTGGGAGAACCTAGAATTCCAGAAAAATGAGTAATTTTGGTTACGGGTAGGATGATTGCAGGATATCAACCATGATAATTGAGTATAGAAATTGGGAGGTTATGTTGCAGTTATATAAGACATTGATGAGGCCACATTTAGAGTATTGTGTTCAGTTTTGGGCACTGTGTTATAGGAAAGATGTTGTCAAGTTGGAAAAGATTCAGAAAAGATTTATGAGGATGTTGCCAGGAGTTGAGGTTGGGCAGGCTAGGATTCCATTCCTTGGAGAACAGGAGATTGAGGGGTGATCTTAAAATCAAAATGTACAAAATCATGAGAGGAATAGATCAGGAAACACACAGTCCCTTGCCCACAGTAGCAGAATCGAGAACCAGAGGACATAGGTTTAAGGTGAGGGGGAAAAAATTAACAGGAACCTGAGTGGTAACTTTTGTACATTAATGGTGGTGACTGTTGAGGCAGGTACTATCGTAATGTTTCAGAAACATTTAGGCAGGTACATGGATAGGGCAGGGTTAGAGGGATATGGGCCAAATGCAGGCAGGTGGGACTAGTGTAAATGGAATGTGTGTGAGCAAGTTGGGGCGAAGAGCCTGTTTCCACATTGTATGATTCTATGACTCGATAATTCTATTTAAGATTTCCCATGGGTTAGCTGTGGAGGCTGGAACATCAAATGTACTCAAGGCTGAGACAGGAACAACTTTGGACTGTAGAGAGACAAATGGCAACTTGAATCAGGTGTAAAGTGAAGGCCAAGATCAGATCAACCATCGATTTAAGATGACAGAGTAGATCAAAGAGGATTTTCTGACCCAACCCCATTGCTTATCCAATTGGTCATATAAATTAATTGACATCAGGATTAAAAAAAAAAATATTCAATCGAGAGGTGTGGGCTTCACAGGCTGAGTCAGCGTGTAATTATGCATCCTCAGAGGCCCTTCAGTTTGTGATGCTGAGCTGCCTTCTTGGCCCGCTGCAGCCCTTGACGTATGGTACACTCACAATACTGTTACGGAAGGAATTCCACAATTGTGACGCGGTAATAATGAAGGAACGCCGATACATTTCCAAGTGGTGGTGTTCTCATGCTTTTACTGCCCTTATTCCTCTAGCAGCACAGCGACTCAGCGGTTGAGTTGCTGTCTTACAACACCAGAGACCTGGGTTCGATCCTGAGTACGGGTGCTGTCTGTACAGAGTTTGTACGTTCTCCCAGTGACTGCGTAGGTTTTCTCTGGGTGCTCTGGTTTCCTCCAACAACTCAAAGACTTGCAGGTTTGTAGGTTAATTGGCCTCTATAAAAAATTGTAAATTGTCCTTAGTGTGTAGGATAATGCAAGTGTATGGGATGGGTGATCACTGGTCAGCATGGACTTGGTGGGCCAAAGAGCTCGTTTCCACACCATATCTCAAGTCTAAATTTGCTATCGGGCATGGGTTTGGAAGGTACAGTCTGAGTCCTGGTGAGTTTGAAATGCCTTTAGATTCAACCCAGGGATGGCTAAGTCCCTTCCTTCCCTGAAGAACATGGATAGATCCAATGGGTGTTTACATAACCATCACATTTTATTCCTGAGCTGACATATTGCATTAATTCTAGCTTGCAAAGGTGAGAGCAATACTGACTGCCATACTTAGCAAAACACTTAGACAGCAACAGTACGATTTTAAGCCACTGCATTAAGTCATTTCAGCAAATAATATATCCGTTGATTAATGATTTATCCACTTGTGCTGGCCACAGGAGCCAGAATAGTATTTTCAATTCCTATTCAATACATTGGAATTTCTTTACAAATATAATATTGCTGATAAACATGCCCATAATTTATCCATTAATGTCTTACCATTAAAGCTTGATGGATTATAATGGAAAATTTAATTTACTTGCTGAATGTGTTTCACTTCTGTATATATTCCCTGCTCTGTACATTTTGGTGTGGGATACTGAATATTTAATAAATTACCATAATTTTATTACAGGAATCTCAATCTATTTTTTACAGCAGTCTAAAGCCTTTAAAAAAAAATCCCACATATAGCTTGCCCCATAATTTGAGCATATTTTGACAGCAAAAGCCCTTTCAATGTAAAGCCAGCATCCTTCTGACAAGTGCATTGTTACAATGGTTCTTAATGCAAGAAGGAATGCTGACGTTTCAGGCTCATTACAATGCCGTGCAGAAGCCCTGTTTTGCATGGCTATGATATTGAATAGTTTGGGATTTTAAGACCTCCCTTTATAGCTGTTTGCTGGAGCACTTTGCCAAGCTTTAGCAGTTACGTGGGGTTGGCCTTTTTGGTCCCTGTTGTAGGTCTGTCTCAGCCCGAGTGCCACTCAGCGTTGAGATGGATAGCAGCCCATAATTGAGGCCTCCCTGGTTACCTTGACTATGATGAAGGGCTCGCTGTGCAGAGAGGTGCAGGCACAAACCATCAGCCTTTCCAGCGGCACAGCACATTGATATTCTCGCTTCACTTTAACGTGAACAGGATCAACATCAACACTCGTTAAATGAATGCTTTTTGACATTCTCCATCTTGAGACATCCTGGGTTAGTCGCAACTCAAAGCTGTTCCAGTGTCACCAAAGCCTGATTTTGCATAACTCAAACGGGAGCTTCCCCGCTGAATCGATGCATGCCTCAGCTTTGCTTTTAGGTACGGCTGCATTGTCCACATTAATTATTTATTTGCACAATGTGCAGAATTTGCTTTTACGTTTTATAATTCCAATTCATCCTGGTCAAACACCTTGAGCAGAATAAACCTTTATCACTAATTTATCTCCATTACTTGCCTAGCCTCAGGAAACAGAAAATAGTGTTGCAATTTACATCGGATATTTAATGAAAGTTCCAGTCTAGGTAACGAACACAACTTTCATTATGAGTTATTGCAGAAACATGCGATAAATCAAAATGCCTTCCCCAATTGCAGGATTTGCCAATTCCAAAGAAGAACTCTTTATATTTTGTGATCTAATTGTCTGAATTTCAGAAGATGGGGCTGCAAAAGGCAGGAAGAGTTTAGGGGAATGTAGAACTCAAGCAGAAGGGTTTGTCGAGAAGTTGGAGCAAAAGGAGATCAAAGCAAATGTTTCTCTGGAACATCAGACGTTGAGGCCCAGAGGCTCTATAAGGTGCTGGTCAGGCCGCAATTTGGATATTGTGAGCAGTTTTGGGCACCATATCTGAGGAAGGATGTGCTGGCTCTGGAGAGGGTCCATAGGAGGTTTACAAGAATGATCCCAGGAATGAGTAGGTTAACATATGATGAGCATTTGACGGCACTGGGCCTATCTCTTTGCTGGAGTTTTAGAAGAATGAGTGGGGGACCTCATTCGAAACGTACAGAATAGTGAAAGGCTTGGATAGAGTGGATGTGGAGAGGATGTTTCCACTAGTGAGATAATCTAGGACGAGAGATCAGCCTCAGAATTAAAGGACGTTCTTTTAGGAAGGAGTTGAGGAGGAATTTCTTTAATCAGAGGATCGTGAATCTGTGGAATTCTTTGCCACAGAAGGCAATGGAGTCAAAGTCAGTGGAATATTTAAGGCACAGATAGATAGATTCTTGATTAGTACGAGTGTCAGAGATTATGGGGAGAAGGCAGGAGAATGAGGTTAGGACGACACAATACACATGGTAGAGTTTGAGAAGGTTGGTTTCACGAAGTGTGGAAAATGGAGGTTGGAGATTGGTGGGTAATGGAAAGGGTTAGTAAAGATTTTGCTGCAATAGCTTTGTGTGGTGGCTTCCAAATTAGGTTTAATATTGTCATCAAGATACAGTGAAAAGCTTTGTTTTGCAAGCTGCTCATTCAAATCAGATCAGATTATCTATCCATCTATCTATCCGTCTATCTATCTTTTTTATTTTTTTTATTTTTTATTTTATTTTATTAGTACAATCATATGGCACCAAAATGCCTAATATATATTTTCATAATACATTTTATGTACAGCTTCTTTTTTTTTAATATTAAAGAAAGATTAGAATAAGAAAAAGAGATTAGATAGTAAAGGATAGAAAGACGTGAGATATATAGTGTGTGAAGAAAAAGAAAAAAGACGGATGAGTGAAGAAAGTTGAGAAAAAGAAAATAGAAAAAAGAGAATAAAATAAAAAAAAGTAAGATCACTGTTTATAATCTTATAAGAGGCGATAGAGGGAGCAGAGGGGAGTAAGGAGGGGAGAGGAGTTGTGGAGGGAGTGACTGAGGATAGGGGAAAGGAGAGGTGAGGGAGGGATTGGGGAGGGTAGGAGGAGAGGGAAGAGAAGAGGGAGGAAGGTAGGAGGGAGAGTAGGGGAGAAGGGGGGGGGGGAGGAGGGAGAGGAGGGGGGAGTAGAGGATGGAAATAGGGGAGGAGAGGAGCGGGAGAGTAAGGGAGTGGGGAATAGAGGGAGGGAGGGCAGTGGGGGAGGTGAGGATATTGGGGGGGATAGGGGGAGGTGAGGAGTGGGGGGATAGAGGGCTAGCAGGGTAATAGGGAGGGGAGAGGTGTTTTTGAGGGAGGGAGGGTGACTGAGGGTAAGGGAAAGGAGAAGGGGAGGAAGAGAGGGGAAAGAAGAGGGCGGGGGAGTGCTAGGGATGAGGGGAAATGAGTTGCGCCTGTGCGGTTGGGGGCTATGGGTGAGTGGTAAATATTGAGTTGGGGGACCCTGTGTGACAGGGACCCAACGGGTCCCACTTAGTCTAGTAGTATGCATTGATACATTCAAGTGAAATACAGAGTTCAGAATATAGTTCTCAGCATTATAGTGCATTGTTTCCATAGACAAAGTCCAATGTCCGCAATGGGGAAGAGATGAAACAAGTAGTACCTTCGCTTATGGTAGGACTGTTCAGAGTACAGAATACAGTTCTCAGTATTATAGTGCATCATTATCATAGACGTATTCCAATGCCCTTAAACGGGGAAGACGTGAATCAGACAGTACCCTAGCTTGACAGTAGGTAGGACTGTTCAGCAACCTGATCACAGAGCACAAGCAGCTGATCCCGAGTCTGGTGGTGCATGCTTTCAAGCTTCTGTATCTTCTGCCCAAGGGAGCGGGGAGGAGGATGAATGACCGGGGTGGGACAAGTGTTTGAATATGGCAGCTGTGTGCAAGATATGTAAAAGGGTTTTATTGGAGGGGGGGAGCTGTGATGGAGATGGTCTAGGTTGTGTAAACAAGGTTCTGGATTGTTGTCGATGTCAGATTTACGAGCTTTGAATCTGAGGACTAAGTAGACGGCTAACAAGATGTAATGAATGTACACAAAAAAGCTGGAGGAACTCAGCGGGTGCAGCAGCATCTATGGAGCGAAGGAAATAGGCAACATGTCGGGCCGAAACCCTTCTTCAGACGTAATGAATTATTATAAAGATGTAATGAATTATTGGGAAAGAGGTGGAGGTCATGGAGGAAGATGATGCAAAGGAATATGTGGCTGATACGAAAACATAAGCTTGAATTTTACACCTTTTCCCATGAGAAACCTGACCAAGCTGTGTGCAGGGTGTAGCTGAATCAACACCTGTCCCCAACATTATTGAAGCCAAACCTTAGCCATGAAGATCTCAAGAAGTAGTTGGGTGCATCGGTAACAGTAGGCATGACGAGCAAAGGCTTGTTGCCTGCAAATTCCCTTTCGGTGCATTTATCCTCTTGAACTAATTCTGCCATTCAATAAACTGTGATTTATTTGTGACCCAACTCCAAAAATGACATAGTCCATAATCCAGCACACGGAAATCTATTAATCCAATTTTTTTTTTAATTGGCCCACTTAAAGGATAACATATTGACTTGTAAATGTTAGCTGTTATCTACCTGTTAACTAGGTAGAGTTCAGGACCTCCAAGTTAAGTCAGAAGTTCCAAGCTTCAAATCAGCCATTAATAACCATCAAAAGACAACAGCGTGATTCATTGATCATAGACCAGTGGGGCGAGTACATATCTCTGCAGATTTCCCAGCACCGAGGATGACGCAATAGATTTGGTATAGAAAATAAATAAGTGCAGGGGTAGGCCATTCGGTCCTTTGAGCTTTGAGCCATTCAATATGAGCATGACTGATCACCTAAAATCAGTACCCCGTTCCTGTTTTTTTCCCTATATCCCTTGATTCCTTTAGCCCCAAGAGCCAAATCTAACTCCCTCTTGAAAACATCTAGTGAATTGGCTTCCACTGACTTCTGTGGCTGGGAATTCCACAGATTCCACACAATGATTTGGACGAGAGAATTGAATGCAACATCTCCAGGTTTGCGGATGACACAAAGCTGGGGGGCAGTGTTAGCTGTGAGGAGGATGCTAGGAGGCTACAAGGTGACTTGGATAGGTTGGGTGAATGTGGATAATGCAATAAAATGTGGATAAAGGTGAGGTTATCCACTTTGGTGGCAAGAACAGGAAAGTAGACTATTATCTAAATGGTGGCCGATTAGGAAAAGGGGAGAAGCAACGAGACCTGGGTGTCATGGTACACCAGTCATTGAAAGTAGGCATGCAGGTGCAGCAGGCAGTGAAAAAAGCGAATGGTATGTTAGCATTCATAGCAAAAGGATTTGAGTATAGGAGCAGGGAGGTTCTACTGCAGTTGTATAGGGCCTTGGTGAGACCACACCTGGAATATTGCGTACAGTTTTGGTCTCCTAATCTGAGGAAAGACATTCTTGCAATAGAGGGAGTACAGGGAAGGTTCACCAGACTGATTCCTGGGATGGCAGGACATTCATATGAAGAAAGACTGGATAGACTCGGCTTGTACTCGCTAGAATTTAGAAGATTGAGGGGGGATCTTATAGAAACTTACAAAATTCTTAAGGGGTTGGATAGGCTAGATGCAGGAAGATTGTTCCCGATGTTGGGTCACAGTTTAAGGATAAGGGGGAAGTCTTTTGGGACCGAGATGAGAAAAAAAAATTCACACAGAGAGTTGTGAATCTGTGGTATTCTCTGCCACAGAAAGTAGTTGAGGCCAGTTCATTGGCTATATTTAAGATGGAGTATGTGGCCCTTAGATGTGGCCCTTGTGGCTAAAGGGATCAGGGGGTATGGAGAGAAGGCAGGTACAGGATACAGAGTTGGATGATCAGCCATGATCATATTGAATGGTGGTGCAGGCTCGAAGGGCCGAATGGCCTACTCCTGCACCTATTTTCTATGTTTCTATTCACAACTCTCTGGGTGGAAAAAAAATCCTCATCTCATTCCTAAAGGGCCTACATCTTATTCTTAAATTGTTATATTGTTAGACCAAGGTTTTATTTATTTATTTATTTAATTCTTTATTTCAAACAGAATAAAAGAATAAAAAGCAAGTGTGAAACAGCATACAAAAAACAAACAAAAAAAAAACAAGAATATTTATAAAGTGTCATAAACAATATTTATAAATAAATGAAATTGTACGTGTCTGAAAAGGAGCAGGAAGAAGCCAAAGCTTATTAATTCCCACCCCTTATTCAACTGCTTAAAATTATCTTATACAAATTTAGCAGCTATAAACACCTTTTTCCATATTACACCAAATTATTTACATTTATTCACTTATCAAATGTTTACAAAGCCATACAAAAAAAGAGAAAAAAATAAAAAATAAAAAACCCTCATATACCATACAGTATCTCTTAGTCATATATAACTGTATATTATCATATATATATATATTATTAACCCATCACCCTATAATCACCCTTCCCAATACAATCAGTATAACAAATATCCCGCTCAAAATCACCTATCCTCATCCCAATATCTTTTAAAAAAGTGTTTTTGTACATCTTTTTAAACTGAATTACGTTTGTGCTACGTTTTATCTCCTGTTCCAGACCATTCCACAAATTCACCCCACAGATTGCTATGCACATACTTTTAAAAGTTGTTCTGACATTGAGTTTTTTTAAATTAAGTTCCCCTCTCAAATTATACCCACCCTGTCTTTCCCTAAACAGTTTTTGTATATTTCTGGAAGATTATTTCTTGCTTTGTACATGATTTGTGCAGTCTTGCATTTAACCAGATCGGTGAACTTCAGTGTATGTGACTTTAAGAATAATAAATTGGTATGTTCAAGATATCCAACGTTATTAATAATTCCCATTGCTTTTTTGTAATGTGCATAACGGCTGTAGGTTGGTTTTGGAGGTGTTACCCCACATCTCCACACAGTAACTCAGATATGGCAATATGAGTGTATTATGCAGAGTATGTAATGATTTGAGGTCCAGAATGTGTCTTGATTTTCCCAATATTGCTATAGACCTTGCCAATTTTGCTCTGACGTGGTTTATATGTGGTTTCCAGCAGATTTTGTGGTCTAAGATCACACCAAGAAATTTATTTTCATATACTCTTTCTATACTTATGTTATCTATTTTCAATTGGACTTGAGGGTTTGTTTTATGTTTTCCAAATAGCATCATCTTTGTTTTGCTTAAATTTAGAGACAATTTGTTGACATCAAACCACTGTTTTAATTTATTCATTTCTGATGTGATGACCTCCAAAAGCTGCTTCAAATTGTCACCGGAACAAAAAATATTCGTATCATCGGCAAATATAATCAATTTCAGTATATTTGATACTCTGCATATGTCGTTAATGTACATTATGAAAAGCTTTGGACCTAACACAGACCCGTGAGGTACTCCACAAGCTATGTTCATGTAAGTTGATTTATGTTCACCTATTTCTACAAATTGTTGCCTGTTTCTTAAATAGCTTCTCACCCAATCTAATCCAACCCCTCTGATGCCATATCTATCCAGTTTCATGAGTAAAATGTCGTGATTTACGGTATCAAATGCTTTTTTTAAGTCTATGAATATTCCCACTGCGTTTTTTATTATCTATGCAATTTGTGATTTCCTCAATTAGTTCCATTAGTGCCATAGATGTTGATCTGCCTGTCCGGAATCCATATTGACTGTCACCCAAAAGCTTATGTTTTTCAATGAAATTGTCAAGTTTTTCTGTAAAAGGTTTTTCAAGGATCTTGGAGAATTGGGAGAGTAAAGAAACAGGCCTGCAATTTGTAAAATGGTGTCTATCCCCAGTTTTATATAATGGTATTACTTTTGCTATTTTAATTTTGTTCAGAAATTTACTGGATTGAAAAGACAAGTTACAGATATGAGTTAATGGTTCTACAATTTCTTCAATAATGTTTTATATTATAATCATATCAATATCATGCCAATCAGTAGAGGATTTGCTTTTACATTTTCTTACTGTGTCTATGATTTCTTTTCTTTTGACTGCTCTAAGGAAGATAGAGCTACTATTTCTATCCAAAAGATCAGTATCCACCCCTTCTTTTGTTTCTGGGTCATTAATTTTTTCTGCCAAATCTGGCCCCACATTTACAAAGAATGTGGGACCACATTAACCACATCATCCATATAATTTATTGTCTTGTCTTTCTTAACAAAATACTCAAGGGTAGCCTGTATTTCTTGATCCATTTCTAATAATGCTATTTAGCACGTTCCTTAAACCTTTCATATTGTTTTTATTCTCTAATATTTTATTATTGTATTCTTTCTTACACATCCTCATAATATTGGTTAATTTATTCTTATATTTTGTATATTTATTTTCTGCTTCTGAAGTTCGATATTTTATGAATTGTCTATATAGTGTTTTTCTTTTTGCACGGCAGGAGGTACAGAAGCATGAAGTCCCGCTTCACCAGATTCAGGAACAACTGCATTCCTACAAGTGTCAAGTTCATGAACCAACAAACACAACATTCCTTCCTCGATAATGAAATACTACAGACACCTCTTGCGCTACCACGGAGCTGTATTTTTTCTAATTCTGTTGTGCACTAATATTGCTTTTACTTGCAGTCTTTCCATTTCTGAGCTATAGCCTCAGAATAAAAGGACACACCTTTAAAAAGATGAGGACTTTCTTCAGTCGGATGGTGGTGAATCTGTGGAATTCATTGTCACAGATGGCTGCGGAGGTCATCAATGACTATTTTCAAGGCGGAGATTGACAGATTCTTGATTAGTACGGGTGTCAGGAGTTAGGGGGAGAAGGCAGGAGAATGGGGTTGAGAGGGAAAAGTAGATCAGCCATGATTGAATGGTGGAGTAGACTTGATGGATCAAATGGCCTAATTCTGCTCCTGTAACATGAACCTTTAGAAATGTTATTTCTAATTTATGCATAATTTTTGTTTTTGGGTGTTTGGTTCTTTGCGCCTGTGATGGTTCATGTAATCTCTACCTCCCCCTGCTTGTGTATAGGACAATAAGATTTATCAAAACCAAATGTGATCTGTTTTCAATTTAATAATTTAATGTTTCTTAAATATTTGTTAATGTTGGGAACATTCAGATATTCGATTCCCTTGCTGTGTTTGACATCTGGTAAACCCAAGAATTTTGTTTAACAAGGTCTCAATGCAAATCTGGGGTCAGAGTGGTGGTTTCTTTGCCAGGGTCTGGCTGATGTGGAAGCAGCAGGCTTCAGAGGGAAAGGTTGCACCAAGAAACTGACTCAGCAACTGCAGCTGTTATTAGAAAACAATTCCTAACCTCTCCCACTGTGTGAACGTACAAGTAATTCCTCATGGAATCCACTACAATGTTGGACCATCTCACCATCAGCTGCTTGAAATATGGAGTAATCATTAAGAGAACAGTACAGGAACAGGCTCTTCGGCCCACAATGTATATGCTGAACATGAAAGACCAACCCTTATCTGCTTGCACATAATCCATGTACCCTCCATTCCCTGTATATCTATGTACCTATCCAAAGTTTCTTAAATGCCACCATCACATCCACCACCACAACTACACCAGCACTATCCTACACACTAAGACTAAACCTTTACCAAAGCCAACAAAGGAGGAACATTCAGTGGTTTAGTGTCGTTTGCCTTCAGTCTCAAAAATACAAAAGGTTAGAGATCATGTATTGTCTTTTCGCTGACTGATTAATCCGCAATAATAAAAATTTCACTGTACGGTACACTTGATAATAAACTAAACTTTTGTGTTGACCGACAAATCTTTGGAATTAATTCCTTGCAAATGTTTAATTTGCACCATTTTCAAAGATATTTTGAGCCAATGTGAAGCTGTTGAATAAGGTTGAAAATATTTGAATCACTATGAAACAATTGTACATATTCTAATGATTTTTATGATATTCTACTGTATAACCATTTAAATATCCAAATGGTTTGGTGTGGCTTGCAAAACTCTGTCCAACTTAGAGGCTCAGTTCCCATCTTCCAAGTACCTTCACTCTCTACTGTCTCACCAGGACTCAAAATCCAATACTCTCTTTAAACTGACCAGGGGGAATCTCTTACCCCATGCTACCATCAAACTTCCCAGATCAGGGGGAAATTTGTAATACAATATTGTTTAAAAAACAATGTATAGCTCATTATCAAAATACCAAGTGTGCTAAATCAGAGTTTTACTGTATTTAAAGTGAATGTCCTTTAGAAGGTGAATACTTGTGAACTTGGGTGATCAGCCCAAATCCTAAGATAGACACACAGTGCTGGTGTAACTCAGCGGGTCAGGCAGCATGTCTGGAAAAAAAGGATGGGTGACGTTTCAGGTCGGGACCCTTCTTCAGACCAAGCTCTCCTACACACTAATTGGAGGAGAGTTTGTTTCTGGTTTCAACTACTTTACAAGCTGAGCACAAGTTAGCCAAATAATACCAGTGCAACTGAAGTATTAACTGACAAAGGACAGTTACTTGGTGCCAGTGAGAAGTGAAAGATACTGACTTCTAAGTTTTGCAAGTACTATTGAATGTCGAGATTTACTTGCCTGAGTAACACCAGTTGAATAGAGAAAATAGATTTGGCATGTATTTCTCTTGAGAGTAATTTCAGAGGGAACTATATTATAAACTGCTCAGAAAAAATAGCCCGCACTGTACTGGTGCAGTAGTAGATTTGCTGCCTTGCAGTGCCAGAGGTTCGATTCTGACTACAGGTGCTGTCTATACGGAGTTTGGACATCCTCCCTTTGACCAAGTGGATTTTCACCGGGTGCTCCGGTTTCCTCTCACTCTGAAGATGTGCAGGTTTGTAGATTATTTGACTTCTGTAAATCATCCCTAGTGTGTAGGATAGTGCTAGTGTACGGGCTGATTGCAGGATAATGCAGACGTGGTGGACCGAAGGATCTGTTTCCTTGCGATATCTCTAAAGTCTAAGCACTTGACCACTGAAAAATACAGGAACTAGCAAGAAATCATATATTTTTTTTAATGTTTCACAGGAAGAAGAAAGTAATAAGGAAAGCCAAATGTGATTTATTTCCCAATAGTGTTGCAATTTCCAACTCTACATAAAATACAAACCTCTCTTTGTCCATTGCACGTATTCGGGAAGCAAGAACAGTGTGGAATGAAGTTACATTGAATAAACCTTTATTTTCAGATAAATGGATCATTGCACACAAACACAAATTAAACAGCTTGAATTATCAAGTAAATTATTTAATGCACAGATTACTGATGGAATAGTTTAGTGATTCACAAAAATATTACAAAAGTGCAAGCCAAGCTGCACTGCACACACAGGGTAGAAAAAATTTACATTGGGCAACTACAATAAAACATTAAGACACTTCTGCTAGGAATCTTCATTAGAAAGGTATCTAAAAATGAAGCATCTTAAAAGTATCTAAAAACAATGGATTACACTGCAGTTCTGCGGGGTTCCTCGATCAAATCTGTCGTGCGTCAAGATTCTATGCAAAACAAAACACTGCACACAAGAGATGAACTACAAAAATGTTCACCTAGAATGCCAATTGCAAGCTACTAGTGTAGTGAATTGAAGTCTTGTACTTTTAACTAATCTGCCACAAGTTCTGGCATCAACCATTTCAGTGGCAGAATAGAGTCAGGCTTTATCCATTAATGTTAGCAAACTCATGTTAAATATAAATCTATTTTTTAAAAACCACCTGGATGACACTGGTAGCAAAATTAATTAGAGTTATTAATTCTTAGTTACTAATTTGGAACAATCATGTTTGAATCCAAGTGGCGTTACTGGACTTTGCATCATAAACCTAATCTTAAAACGACTGGACATGGAGTAAATCAGTTCCTAGAATAGAGCATAACAACTTCATGATAGCTCTAAGTTATTTTGTTCAGGACAACTGTTAAAACAGATGCTCAAACAATGGTCATCTGACAGATCAACCTGTATATATATGTGTATATATATATATAGGCTTTTGTCATTTATGGTTATTCAAGGCAATATCCTCCTTAAATGATTACATTTAAAAGTGATCCAGACATTAATGTCCATTGACACTTGTGACCTGACAATTTTCCCGATGATTACTTATTAATGCATTTCATACGTTAAAAGAAGTGTATTTTTAAAAGAGTTCGATAATTTACAGAAATGGCAGCCGGCAAGTCAATGTTGACTCGCACATTCATGACACAGCATCTGAATCTACAATCTTTTGACCATGTGGAAGGAACAAGGAGTGCAAGTACCTACCTGGATAGGTGCAGCTCTAATAACACTCAAAAACCTCAAAACAGTCCAGAGTAAATGGTTACATTGTCAACATCCACCACCTTAAACATTCACTCTCTGCGTCATTATTGAATTTCAAGTACAATATATATCATCTGTAAGATGCATTGCAGCAACTTGCCAAAGTCGTCAATAGGATCTTTCAACCAATAACCTCTGCATTCGTTAATAGTGAAAGGCCTGGATAGAGAGGATGTTTCCACTAGTGGGAGAGTCTAGGACCAGAGGCCATAGCCTCAGAATCAAAAGGACATACCTTTAGAAAAGCGATGAGGAGGAATTTCTGTAGTCAGAGGGTGGTGAAACTATGGAATTCATTGCCACAAAAGGCTGAGGAGGCCAGATATAGGCCCTGACCTCGGGTGGACTATGAGGGGGAGAACTGGATATTTTTGGTGCCTTCCCTCACAGTGAATTCTGCTGTGGGGGGACGTTTCATGTTGATTTCTATAGTGTACTGTTTCTGTGTCTTTTTTCTTTTTCTCTTTTTTCTCTTTTTTTGATTTGTATGGATTTATTGCATTGATCTGTTCAATTAATTTAATCAATCTCTGTAAAGCACTTTGGTTCAAATACTGGTTTTGTTGAAAAGTGCTATATAAATAAATATTATTATTATTATTATTATTAAGTCATTGGATATTTTTAAGGCAGAGATTGACAATTCTTGATTGGTATGGGTGTCAATGGTTATAGGGTGAAGGCTGGAGAATGGAGTTGAGAGGGAAAGATAGATCAGCCATGATTTGAATGGTGGAGTAGACTTGATGGGCCGAATGGCATTATTCCGTTCCAATAACTTATGACCATTTGAAAGCAAAAATAGACGGTAGGACTTGGGAACAACAGCAACCGTATCATACTTTCTCCCCCTTCCATGTAGGGGGAGCATTCTCCATTCCTGGTTTAAAGTCCTAGAGTTCACTCCCCAACACATCAAAAGCAGCTTCACAGTAGAGATTGCAGTTTAAGGAGATGGCTATCACCATCACCTTAAGGCAATTAATCAGCAACAGACGCTGACCAATCCATGGATTAATAATACATATATTGCTAGCAAAATATCTCTTCACTGGTCCATACAATTCCCCATTACTTCAAAAAGTGAAATCTTGCTAATGCAAGCTTCTATAAATAACTAGTTAGTTCCCAGCTTAAGTGGTATTCAGAACAGACACTAGACTTTTGGAAGAACATCTAGAACTTGAGAGGAGAGCTGAGGAAATATACTAGAATAAAACCTCAGAGACATCAGCTCTGAAAAGAGGCTAGAGAAAGTGGGCCTACGAGAAAATGAAGGGGGGATTTAATGGTTGATGTTAAAAAAAAAAAAACACACACACAATGTGTTTCCAGGAGGAAAGATTTGTAACTGCAGGATTTAGTATTAAGGCAACTGTCCAAAGAATCATCATTGAGGTTAGGGGAATTTATTTAATACAGTTTGAAAAGATCTGGAATGCATTAATGAATGGTAGAAATATTGCTGACGTGCTCCTTTCTGTGCTATTAGAGGCTATGATCCAATGATGGGGGGGGGGGGGGGGGGGGGGGGGGGGGGTGAAATAACACACATAAAAAATGGAATCCTAATAATTAATTTAAAAAATCTACCATTTCATGCATTAAACAAAAATATCTTTAAACAGAGAGATGATTATAAAGTTGATTTACCACTAACGTGAAAGGAAAAAGTTGATCGTGTCCGAACATCTCCCTTTTCACCCACTCGCTCCATCAACTTCCCTTCATATTTACCATCCAACTCTACTTTGATTGAAAAAGAATCAATTTTCTGGTGAAAAGACTGTCATAAAATTGTACAAAAGTATAATAAATTTGAAAATACCCCAAAATAGGTCACCTGCTGTGGAACTCATCTTTGGCAATGATCCACACATCTATGGGATACATACAATTTTAGGCAAGCAGTACTTGATCAGCACTTAAGTCATCAATAAGCTATAAAAATACTACGTGCAACTGATTTGCTCGCTCCCCTCCCATACTGGTCTTTAATATAATAGGTTTGGTGAACTAAAGTACACGTCCCAGTTTAATTGGAATGGATTTAACATTAGCGTGACTTTTTAAATGCAGCTTTAAACTACAATATCTAGGTAGCCATCCTTTATACAGTGCCCTCCATAATGCTTGGGACAAAGACCCATCATTTATTTAATTGCCTCCGATCTCCACAATTTGAGATTTGTAATAGAAAAAATCACATGTATTTAAACTGTACATTGTCATATTGTAATAAAGGCCAAATTTATGCATTTTGGTTTCACCATGTAGAAATTACAGCTGTGTTTACACATAGTTCCACCATTTCAGAGCGCCATAATGTTTGGGACACATGGCTTCACAGGTGTTTGTAATTGCTCAGGTGTGTTTAATTGCCTCCTTAATGCAGGTATAAGAGAGCTCCAACACAAAACTGTTAGAGACATCAGTCAAACCGTAGGCTTACCAAAATCAACTGTTGGGAACATCATTAAGAAAGAGAGCACTGGTGAGCTTACTAATCGCAAAGGGGCTGGCAGGCCAAGGTAGACCTCCACAGCTAATGACAGAAGACTTCTCTCTATAATAAAGAAAAATCCCCAAACACCTGTCTGACAGATCAGAAACATTCTTCAGGAGTCAGGTGTGGATTTGTCAATGACCACTGTCCGCAGAAGACTTCATGAACAGAAATAGAGGCTACACTGCAAGATGGTTAGCCTCAAAAATAGGATGCCGCCAGGTTACAGTTTGCCAAGAAGTACTTGAAAGAGCAACCACAGTTCTGGAAAAATGTCTTGTGGACAGATGAAACAAATATTAATTTATATCAGTGATGGCAAGAGCAAAGTATGGAGGAGAGAAGGAACTGCCCAAGATCCAAAGCTTACCACTTTATCTGTGAAACATGGTGGTGGTGGGGGGGGGGTGTTATGGCCTGGGCATGTATGGCTGGTGAAGGTACTAGCTTACTTATCTTCATTGAAGATACAACTGCTGATGGCAGTAGCATAATGAATTCTGAAGTGTATAGACACATCCTATCTACTCAAGTTCAAACAAATGCCTCAAAAGGCATTGGCTGGCGGTTCATTCTACAGCAAGACAATGATCCCAAACATACTGCTAAAGCAACAAAGGAGTTTTTCCAGCGCTAAAAAATTGTCAATTCTTGAGTGGCCAAGTCAATCACCCGATCTGAACCCAATTGAGCATGCCTTTTATATGCTGAAGAGAAAACTGGAGGTGAATAGACCCCAAAACTAGCATAAGCTAAAGATGGCGGCAATAAAGGCCTGGCAGTGATTCACCAAAGAAGACACCCAGCAACTGGTGATGTCCATGAATCACAGACTTCAAGCAGCCATTGCATGTAAAGGATATGCAACAAAATAGTAAACATGACTACTTTCATTACATTGCTGTGTCCCAAACATTATGGCGCCCTGAAATGGGGGGACTATGTATAAACACTACTGTAATTTCTACATGGTGAAACCAAAATATATAAAAATGCCCTTTTGTTAAAATTTGACAATGTGCACTTTAACCACATGTGCTTTTTTCTGTAATTGTGGAGTAGAGAGGCAAATAAATAAATGATGGTCTTTGCCTCAAACATTATGGAGGGCACTGTAATAACTATTATGTACTGCAAAATTACTTTTGCAAGTTTAGCAGTGGAACATAAAGGCAAGGTATTTTTACACAGATAACATTTAATCTTGGTATTATTAGCTACTGCAGAGGACTGTCGAATGCCGATTCAGGTAAAATGGTAATTTTCAGTTTTTTCTCTGGCCAGCTGTACTCCTTTGGCAGTTTCACCTACAAAAGTTAAACATACAGTCAGAGATAAAACCCGGAACAGCAGCAATATGAAATTAAATACAATTACACAAGCAATAGTGGGGGCAGTGGGATGGAAGTGGGATTTTTATTGACCTACTAATGCATAAATAAGCAACAATTCAGAAGGAAGGAATAGCCCGCAATTCATGGTTTCATGTACTGCTCTCCCTTGTTTCACAAAACCAGCATCATCCCCGTACCAACACGAGATTTCAACAGTTACTATGCTGACATAATAATCACCCAATTTAACTTGCATTATCAAGTAATCTAAGTGTACTTTGAAAATATAATAGGACAATGTTTATTGATCAACTTCAACCCATCCTCAAGGAGTTGAGACTTGATGTTGATTAGAAAACACCAAACTATTATATTTTCGAAAGTGCAAAAATGACATCATGTATTGGCACATTTTAAATTTTAACTTGCTTAAATGTTCTTCATTTGTTTTCTCCCTCTCTTTACCCCCCGTCCCCCTCACCTCCCAATCTTTCTTCCTCTATATATTTCATTGAGTGCCTAATTCATTTTGAAATCTGCCCTCCCTGGATTATAACTGCCTGATTTATTGGCACCCTATACAAATGAACTATTTTACAGACACAATTGACCATTTTGTATTCGTTAAATTCATGAAGAAGGGTCTCGACCCGAAACATCACCCATTCCTTCTCTCCAGAGATGCTGCCTGTCCCGCTGAGTTACTCCAGTATTTTGTGTCTACCTTCCATTTTGTATTCATTTGCGACATATTAACAGCTTGGATTATGAACAATTCTCAGGAACAGAAGTTAGACACAAAATGCTGGAATAACTCAGCGAGACAGGCACCATCTATGGAGAGAAGGAATGGGTGACGTTCCGGGTCGAGACCCTTCTTCAGACCGATGTCAGGGGAATATGTGGGACAGAGATAGAATGTAATTGGAGACAGTAAGACTGGTGGGAGAACTGGGAAGGGGAGGGGATGGAGAGAGGAAAAGCAAGGGCTAATTGAAGTTAGAGAAGTCAATGTTCATACCGCTGGGGTATAAGCTACCCAAACAAAATAGGAGCTGCTGTTTCTCCAATTTGTGCTGGGCCTCACTCTGACAATGGAGGCGGCCCAGGACAGAAAGGTCAGATTGGGACTGTGAGGAGGAGTTAAAGTGCTGAGCAACTGGGAGATCAGGTAGGTTAAGGAGGAATGAGCGGAGGTGTTCAGCAACATAATCGCCGAGCCTGAGCTTGGTCTCACCGATGTTCAGGAGTTGACACCGGCAGAGGCGGAAATCGTTATCAAAACATGGGGGGGGGGACATTTTTTTTTGGGTGGCTGCGGGTCTTCTCAGTAGAGGCGCTGATGTGCTTTCTTAATGCTACAAATTGGCACTCCGAAGCCTACACATATATCTCTCCTTCTCTCTCTATAACACATGCATATAAAGAAGAGCACATTTCCCCAAAGCCCCGCTATCTTGATCATTAAATCTTACTTCTTGAGAGGCCAGGTCTTCTAAATCCTCTAACATCCTTTCCACAAATTCTTCATTCAACAGAATCTGAAAATAGTTACAATAAAGTGAGGGAGTTTTTTTCCACACTAGTCACCATTTTACTGCAATTTGAGCAAAACACTGGAACACAGCTTGGCATTATTTTCATTGAAATGAGGTAACATCGCAACAAACTGTCTTTAGTTTTATTTTACAATTACATTATTATGAATATACTTGAAGCTTAAAGTGTCTAAACACTACAGGAACACTTGTGACAAAGATCCTGTCTAGATTCATCCTTAAAAATGACAATGATTCTCTTTCAAAACCCAAGTAGCTAATTCAAAAATAACGTGTGATTTTTTTAACCAAGCCTAAAATGCATAGCCCTGTACTTTCAGTTCTTGGAAATTTTGGTATTTCATGAAGAGTCTTACATGTTTTAATTGAAAACAATCCAAGGACTTTCCATCATAATGAAAGCATTTACAGAACTCGCTGTGTTTATTTTATTTCCTCAGTCCTCATTTCTCAAATACCCAGAGTTAAATTTCTACCATACAATTTCTGAAGTGTCAATTTCCAAATTATTTGAAAACCCGAATATATTAGGGGGGGGGGGGAGAAGAGAAATGATCAATCAACATTTCCAGAACAATCTGATCTTGTGATCTACCCACAGAGTTCTGCAAAAGATTCTTATTTGAAATCCCTTCCCATAGACCTCTTGCATGCGTATGATTCAATAAGTATTAAACAGCTTTAAGAAAACATACCATATTTTCTAAAATAAATGAAGTGCAAAGGCATTCAAAATCTACCATCAAATTCTTCCCCCCCTGGCTTCATGGTAACCATGTACAATCACAAAGCAAGACCTCAAATCACTCAATCCACATTAGTACCAGATTATTTATTTCCAAATAAATCTTTGATATGACAAGTTTGTGTTATATGCCGTTTACCAAACTCCACAAATATAATGAACTGCCCCCCCCCCCCCCCCCCTCTCTCTCTCACAGCATATTCCATTCTTGGTATTTTGTTAAAGTTAGAACTTTACATGAAGAGGGCACAACATCTATGGCAGCAGAGCGAAAACTGCACAACATTTATCAGTAATTGAATATTTAACACTCTAATATCCATCGAGTTAATCAGATTTTGGGTCAAACTACTGGTGTTAGTTCATTATTGCTATGATTATAATTAGTAGGTGTGGATATTTATTTAACTTCTCAAGGAGAAGGAAAGCAATTTGTGGACGCATGCTTATCACTAGTGTGTTACTTGTCCATACTGAGTAAAAGGAAGACAAGACAATGCAGTAGATGCCCACCTGTAGCCATGGACCATGAGCTGCATATGGATGTTCCT
Organism: Leucoraja erinaceus; assembly: GCF_028641065.1. Taxonomy (NCBI): domain Eukaryota; kingdom Metazoa; phylum Chordata; class Chondrichthyes; order Rajiformes; family Rajidae; genus Leucoraja; species Leucoraja erinaceus. The sequence goes on along the minus strand of NC_073391.1, from coordinate 30,551,984 downwards.
CTGTAGCAAACGCTCCTTCAACTCCAGTGGAAACAAATGTGATTGCTGTATCTCCTGTGATGCTTTTGTAAGTAAAGTGCCTTCCATGTAACAATCTACCTCTAAAATAAACACAATGACATTTCTTCAATATCATGGATGTATATTCTTCTAAATCTTTTTAGGATCAAACAATTTCTGGGAACCAGCATAATAAAGACTTGTTTTCATTTAGGTTGTAAATGTGGCCTGTGCATGGCTGAGTTGCTGGACCATGAGAGTTGATGACATGTACTTATTATCAGATCACCTTTACAACCAACACCTCAAACCTTTGGGGGAATAAAAATTGCATCCGCTGCTCTAGATGTCAGCTGATCTACATCGGCAAGACCAAGCATAGGCTTGGCGATCATTTCGCCGAACGCCTCCGCTTGGTCCGTAATAACCAATCTGATATCCCGGTGGCTCAGCACTTCAACTCCCTGTCCCATTCCAAATCCGACCTTTCTGTCCTGGGCCTCCTCCATGGCCAAAGTGAACGCCACCGGAAATTGGAGGAGCTGCACCTCATTTTCCACTTGGGCAGTTTACACCCCAACGGCATGAACATTGACTTCTCCAATTTCCGATAGCCCTTATTGTCTCGTTCTCAGCTCAACCTCAGTCCTCTGGCTCCTCCTCTTCCTTTCTTCTTCCCGCCCCCCCACACCCTACTTCAGTCTAGAGAAGTGTTTCGGCCCAAAACGTTGCCTACTTCCTTCCCTCTATAGATGCTGCCGCACCCACTGAGTTTCTCCAGCACTTCTGTTTACATATCTGTTGTGCTGCTGCAAGTAATAATTTCATAGTTCCATTTCAGCACATATGATAATAAAACACTTCTCAACACATGATAATTAGAGTGGCTTTGCCTCCAATTTTTCCAACCTGTACCAACGTACTTTAATCCTTATCTCCAAGGTTGAAAGTGAGCACTAACAGCTTGTCATACTTGATAAAGCCATGCAACTGTTGATTTTCTCTGATCCTTACTGGTTGGAAAAAACATTTATTATGTTATGAAGGAAGTTTTTGGATTTAATTTCTTTCAGCAAAACTTTGTAACCGTTCACCTCAGTGACAGTGGAATAAGAGTTCCTGATTCCTGGTTGAATTTAAGGTGTACACTCTCCAACTGCCTGGTGCGGATCAATTCATGTGGTACAATAGCAGCAGAACTTTCACTCTCCAAACTATCTTTCCTAGTCCTAGAAAACAGAATAAGGAAACAAATTAAAATTCATTTGTAATAGTTTAATACGAGTTTTGAGTATATTCTTTATTGATTTCCATCTAATAAAAATCTTGAAATGAGGGGCAACTTTTTCCACATAGAAGGTGGTGGATATATAGAACGAGCTGCCAGAGGAAGTAGTTGAGGCAGGCACAATAACAACATTTCAAAGACATTTGAACATGGACAGGAAAGGTTTAGAGGGATATGGGTCAAACACTGGCAAATGGAACTAGCCCAGGTGGGGCATTGTGATTAGCATGAACAGGTTAGGCCAAAGGGGCTGCATATGTGCTGTATGACTTTGTGACATCAATATCCTGGCATGAATGGAACGTGACCAAGCACAACCTATTAAAGTGAGTCAGCAAACTGCAGTGCAGAGGCTATCAGCTCAAAATAATCAAACTCTGACCAACAATTATTCACTCAAAGCAAGTTAATTCACCTTAGAGTTTATCTTTCTGTACATATTATGAAGTGATAAATACACGATTCGCCATGTTTTTGTGTTACTCTTAAGGGGCTGTCCCACTGTGGCGACCTAATCCGTGAGTTAAGAAGAGTGTCTTTGACCTTCAAGCTCGAGGGCACTCGTCTGGAAAACCTCGAGCTGGATCGACCGTCAACGATGAAACCACGGGCTGGATCGACCGACTGCACACACACACACACACATCGCAAAGGCGGGGGCCAGGGAAAGCGGGGGAGCGCTGTCTGAAATTCACACCCGCGATGAAGAGGAAGGAACGACGGCTGCACAATGTACGGTAAGTCCTTTAGAGAGCACGGAGTGGAGGGGAGAAGGGGGAGAGAAGGGGAGGAGAAGGGGGAGGGAGACACTTTTAAGAAGTATAATAAAGTTTACCGGGCATTTTACCTACCGGTCGGTTTTCCTGGGTCCTGAAAACTCCAATGAGCCAACTAAAATGCCCAGTCAGCGAAGAAGATTGTCTACGGCTGCCCTCGACTGACTGTAACTAAATAGCGACCCCACTCCACTGCACTACGAGTTAAAAAGAACCATGCCGACCAAATTTTACTCGCGGAACATTTTTCAACATGCTGAAAAAATTTCCGCGACCTAGCTGAGGCCGCGAGTATTCGGGAACTTCCCTCGAGCATGAAGGGGAGTTCCTGTGACCTCATAGGACCTCCTAGGACCACACGTTGACCATGCTGCAAGTTTGAGTCGAGGGCAAACTCGTCTAAACTTGCAGATTAGGTCGCCGCAGTGGGACAGCCCTTTTACTTTAAAGTAAATTGTCAACTGTGATAAACTAAAACATACCAAACCAAACCGTAAATTTCCAGCTCAAGAATCACTTCATACCCCCGAGTTTTCACAGACAGTTCAGAATCATAAACAGCATTAAACCCAATAGAAAACTAGTTTATGAGCACTATGCACATCTCCACAATGAAAATTAACCCAGTAATGTCCTTTAGATCATTTGCTTGTAGCATCAAATGTTCATTAGCAAATCTGATTACATTTGTGGAGTAGGAGAGAAGCAAATATTCTTTATGAAGAATATAAACAAAATAATCTGTTATCTGCTTAATCTGTTAAATAACCACACTGCATGCAGCAAGTGCAATAAAATAACAGGCATTAGGTTAGTCTAACAAATTACTTTTCCATAGTGCAATTATAAAATATTTAATACATCTTGATTACAGCTTCTTATTGCTCCATTCTAAAGTAGATTTAAAAAATATTTACTTGAAAAATAAAAATGAATAATGTAATTTCAACCTGCACTGTCTTCTCTTTTAAACATTTTTCAGAATTCTTGTTTTTTTTTAAGTATCACTTCTTCCGATATCTCACTCAAATTATTATTTTTGTTGCTTTGGTTGATTGTAAGCAAACCCACTTTCATTCCAAACATTTGTTTTCAGAAGATCTAGATACATGTTCATCAGGACCAGCAACCTTGTTACTCTAAACTGGTCTGTGCGGTGCAACTGCAATTCTGTAATTTCTGCTTCTATAAGATCTTTTATATGGTACAAGACTCTTCAAGTAGACATTAAAGTGGGAGAGAAAGGAGATTATGGATAATTACATATTGAAATAGGGTCACATTGCCTCGTGGCTTCAGGGTCGCGAGTTCGGGTGGTCTGTGTTGTTCACACATTCTTCCTAAGACCCTATGGATTTCCTTGAGATTCTTCATTTTCATTTCACATCTCAAAGATGTGCCGATACTCTAAATTAGTGCAGGTGGGTGTCAAAAGATTTTTTTTTTAATGGAATTGATGGGCAATCGAGAGAGAATAGGTTGCATAGGGCCATGTGGAAATAAGACGAGGGTGAAATAGGTTTGATGGAATTGTTCTGCTGGGAGCTGCCATGGATTTGATAGGCCAAATGGCCTCCTCTTGTGTTGTAACAAAAGATATTGTACTAACATTTTTTCTAAGTGGTACAATGACATAGGCTGCCTCACTGCTCTGGGGATCTAGATAATATTCTGACTTTTAATGTGTGTGTGGAGTTTATATATTATTCTTATGACCCCCTCATGGGTTTCAGCCAGGTGTGCTGGTTTCCTCCAATGTCCCAAGGACCTATTGATAGGTTCTTCTCAACAATCGTGTATTCAAGAGAGAGTTGGATATAGCTCTTAGGGCTAACGGAATCAACAGATATGGGGAGAAAGCAGGAATGGGATACTGATTCTGGATGATCAGACATGATCACATTGAATGGCGGTGCTGGCTCGAGGGGCCAAATGGCCTCCTGTACCTATTTTCTATATTTCTATCATCAGTGTATTAAACGCAACCTCCAACTAAGTTCTGAACTCATGGACTTGGAAGGCACTGTTTTTGTCTTTGCACTATTATTGTTTGTTTATCTGTTTTTTAAAATATATATACCGAGTGTCTTTTTGTTCTTTAGTATGGTGTTTACAGAGTACTATGTTTACATAGCTGTTGTGCTGCTGCAAGCACGAATGTCATTTGTTCCATTTTGGCACATATGACAATAAAACACTGAATTACCACAAATAAAGATATACGGTGTTGCAGCAGAGAGATCAAGTTGCAGAGTACAGAGAAAATAAGGAGAGATCATGGGATTGCTTTGCTGAGAGGCAGTATTGGTCAGTGAGATGAATGGCCCCCTTTTGTGTCTTAATGGGCAAGTCAAAGAGTAAAACTGCTCTCCAATATACTTTACATAATAGAATAGTTTGACGGATTCAATTTGGCATTCGAACGTTTTAGACCATCACGAGGCGGTTGAGGGAAAATCCAGTTACACATTCGATTCCAACAATGTGACATAAGAATAGGGTTGGCAACGGACTATCATTCTTAAAGACTGATTTGAGAGTCTCCAGATCAAAATTGGTATGTGCAGAAAGAACAAAATCGGAAATGACTGTATGTATTTGCGTTCTTTCAAAAAGAAAAGGAGAAACTTGGGAGGGACCTTACGGAAAATGTGTGTTGAGAGATCACTTAAAGACGTGAGTTAGTACATGAGGTGCACAGTTAGGTGTGGTTGGGCAAAGTTTCAAATGATTAATTTGGATGTTGGGTAGAATGAAAGTCAGGGTCATGAGCACACAAGTTGCACCTGGGAAGGGACTGGAGTTTAATTTAAAATATGCTGAGCTACATTGGTGAATGCTACAGCAACTCAACCTAATAAAGAGGGTCTGCAAATTAAAGATAAAAAAATATTAAACACTGTACCATAGCCAATTCTGATAAGTTGACGAACAAAGGGAAAAGCAGAATTAAAGCTTTTAATATGGTGCCAATTTGAATTAAAACCTCCAGCATCTGTCGCATGTTAAATGCATCTCATTTTACTTGAGCTGAGGGGGAAGTAAGGAGGTGGGTCACATAGATTTGTTTCCATGGCGTCCCAAAAAATTAACATGAAAATTTGATTTACTTATTTACAACTGCATAATAATTACTTCCTGCAAAAACACCAATAGTCATGATCCTGCATAACTTAGTTCCATGCAATAAAATCATCACTACTTGCAGCACCAAATATCAATGAATCCTATTTTCTCTAGCCACACATATCCTCAAATCCAAAGATGATTTGTCAAAATATATTTGAACAGTGTTTATTACTTTTGGGCTTTAAAATAACTCACAACTTGAATAATTTTCCCATCTACTTAAATATAAGGAACATACCAAAATCTATTTCATATCCAAAATTCAAGCCAAATACTAATTCCAACATGGATCTTTTATAGGTAGACAGAAAATGCTGGAGAAACTCAGCGGGTGAGGCAGCATCTATGGAGAGAAGGAATTGGCGACGTTTTAGGTCGAGACCCTTCTTCAGGGACTCGATGTCGAAACGTCGCCAATTCCGTCTCTCCATAGATGCTGCCACTCTACACCTCTCGACTGAACACCTATCTACACTGAAGATAGGCACAAAAAACTGCAGATGCTGGAAAAATCGAAGGTAGACAAAAAATGCTGGAGAAACTCAGCGGGTGAGGCAGTATCTATGGAGAGAAGGAATTGGCGACGTTTCGAGTCGAGACCCTTCTTCCAGAGATACTGTCTCAATTTCTCCAGCATTTTTTGTCTACCTTCGATTTTTCCAGCATCTGCATTTTTTTTGTGCCTATCTTCAGTGTAGATAGGTGTTCAGTGTTGAGAGGTGTAGAGAGGCAGCATCCATGGAGCAGAGGAATTGGCGATGCTTCGGGTCAAGCCTCTTCTTCACGGCCTCGACCCGAAACATTGGCAATTCCTTTTCTCCATAGATGCTGCCTCACCCGCTGAGTTTCTCCAGCATTTTTTGCCTACCTTCGATTTTTCCAGCATCTGCAGCTTTTTCTTAAACATGGATTTTTTATAGATGGGAAAATTCTCAACTTTGACAATGAAGAAAAGGGAGTGCTTCCGAGGAGGTGGAAAGTGAAGATAAGGAACGTAGACAAAAATGCTGGAGAAACTCAGCGGGTGGGGCAGCATCTATGGAGTAAAGGAAATAGGGAACGTTTCAGGTCAAAACCCTTCTTCAGACTGATGTGAGGGTGGAGGGGGCGGGAAGAAGAAAGGAAGCGGTGGAGCCAGTGGACTGAGGGAGAGCTGAGAAGGGGACGAGAAAGTAGGGACTACCTGAAATTAGAGAAGTCAATGTTCATACCGTTGGGGTGCAAAATGCCCAAGCGAAATACGAGGTGTTGCTCCTCCAATTTACGATGGCCATGGAGGAGGCCCAGGACAGAAAGGTCGGATTCAGAATGGGAAAGGGAGTTGAAGTGCTGAGCCACCGGGAGATCAGGTTGGTTATTGTGAACCGAGCGCAGGTGTTCGGCAAAGCGATCGCCAAGCCTACACTTGGTCTCACCGACGTAGAGCAGCTGACATCTAGAGCAGCGGATGCACTAGATGAGGTTGGAGGAGGTGCAGGTGAACCTCTGCCACACCTGGATAGATTGCTTGGGTCCTTGAATGGAGTCAAGGGGGAAGGTAAAGCGACAAGTGTAGCATTTCCTGCAGTTGAAAGGGAAAGTGCCCGGAGAGGGAGTGGTTCAGGTGTGAAGGGACGAATTGACCAGGGAATTACGGAGGGAGTGGTCTCTGCGGAAAGCCAACAGGGGAGGAGATGGGAAGATGTGACAAGTGGTGGGATCACGTTGGAGGTGGTGAAAATGTTGGAGGATTATTTGTTGTATGTGACAGCTGGTAGGTGAGGACAAGGGGGACTCTGGGGGGGGGGGGGGGGGGGGGATGGATCACGGGTTATAGAGTCACGGGATATAGAAGAGACCCTGGTGAGAGCCTCGTCTATAGTATTCCTTATAAATAAGGAACAATCCTTTAGCATTCTTTGGTATATTTATAATGGAAACATGCTGTTGTTGAAGGCCATTAATGAACAGTGAAGGTTTTCCAGGCATGTTATAAAATAACAATTATGCTATCCTGTATATGAAAGGAAATGAAATGGTAGACTGTAACCTACTGTACAGCTCTCAGCAATGTATTTCAAATGAGGGAAAAAAAAGACAGGCCAAACCTTTGAAAACATGGTGTGTGTAGGAAAGGACTGCAGACACTGCTTTACACTGAAGATAGGCACAAAAACTGGAGTAACCCACTCCTTCTATCCAGAGATGTTGCCTGTCCCACTGAGTTACTCCAGCATTTTGTGTCTATCTTTGAAAAGCTGGAGTGCTTACTCAAATGATAAAAGGGATGAATTTTGGGAAAGGTTAGACTTGTACAACTTGGAGCAAAAGTTAGGAGAATGTTGGATAGGTGTCCCAGAACCTACTCTAGAATTTTTTTGGATACAAATTGTTGAGATCTGGTATGCTCTGTCTGAATGGATTATGGGCAAAAATGAAAGAAAAAAAAAGGGATTTAAGGATAAATTGGATAATACTTGAAGGATTTAATGTGCAAACTTACGATCAAATCGCAGTGATGGGACTAGTTGGATAATTCCATCAAAAAGACAACACAAGCACCTCCGATGATCTATCAATCATTGATTCTTCTGTGCTTTAAGTAAATATTCTAGTGCAAAGAGTGTTTATCTCTTCTCCAATTCCACTTAATCCAAGTGGCACACTTTAACTGCAGTTATAGTTAGAGAGCTGCGAATCACCTAATATTGAAGATGTGTGATTCCTTGGTATTCTAATGCAACAACACTGATCAGAAGTACCAATGAGATGTTTATCTTCAAGGAGGCAGGCATTATTTAACATCTCAGTGGTGCCATGTCTATAAAGCTCACTTACTGAAATCAGGTATCAAAAAAATATTTCTTGGTATGATTCTGTGCAAATCACAATGCAATTTTTTTCCACTGACAGAATATTGCAGTGGCCCACTTAAATGTTCACCGATTAAAACATAAATAAACTTGAAATTTAAAACTACTATAAAATACTCAAATCTGCCCTTTATTCACAGATTAAACAGATGCAGTTGACTCTTAATTATAGAGGACAATATAAGTATCTTCTCAGATAATGCAAAGGAATCTAAAAAACATAACAGTGGCCTTCCTTAGTGTCCAGCACCACCTACCTCTTCAGCAGTGTGGCCTGATCTACCCAAGGACCTTGCCCATGGATCAATGTTAGCAGATGCACACCTACCAACTCTACTTCAAGGTCCTACCCTCCAGCTACAACCTCAACAAGTACTTGCGCTGAGTCCATGAATGCAAATTGAAAACACTGACAGCGCCCGGCCTCCCTTCTTCACTTACTAATGCAAACTATGCATGGAGATGGCCAACAATCTGTTTTTAGCTTACCCGATGCCACAGAAAACAGCATTCACTTTTTATGCCCGCTAACAGACTGGGTGATGCCCTCTCATGTTCTCATTGAAAGATGAGTTCCTCTCCCACATGAAGTTGGAAACTAACAAAACGCTTTGCAACTCATCCCGATGTCGTCCCCGTCAGCAGTAACCACCTGTAAACTCACCTTTGTATCATCCAAGCCCAACATCACATCCAGAGAAAGCAATTACTAAACACAGCATTCCTGCATGTTGCAGGCCTCTCAAGTTCAACAACAGTTAGGCCCAGAAGTATAGGCCTTTCTCTCACTCCACATTTGGATAATTCACAAAACAATAGATTAACTGCTGGACACTAAGGAAGGCCACTGTTATGTTTTTTAGATTCCTTTAACATAAGCTGCTTGTAGTTAAGGTGTCACAACATTTGTTTTATTCATCACACAATTATAATTTTAAAATGATTCCAGCTTCCCGTTATAAGCTAAAACAAACATTACTGGATCCTGACCCAAAAGTTTTCTCTTGAGATGTTGCCTGACCTGATGAGTTACCCCAGCATTTTGTGTCTATCTTCATTACTCCTGACATGATCTTTTCCAAAACTGTCGGCATTCCTCACCTGAATGTGCATTCACATTTCAAATATTATTAGAACAGTTCAAAGTGTTCCTGGAACGTATGTACATTGATGAAAACCAATTGATATTACTAATAAAAATATGGCATTTACAGAATACATACAAAGTTTGTACAAACTAACTCTGAGCAATCTAATTTAACAAACAGAATGACCGAAGCAATGGCCAAATTCAATTCTTACTTTTCAAACTCAGTACTGCATAGATTGGAACCCTTCCAGTTATTTCTCATTCAACTCTGTATGCAATAGTTTTGATATGCAAATAACACACAGCTGACAAAACAAAATAATTTTAAAATGTAATTAATTATTTTTGCTACTACCTTTGTAAAGAAGATTTACTACAAGAATGTATATGTAGCCTGCACAAAAAGCTGACTTGAACATTCTCATTTTAGTTGCTCTTCATTTTAGCAAGGTAGATATGCACAAGAGAGGAATTGTTAAAAATATAATCTGAGCTTCAAAAACCGAATGGGAAGTCCAAGATGAACTGTGCATTATATTCTTACCTTTCAGTCTGCTTGCTCTGGAAATGGCCCACTGATTGCACTAGTCTATGGAAAGATTATGGGTAGATTTGTACCAAAAATTATCACAATTACCATAATTATAAAATAAAACTACGTAGATTTACAAATAGGATTAACCTTTGACCCAAAATATTTCTGGTTGTAATTTTCAAACATTTTCTATTTCTTTCAATCATCTGAAGTTAGATCCAAATTATAGAAAAGGATAAAAATATGTTTCATGGAGTGCAATATCATATAGAATGTTGGAAGATTACATAATGGTAAATATCAAAGTAACATTAGTCCTGCATATTACAATGTGCCTTAAAATTAGAAAATTAGACTCTATATTTAAACAATCATGAACAATTCATGGGAGAATTTATAAATTCACCAAAGTCAATACTATTAAAAAGGTTTTAAGGAAAACAGGAGCATGTTTCTTCAGATTTTACAACAGAGGCATCTCCATCTTTATGACAAATCACATTTCTTTCCAGAATTAAAAAGATACATTTATTGTCAGAATTCCAATTACATTCACAAGTAATATACCCTAAACCACACATATGACATCCCCATCCTTTCAACATTCTGCGTAGTTTGATCATTTAATTCCCAATTTAATATTAAATCAAAAGTGATAAGGGATAAATTATTAGGAAGTGTAGAGTAACCGATACGTTTCAAAATCTTAAACTGGGTCCCTGCCCATCCGTCAGCATAATAACAATTTCATGTCTGTTTATAATGTTTCATTCACACACTACAATCAATCTCTAAATTACAGGTGAACCCTGCATTATATCCGATAATGATTCTGGCAACAGAAATTCACCTTTAGAAAATTCACAAATCACTAACCAAAGTTTGAGATGGGGAATAACATTTTGTCTCACCAACTTTGTGAAATGTAGTAAGTAAATAAACACAGAAGAAACATGTGTTTCTCAACACATGATGATACAGCATTATGTAATGGAAAATTGCATTACGGACAGTTTGGTAAGAATGAGACCTCCCTATTCCACTCCATAATGCAGGGGTCACCTGCTACAGCATGAGACAGCAGCTGAGTCCACTCTCCCTTGGCAAGTAGCTAACTAAATAATCTAATTTACAGAACATTATATTTTGGAATTAGTTTGACATGTGTACATATCGACATATTTTCTTAATATAAAATCAAGAGGGGAATATGCAGAGGAAATGCACAGAATCATTTACCCAGGATAGGGGAATCAAAAAACCAGAGGGTGTAGGTTTATGGTGAGAAGAAGGGCAAGATTTAATAGGAAACTGAGTGGCATTCTTTTCCACTCAGAACATGGTGGGTATATGGAATGAGCTGCCAGAGGAGGAACTTGGCAGGTACTATAACAATATTTTAAAGACACTTGGACAGGTACAGAAATAGGAAAGGGATATTCATAAATTTACATAAATAAGTTTCTCCTGGTTTGTAAAAGCTTAAGTAGAGAACTTCAGTTTGAGGCTTAGAAAGCTGATCAGAGGTGTAATGTTGGAAGAAAGGACTATGAAAGACAAGCTATGAAAAATGTTGGAATGTGGTGATCTTGGAGGTTTGGAAGGATGAAAGTTAGAGATAGAATGGGGCACATGAACGAATGAATTGGAACACAAAGACAAGAAAAATATGCAGATGATTTCTTGTACACTAGGTGCTAAAGTTGGTCAGCAAGCACATGATAAATGGGCAAGTAGGGATTCCTGTGAATTAGGAGACAAGAGCTGTAAATGGGGTTGTATTTGCAGAAGATGAGATGCCAGTCAAGAGAGCATAGGAATAACCAAGAGATGCGCACTGAACTGCAGACGCTGGAAACTTGTGTGGCACACAAAGTGCTGGAGAAACTCAGTCTGACCTACCGAGTTAGACCAACACTTTGTGTTCTACAGTGGAATAATTAAGTTTGGAGATTTTTTTTAAAAAAAAGAAAGTTTCAGCAGCTAAAGTGAGAGACACGGAAACAGGTGGTGGCTCAAGCTCAGTCGAGCATCAAACAAAGAGATTCATTCAGTTGTAAACAATCACGGAGAGTAATGGAATGGCTTTTTTATTCATTATTCTTCAGCATTGCCCATTTTAACGCGCTTGCACAGCTGTCATTTTAAAGTCAAAAGATAATGACATTGATCTAGAACGGTTGTCAAAAACAAGATCGGGTTGGTACGATTGAATGGTTTCTTTCATTATTTAGCCACTTGAGGATTTACAACAAACAGCTTTTATTTTTCAAAATTAAAGTGAATTAAGATTTCAAAATGTTGAAATTCCATGGTTAGATTTGAAATTATATCTTGGTTGTCACTCCAGTAACATAATAACAACACTACCACAACCATATGTGAATATAAGACAACTGCTCTAATCTGAGTCTAATGGGACAGATACCAAAACCCCATTCTTGGAGGATTTTGATACTAAAGATTATTGTAAAATTTTGTTTGGCCATTGCACTATGGTAAACCAATTATAGAATAATACTGTTGTAACTCATGAGCAGTGTGACAAATATTCTGAGTTGGCAGAATGCAGGAGTTCCCAGTATTAAATGAGTTCATTAAAGAGGTCATACAATGGTCAATTGCCACCACAAATTTAGTTAATTTAAAAACAAAGTTAATGACTTAGCCAACAATTTGAACTTTATTTTGAGCCCATTTAATATGGAGGATTATCAGCAGCTATTATAATGTTTGTTTTTAATTTAGAACACACCTTTTGAATTTCACCAGTAGAATGGCAGATTTATCTTTAATGTAAACCAATAAATGTAAACTTAAAAGGGAATAGAAAATGTCCTTTAACTGCTATTTTAAGCCAGCTTTTGATTTAATATTTTTCTCCCCAAATCAGGGAGAGTGTCTATTTCTAATCTATGAATTCATGACTGACTGAGACACGGTGGCGCAGTGGTAGAGTTGCTGCCTTACAGCGCCAGAAACCGGGTTCGATCCTGGCTACAGATACTTGTCTGTACGTTCTCCCCTTGACCTGCATGAGTTTTCTCTGAGAACTTTGGTTTCCTCCCACACGCCAAGCTGTACAGGTTTGTAGGTTCACTGGCTTGGTATAAATGTAAAAAATGTCCTTAGTGTAGAATAATGTTAATATGCAGGGATCGCTGATCAGTGCGAACTCGGTGGGCCGAAGGGCCTGTTTTTGTGCTGTATCACTGAACTAAACTAAACAAGTACCTCACTCCACAAGATTATGAACCTGGGAACCAATAAATCATAAAGGTATCACCAAAGGTTACTCTTGTACCCAAATAGGAAAATCCAATGTTACAATTTACATTAACTGAAGAAATGTAACCAAATAGCTACCATCTCCCAAGAGGGGTATGTATCCTTGCACAGTAAAACCCAAAGTACAATACAATCAATACTTTGGGTTTTAATGTCCAAGGATAAATACCCCTCTTGGGAGATGGTAGCTATTCGGTTACATTTCTTCAGTTAATGTAAATTGTAACATTGGATTTTCCTATTTGGGTACAAGAGTAACCTTTGGTGATACCTTATCCCTGCCCGCAGCCGTCGCCTGACCTGCACGGACGCAGTACCTTGTGATTTATTGGTTCCCAGGTTCACAATCTTGCACATAAAGTGCAAGTGAAATCAATTTTCCAGTAGTGGTACAAAGAAAAAGAACACACAAAAACACACTAAAAATTTAACACAAATATCGACCACAGCATTCATCACTGTGGTGGAAGGCACAAAATATGGCCAGTCCTCCATTTTCCCCCGTGGTCGGGACCTCAACCCTCCGCAGCTGTCGCTGCGGGCGTCCAGATGTGCAGACAAGGTAAAAAAGTCCATGTAAGTCCTGAATTGGTGCCTCCCCACCAGAGACCGCGGCTCCAGGTTGGTGTAGGGCGCAGGCCGGCGGTTGGAGATTTAAAGTTCCCGCCCCGCCGCAGCCAGAAGCACCGCTGACTGCAGGGCAGGCGGTGATTACTATAAAGTAATAATCTCCAAACATTTAAGTGAACCCCTGCATGAGTTTTCATTTAATAAAATGTCAATTGAGCTTTGGATTATTTATATAAATAACAGCATAGATTAAAGAGAAGCAAGTTTATATAAAATAATTAAGTTAATGACCTTATTGAAATCAGTTCAACCTTTATGGAGAAGATCCAACTTTGCTGGCAAAACATTGTTACAATATAAGTTTTGTTAACAAACTTTAATTCCATCCATCTAAACTGCTATCAAATTTACATTTACTTTCAAGCCTTGAAAAATACTCAAATTAGATATTGCTTCAAGCCATGGCAAGTCCAGATTTGCTACCTTTTGATATTTTTGCAGATGCATTTTCTTTCACTATGTGGTAACTTACCCAAGATCACACCCCATTTATCATTAAGCCAACATTTTTTGCATACTTACTGATATTACAAAATAGTTTCTCCTCCAAGGAAACATTAAATATTTTAAAGCAGATGTCCTATGATTGCTTAGCAGTTCCATATTACTGTTTAATACACAAGGGCATTAAGAACCATAGCATATTAGGATCTGGGAATGGATTTTATCCAAATTTGTGAAATAAATGCCATATAATGGACTATTATATTACTGCAATATAAGATTGGCTGTTCTTCTCAAATTATTTACCATCCTCCCCTTTATCTTGATTATGAAGGTTTTGGAGATTTAATATTAATAATCCATATGGTATACCATTGCTTCCTAAAAATAAGCTTGTTAATACAACGTAGTTGCTCATTATGCTGATCCCTTTTTTTCCCCATTGATTACACTATTTGTTTAAAGGCCTCTCCCACTGATACATCATCACCCACCTCCCCTCCATCTAAAATGTATTTCTGTATTCATTTGGATACACCTTAAAAGTTATCTTTTATGGCTCTTGATGTTTTGCCATCTTTTGGTTTCACATCTCATTCACACTTGCCAGACCTGCACAGTTTTGTACCGGTTGCTATTTATACTAGTTTTATGTTATCCCTTAGTTCTTCAAAAGTTTTTGTTTGGCAAGTAGAGTTCTTGCTCATTAGGAGCTGGTCATATATCAAATCCTTTTTTACAACAACTTGATCTACTCTTGTTCTACCCATGAACAGATTTCCATTCTTTGCCAAGGACAGTGGTCATCTCATCACATGGAAGTAAGAGTCCCCCAAATCCATAATCTTTGCAGATTTGCACTTTTCTATTTTGAATAGTCTACAGAACCTGATCACATTATGAATGTTTTTCATTAACTCACACGCTTTTTTTTAAAATATAGAGGCAGATGGCTGGAACAAAGGCCAGAGATTAAAGCAGATTATGTGTTTTTCCTCCACTGCACCCTACAATCAGTCTGAAGAAGGGTCCCAACCAGAAACATAACCTATCCAAGTTCTCCAGTAATGTTGCCTGACCCAGAGTTACTCCAGCACTTTGTGTCATCTGTGTAAGTCAGTATCTACAGCTTCTCGTTTCTACATATATAGTTTGTTAGTTCAATTTATTCACTGGCATTGCCAACATTGTCATCTTTAACTGGGGTGATGCTGCCAATTGAATTGGTGCGATCCGTGAGAAGTTATTTCCATGGCACACATTTGTTTTGATGCAACTAAAACAACTGCGATACCATTTCAGACAACCGTTAAGTATCAACGACTGTTCGTTGTGTCACTCAAAGTCCAAACTAGATAGTAGATATCTCTTTCAAATGGGACATTGGTAAATTAAGTGGAATTAAGACATTATAACCAGATAGCCACGGTGGAATTTAAACAATGCATACAACCATTCTAAATGCATTTAAGAAATTCACTGCTTCGGCATCAGCTTATCCAATCTATATGAAAGTTACAATTTCTCATTAAAACCCATTCATGAATATGTATTCAACTATTTCACAGTTCAGTTATATTTTTTTTAAACACAACCCAAATCTCCATGGTAACTCTCCATGTGTCACCAAACTAGAAGTTGGTTTTTCACTTCCTTTTCCTGACATCATCTTTGAACACCACACCCTGTTGTCATTCCATTCCAATTTCTTGTTCCGATTCAAATTTCAACACAAGATTTACCTGCCAGAGCTTTAGTAATTTTAATCTCATATGTTATAAATATCTCCTCAAAGCCCCAAGATTTGTTTTAGTGATTTGAGCAGAAGATCTGGGCTAGCTGTGCAGTGTGGTGTAGGAAACAGCTGCATTGAGGAGAGCACACCTTCCTTCTTCAGACACCAGACCAAGACCTGTCTGCATTTCTGATGGATGTCTAGGAAGGAACTGCAGATGCTGGTTTGGCTCAACCTGAAACGTCACCCATTCCTTCTCTCCAGAGATGTTTGCCTGTCCCGCTGACATACTCCAATAATTTATATCTATCTTTGATGGATGTGATAGCTTACACAGCACATTTTTCGGGCACAGATTTAAAATGATAGGCAGCTATAGATGGTCCAGATCTCAGAACCATACAGAAAGGTTGGGATCACAACTGTGCAGAGACCTCTAGTACTGTACTGTGTTGGGTTTTGATCAGAAGAATCAATCACCAAAAGGCTATGCTGGCACCAGGAAGGTGAAATTTATCATCGATATCTAGCCGTACCAAGATGTGAATTCTGCGATACAAGAAGCAGTCCACGTCTTCCAAGATCTTGTAGCAGACCATTGTTGTCTGAGGGCAGTGTGGTGCATCGAGGGCAGTGGATCTAGTTCTTACAGATGTTGAGTGTAAGGTTCATCCACTCATGTGCTTTGGTAAAAAAGTCAACAATAACCTGAAGCACTGACTCACAACATGCACAAATGCAAGTGGCATTTGTATACTGCAGCTTGACTTCGGAGGTTCGGGTGACCTTGATTCTGAAATTCAGTCACCGTAGGTTGAACAGTTTTCCATTAATTCTGAAGATTAGCTCCACTCCCACTACAGTGCATTAACCTCTACATCGATAATGTTCTGTCAAATAAGCGAAGCAGTAATTTGTTCTGGATTTACTTCACCATAAATGGATTCCTCTGTATGAGCATCACAAGTCTTTTAAATGGAAAACCGAATTGTAGTATTATTTTACCGTTTGAATAGTATTTGAGATAAGAAGCCCAAGAATACATTTTCTACATTATATTCTCCACCTAACATTATCATAACTGGAAAAGAAAACATGTGAGCAACTGCCAAGAGATCATATGGCATTTATGAAGGGATTCCCAGCTGTCTCCATTGGACACACAGATATCTTTTATAACACTAAACAGACGATGCACTTGAACTCATGGACTCCATGGTTAATCCGAGTGTGAACTTCAACCATTTCTTGTTCAGAAAAGGAAATCAAATCCTTGCATAGATTTTAGATTTTATTTCCCATTTTCTCAATTTAATCTAGAATTAAACAAACTTTAATTCTTTTATCTAGGATTTGTCATAATTTAAACCTCTGTCACTTTGAATGAATACAGTTCAGTATGTTTAGTTTTACTTTAGTTTATTATTGTCATGAGTACCGGGCTACCGTGAAAAGCTTTTGTTTTGTGTGTTTTCCAGTCAAGAGTATGCATGATTACAATCAAGTTGTCCACAGTGAACAGATAAATGGTACAACATGTAATGCAAGATAAAGTCAGATTTTTGGGGGGTAAAAACTGAGCAGAATTAGGATCGAGGAATGTCAAATGGGAGGTATCAACACAGTGCAGCAAAAATTATTCCCTCCCCACCCACAAAACTCATATAACTCCGGACTATACAAAACACTTACTATGTTGTAAACTACTCACTGTGCTCGGTCGTGGTTCATTCCAATCTGTTGTTGGGGTTTCTGAGAGCTAATTGGTGGCAAGATTGGCTTGGTATTCATTTCAAGGCCCCTACGTAACACTTCTCTTATTTGCTCTGTATCTGAAAAACATTTTAAATGACAATTATTTGAACCAGGTTTCAAGGCAAAATGGATTGAACAGTGGGATTAATAATCTTTTCCGATCAAAACTGCACATTTACAAAATTAGGCATATAAATCTAGTGGTCAGGCCGTGCCTAATTACGTTGGGAAAGGAATTGATTAAAAAAAAAATCGTCAAAAAAAAAAATTGCACATCCAACTTGTTGATGCAAATACGGCCTTTAAATGGGTTGCTACTTGCATTCCCCAAGTATGAGCCTCCCCCGCAGTAAACAGAGTTGTTAAAGACATAGAATTTATTTCCATAAACTTCTAAAATATATTGCAAGGGATAAAAGTTATTGGAGCATTTTGATTGTTAATTTTGAAAGCTTTATTCATGCCCTCTTTACATGATGGAACATTTAAACATATTCAACAAAGATAACCCTCATGTTTTATACGTTTCATATCGTTTAGATAGCCTTCAAAAAATTTTCAGTCAATAGCATATGAATAGCAGTTGTAGTGTGATTCAATGCTGTTTTCTCAGTCAGGCAACACACTGCTCTGGTCTTGAGATTTAGCATGTTTTAAGTGATGTCTATAAAATTGTTTGCAGGCCACATCAGAGTGGATGTCATGGAACCAGTTAGCACATGCAACAGGTTAAGGCCCATATCACAATATGAACTGGTATCCATTGTATGATCTATGGAAGAGTGGGATGTGTGGGGTGAAGAGCTGGGTTGTGGAAGGGAAGTTCCATCAACAAAGGTTGTATATAATGCCTGATTGTGAAGTCTCTAAAAAACCCAATGGCAGAGAGGGGATGAGTGGGTTAGAGTACGTAAGTTTATTCTAATGCTCGACTGACAACATCCTCGGTCACACTTAACCTACTTTGCCTTTGTGCATGCTGGCCTACATCAATCCTCCTGACAATGCCTCCACATTGAGAATCCTCATAATTTTCAAATGCCTCCAGGGCCTTGGGGCACAACAAATCCTATACCATTTGCGTTGTGGCATCTTGCACATTTCTGATTTTCATTGCTCCACCTGTGGCCGACACCCTAAACACTCCAATTCTCTCTGTAAATCACACCTCCTTGCTATCTCTCCTTTATTTACGATGCTCCTTCAAATACCCCTCTTCTCTAAATGGATTAATGCAAGTGTTGTGTGAGAATAATCTTGTAGTGCCTTGGAATGTTTTATTAAATTAAACGGGCCAAATAAAGACAAGCTGGTCTTGCTTAGTCGCCTGAAGTCAATTTTTAAACAATCTGTGAAACGAGGACAGGATCGATCACCACTGCTGAGAAAGTTCATTAGAATCTTTTGTGACTAAATAAAAGGCATAGGAAATAGTTAAAACATGTTTAATAGGTTAGGCAGATTTTGCAGCAACACCATATATTTTGCCAGCTTATCAAATGGCAAGCCTCTTTGGTTCATGCGAAAGTGGGTACAAGCAAAAGAGCAACAAAATAAGTACTATGCTAGTAAGATCGAATACTGGATTGCAAACACGATGGCTCAAACACAAACACAAGGTCTCAAAAATGATTCTTCAGGATTGGTTGGGGTGATTATAAAAAGAGATGTCTTGAAATGAATTACTGCATTGTTGTACTGGAGAAAGCAGATGTGAATGTTAATGATTTCTCCCCACCCCTCAAATGAGTTGTTTGAACGCACTCCCTCGAGAATTCACATTTCTGGATGAGCAAAATATTATTTTTGTGCTCTATGTCTGAATCCATGTGGGCACCTTTGGTTCAAATGTCACGGTAATCAATTTACTTTCCATCTAGAAAATCAAAGGCTGCGAACTGTTTGTGTATCGAATCTTTATTTATAAGAAGCTTGTGTCTCTCCTTTCACTATTATTAGCCCCTCAGTGAAGTGTAGTTTTCACCTAAAGTGATGATATAATAATTCTAATACTTTAAACTCTAAATTTAATTCACTGCTTCATTTTCCAAAAATTCTAATTAATTACTCAACCTAATAATCAGCTATGAAATATCCAAGTTGTTGTAAATAATAAAATATAAATATATTTTGACTAAAACAGTACAGTCAATATGGTTTGAGTCAATCGAGCAACTTATCTTTCATCTGAAATATTTAGCAATATTTCCTTTTCTGACTTTTAGACTTAATTTACAACATTTCATGAGATGGTCTCAAAGCCCATAAAAATTAGGCAATAATATATCTGATACAATTGTAAAATATTTCACTGATAAATTATAAAACTAGATCTGGATTCCTAACTATAAAAATTGGAATTAAGATCTGTCTGACGAAGGGTCCCGACTCCAAACGTTACCAATCCATGTTCTCCAGAAATGCAGCCTGACCCGCTGAGTTACTCCAGCACCTTGTGTTCTTAGAATTAATACACTTCAAAAATGAGCAGAAATGAAATTCGAAGAAAAATATCAGTAATGCTAATTAGTAAACGAAGACTGAAAAAGAAGATGCAAAATTTCTTAAACTGCCAGGGTTTTTCCTTATTTGAAGAAAATGTGGCGAAAAGAGAATTATGGCAACTAGATCTTGTTGGATCACCCAGCAAAAAACGATTTTGCACTTTGTTATCATAATGCTCCCACAAAAATTACCTTTATCTGACAAACGCCGTGGGTGCATCTCGAGATAAATACTTCGACTATCTTCTTCATCTTCTGGTGGCCGGCTTAGATCAACCCACGCACATTTTGCACTCACACCGCTCAGATTTGATCCATCAGTCGCAATTCCTTTGTCCACTCTCTCCTGCATGGAAGAAAAATGTCAGTAGAATTTTTTTAATTCCTATAAGCGTAAGAATTTACAACTATAATCAGACAAGAACTTTAGATAGATGATCAATAACATTTTATTTACGCAAACTCAAATTCTAATGCCTTTTGTTAATTATTTGTTACAAGCAATAGCATAAATATTTTATTTGTTGTAGCTTTTGCAGCTTTCTAAATTTAAAGTGAATATTTTATCCAAATTACGGTCATATTCATAAACAATGGAAATAGCCTAGTACTTGTGTCAAACATCAAAGTAATTAAATACCTCTACAGTAAATCATTTATATTTTGCATTTCCTCACACCATAGAAGGTCATGATTTGGCCCATTAAGTTTATGCTGATTTTCATAGCTATCCTATCAATCCCACTGCCCTGTAACATATTCTCTCTCACATACCCATTAAGTTACCTCCAATTCTCCCAGATACACAAACAGTGGAGCCAATTAACCTACCAAAACAGCAAATATTTTCGATGTCGGAGGAAACCAAGGCATCTGGGGAAAACATCAAATTGTACACAGACAGCACTATGCATAATTAATGATTCTGTGTTTTGTCTGAGAATATGCAAGCAAAATTTTCATTGTACCTGTACCTCACCATACTTGTGCGTATGACAATAAACTTGACTTGGAATTTATGGTTAATGCAAATGTATCAGTTCCTACATCTCCCCATGATCTTTCTCAACTGTGTTGAACCAGCTAGGACGAGGAGGTTGCAAACCAGGAGCAAACTGTGGAAAGCTTGTTGCTTGATTTTCTTTAAACAGAAAGGAAAGCTGCACAATTGCAAGTGAGGTACAACAAATTGGTACTGAATTAAAGAAGTTACACACACACATATTTTTCCCACCCATCAAGTATAGCAGCAGTGAGGAAGAACAGAGCAGCTACAAATGAAGTTACCTGCAAATGTGGATCAGATTCAAATATAGTTTCTCCCCTTCGCATGTCTGTGATTAGCCAAGAGCCGCCTGCTCTGTAAGATAATTGATAATAATTTAGAGCTACCCCAATAAATCTTTTTTTAATGAATATTTAATGAATATTTATCTCATGTTTATTGCTTTGCTCAAAAGCAGACAAAAAAAAACGATTGTATTAATAAATAGCAAAGACTAACATAACTACAAAGATTTCCTTCTAAAAATCAATTTGTAAAACCCTACCAACCTATCACTGAGCTTTGTCAACTGCATGCCACAATGAATCTGATTTGTAACATGTCTAATAACAGAGCGTGCACTTTTTACACTGAGACATTTTATATTTACCAATTTGTCTATACTGTGATAGGATAATAGTATAAACAAAAATACGATGGAACCACCAAAATCTTTTAAATAATGCTCCTAATCAATTCTACGTCACATAATTTTCTGCAGAATTCAGGAAGGGTAGAATGGAATTCTACAACAAATTACAATTGGAAAGGGAAAGGTATGAGATATCTTAGGTGGACAAATGTGTTGGAGAAACTCAGCGGGTGCATCTATTGAGCAAAGGAAATAAGCAAACGTTTTGGGCCGAAACCCTTCTTCAGACTGATGTAGGTGGGGGAGGGGGGTGGGGGAGCGGGGAGAAGAAAGGTGAAAGGAAGAGGAGGAGTCCGAGGGCTGAGGGAGAGCTGAGAAGGGGAGGAGACAGTAAGGGCTACCGGAAATTGGAGAATTCAATGTTTATGCCGCTAGGGTGCAGACTGACCGAGGTGCTGCTCCTCCAATTTCCGGTGTTGCTCACTCTGGCCATGGAGGAGGCCCAGGACAGAGAGGTCGGATTCGGAATGGGAGGGGGAGTTGAAGTGCTGAGCCACCGGGAGATCAGGTTGGTTAATGCGGACCGAGTGGAGGTGTTCGGCGAAACGATCGCCAAGCCTACGCTTGGTCTCACCAATGTAGATCAGCTGACATCTAGAGCAGCGAATGCAATAGATGAGGTTGGAAGAGATGCAGGTGAACCTCTGTCCACCTGGAAGGACTGCTTGGGTCCTTGAATGGAGTCAAGGGGGGAGCTAAAGCGACAAGTGTAGCATCTCTTGCGGTTGCAAGGGAAAGTGCCCGAGGAGGGGTTGGTGCGGGAGGGAAGGGAATAATTGACCAGGGAGTTACGGAGGGAGCGGTCTTTGCGGAAAGCAGACCGAGGGGGGGGAGAGGAGATGGGAAGATGTGGCGAGTGAGTGGCGAGGTCACGTTGGAGGTGGCGAAAATGACGGAGGACTATTTCTTGTATTTGACGACTAGTGGGGTGAAAGGTGAGAACTAGGGGGACTATGCCCTTGTTACGAGTGGGGGGGATGGGGAGAGAGAGCAGTGTTACGGGGTATGGAAGTCTATAGTAGGGGAGGGGAACCCCCGTTCCCTGAAGAATGAGGACAATTCCGATACGCCGCATCTGCTCCCAGGATGAGGTGTTCCAAAAAGCCCTACTGAACTTATTTCCACATACCTCGACTCCATCCAATCTCCCCCTGATTAAATACCTCCCTACCTATGTTCAAGACACCTCAGGCACTCTCCGTCCTCTCCGGGTATTCCATTCTCTAGGCCCCCATCCCCTCATCTTCACCATGGACGTCCAGTCACTCTACACTTCCATCCCCCACCAGGATGGTCTCAAAGCCCTCCGGTTCTTCCTCGACCGGAGAATCAACCTATACTCATCCACTGATACTCTCCTCCGTTGAGCGGAGTTGGTCCTTACCCTCAATAACTTCTCGTTTGACTCCTCCCATATCCTCCAAATACAAGGCATAGCTATGGGCACGCGCATGGCCCCCAGCTATGCCTGCCTCTTTGTCGGGTACGTCGTACAATCCTTGTTCGAGGCGTACCAGGGCCCCATCCCCGACCTCTACCTCCGCTACATCGACGATTGTTTTGGTGCTACCTCCTATACCCACACACAATTGACTGACTTCATTCGCTTCACCACTAACTTCCATCCTGCACTCAAATACACCTGGACCATTTCCGACACTTCCCTTCATTTCTTGACCTCATCGCAGGTGATAGACTTCTGACCGACATCCACTATAAATCCACTGACTCCCATGGCTATCTAGACTACTTCTTTCCACCCTGCTTCCTGGAAGGACTCCATCCCCTACTCCCAATTCCTCCGTCTACGCCGCATCTGCTCCCAGGATGAGGTGTTCCACATCCTCAAGGTATGAGATATCTTGGTGGGTTCAGAAGTGGTTAACCCATTCTGAAATGTTTTCCAGCATTCTTTGGGTGGCAAGAGAAGAAATTGCTTGGGCTCTGACAGAAATTTTCAAACCTTTTACTCCAGAAGAGCTGCCGGTGACTGGAAAATAATGTGATTCCTTTATTCAAAGA
The DNA here is from genome assembly GCF_028641065.1 of Leucoraja erinaceus. Taxonomy (NCBI): domain Eukaryota; kingdom Metazoa; phylum Chordata; class Chondrichthyes; order Rajiformes; family Rajidae; genus Leucoraja; species Leucoraja erinaceus. The sequence continues at coordinate 30,528,239 of NC_073391.1, read as the reverse complement.
AGGGCAGCATTGATGTCACCAAATTACAGATCGGCAACTGCAACTAAAGTGGTGAGAAATTAATGGAAGATATCCTGAGGGCCAGGTTAAATCTGGAGAAGGAAGGAATGATTGGGGATACGTTGCATGGTTTTATTAAAGGGAGATCCTGTCTGACTAATTTGAATGAATTTTTCCATGAGGTGACTCAGTTTGTTAATGAGGGTTGTGTGTCGATGTGATCTACATGGTCGTCATCTAAAACTATATATGCCACAAAAGACCTCTTCAAGCGAGATAATCTGAACAAAATTTATACAATTGAAAGGAGGCTTATTTTAAGTTATTTTTCTATTTTAGATGATGAAATACTTTGAACTCGATAGAAAATAAAAAGAACATAACTACTGCACACGACAAACACAGAATTGATTGAAGGATATAGAATGGAAACATGCCCTTCGGCCCATCGAGTCCTTGCCGACCATCGATCACCCATTCACACAAGATCAATGCTATTGTACTTTCGTATTCACTCCCTGCACACCAGGGACATTTTAGCCTCAACACCTTTCATTTGTGGGAAGAAACTGGAGAACCTGGAGGAAACCCAGTCACAGAGAGAACATGCAAACTCTGCACAGGCAGCACCTAAGGTCCAGATCAAAAGCAGGTATTTGGCACTGTAAGGCAACAGCTTCACCAACTGCGCCACTGTGCTACCCTGTTTATATGGTTAAATAATTATTATTTGAAATAAAAATCTGGAACCAAATGTGCTTTGCATGTATAATAATGCTTTCAGATAATTATCTGACCCAACAAGCATACAAAATATTTAGTCATATACCCTCTCAAACCTTCTGCATATTTATTAACATTTTCTCCCCCGATCCGCACAGCCATACAAATCTATAAACAGGTCTGTCGAACATTTCATTTTTCACAACTCTATTCAACAATAATTTTCTTATAGGATGCAAGTCTAACAATGTCACTTACACAGGAACAGTACGGAGCAGCTCCAAGATTCCTTGACCATTCCACTGCTGTGCTGCTTGAAGTTCTTCTGTACAAACTCCAACAATCTAATAAGGATTGCAAGTGTTAAAAAAAAGAGTAAATGAATAGGACTGCATTTCACTGCATAAGAATATTAAATAACAACAAAATACATGTTTAAATCAGAATGACTGAGATGCTATTCAATATCCAGAAGTGTTGAGGTGGACACCACCAGAAACATTAATGGTTTGATCATTTCTAACAATGATAAATGAAATAAGTAGAATCCTTTAACAAAGTGCTAGAGGAGCTCAGCGCATCAGGCAGCATCTGTGGAGGGAAATGAACAAACGATGTTTAGAAGGGTTGAGACCTTGATTGGAGCAAGTGGGGAGAAAGCTGGCAAAGTGTGGTAGGGATGAGGGGAAAGTATGGTACGTGATAAGTGAATACAGGTGAAGGGAGGGTGATTAGCAGATGGGTAGGGTAAGTGACAAAGTCTACAGGTGAAAAGGCAACTGGTGTCAGATAAGGCAAGAGGAGTGAAATGTAAAACTGGAGGGAGGGATAAAAGGGAAACATGGGGCTCTTTACCTGCCCCTCTGATCCCTTCTACCCATAACCTTCCCTCCAGCTTTAGATGTCACTCCTCCTCTACTTTTCTTATCAGACACCCTTTTGTCTCCTTTCCACTTCCAACTATCAAGGTACAGCAAGTAATTTGGAAAGACAACAGAAAGTTATTGTTTATTGTGAGTGGAACTGAATACAAAAGTAGGGCAGTTATGTTTCAATAATAAAGAACATTAGCCAGAGTATTTTATTGATTGCCTTATTTAAGGAAAGATGCTAATGCGTTTAAAACAGACATGGTTAACTAGACCATTATGTGGCATGGCTAAGCAAAAAAACAGTACTGGAGGAAATCAGCAGGGCAGGCAGCATCTATGGAGGGAAATTGACATTTCTGGGCGGGATCTTTCTTCAGAATGATGAAGGTAGCTGGTAGAAAGAGGAGAAAAGGGTTAAGGCAAAAGCTGGCAAGTGATAGGTTGGGAGTCAAGGAGGCGTAGACTGGCATTTGAGTTGGGGGGAGGAGGGGGAAACATGGAATAGGGAAGATGGGATGAGCAGATGGAGCTCCTGCTGTTACTGGGAAAGTGTCTGAGTACCAAGATGGATTCAACAGTGGCTGAATGGGAGACGCCAGAGGGTAATGGTGGATGGCTGTTTGTCAGGTTGGAGGCAGGTAACTAGTGGGGTGCCTCAGGGATCTGTGTTGGGTCCTTTGTTGTTTGTCATGTACATCAATGATCTGGATGAAGGTGTGGTAAATTGGATTAGTAAGTATGCAGATGATACCAAGATAGGGGGTGTTGTGGATAATGAAGAGGATTTCCAAAGTCTACAGAGTGATTTAGGCCATTTAGAAGAATGGGCTGAAAGATGGCAGATGGAGTTTAATACTGATAAATGTGAGGTGCTACACCTTGGCAGGACAAATCAAAATAGGACGTACATGGTAAATGGTAGGGAATTGAAGAATGCAGTTGAACAGAGGGATCTGGGAATAACCGTGCATAGTTCCTTGAAGGTGGATATAGCTAGAGTTGCTGCTGGCTGTGAGTCTCTGGGATCTTCGTGCTTGCAGTCGGTGTCCCGTTGGTCTCATATAGACAGGGTGGTAAAGAAAGCTTTTGGTATGCTAGCCTTTATAAATCAGAGCATTGAGTATAGAAGCTGGGAGGTAATGTTAAAATTGTACAAGGCATTGGTGAGACCAAATCTGGAGTATGGTGTACAATTTTGGTCGCCCAATTATAGGAAGGATGTCAACAAAATAGAGAGAGTACAGAGGAGATTTACTAGAATGTTGCCTGGATTTCAACAACTAAGTTACAGAGAAAGGTTGAATAAGTTAGGTCTTTATTCTCTGGAGTGCAGAAGGTTAAGGGGGGGGGGGGACTTGATAGAGGTCTTTAAAATGATGAGAGGGATAGACAGAGTTGATGTGGACAAGCTTTTCCCTTTGAGAATAGGGAAGATTCAAACAAGAGGACATGACTTCAGAATTAAGGGACAGAAGCTTACGGGTAACATGAGGGGGAACTTCTTTATTCAGAGAGTGGTAACGGTACGGAATGATCTTCCAGTGGAAGTGGTGGAGGCAGGTTCGTTGGTATCATTTAAAAATAAATTGGATAGGCATATGGATGAGAAGGGAATGGAGGATTATGGTATGAGTGCAGGCAGGTGGGGCTAAGGGAAAATAATTGTTCAGCATGGACTTGTAGGGCCGAGATGGCCTGTTTCTGTGCTGTAATTGTTATATGGTTATTATATGTAGTTGAAGGGAGATGAGCAAACGAGGTCAGCGGAAAGTAGAAAGGGGTGTGGAGAGGAAGATGTGACTGGTGTTGGGATCAAAAAAAGTGATCACATCCGTTTTAACACTAGTCAAGAATTTAAAAGCCACATCAATAAAAAATGATTCACAATTTAGACATAACTCCAAACAGCAGATGGAGCTATGTCCTCATTATTTAGGCTAGCGTTGTTCCAACAGTTTTGAACATACCATAATCACGCCTCAAGTATTGCTATCCCAATTATTTCCCCCTTACTTAAAAATTCAAAGGAAATTTTCAATATATTAAAATTACCTTAATGATTTTAAATGAAATCTAATAACATCCAGAAGGTTATTTTCAACAAAGAAAACCTCTGAAAGCATACCAATAAAATAAACTGGAAATAAATCTCAATTGTTCTATTTAAGATGCAAATTTATACACTGTCTGTACCTAGGCACATTAAGAAATAAGCACTCTAGCTTCCACTGCCCACCAAACACACTTCACAGTATTGCTTCCTTGCATTAACAGACTCAGATGTAAAGCCACATCCTACCACTCTGTGGTGCTATGTATTAGCATTTCAACATAACTCAGTTTCAATGATCAAATAACCAACAAAAAAATCCACACAGAACCAAAACAAATAATCCACGTCAGTCTTAACTCCAACTAGCTCATGTTCACTCCCTATTAAACATCCAATGTTATATTAACTTTCACAGATTCATAGCCAATAGAATTTACTCAAATAAACTAATAGAAACATAGAAACATAGAAATTAGGTGCAGGAGTAGGCCATTCGGCCCTTCGACCCTGCACCGCCATTCAATATGATCATGGCTGATCATCCAACTCAGTATCCCGTACCTGCCTTCTCTCCATACCCCCTGATCCCCTTAGCCACAAGGGCCACATCTAACTCCCTCTTAAATATAGCCAATGAACTGGCCTCAACTACCCTCTGTGGCAGAGAGTTCCAGAGATTCACCACTCTCTGCGTGAATTTCTGCAAGAACTCAGTGGGTCAGGCAGCATCTGTGAAGGGAAATCGACAGACGACATATTGGGTTGGGACCCTACTCCAAGACACTTGAGGCCCTCAGCTTTTTGCTCAGGATTCCAGGATCTGTAGTCTCAAAGCTCCAGAATACACTCAATGTTGGAACCTAGCAACTGGGCACAGTGGTACAAGAGCAAAATGGAGTAACTCAGCAGGTTAAGCAGCATCTCTGTAGAACATGGACAAGGTAGAGACCCTTCTTGAAATCAATACGGAAGCTTGTGTCAGATTTTATAAATTTTCAGTTTTGTCATAATTGGTCTCAAACAAAATACTTCACTGGTTGCAACTTCAAAATCAAATAAAAATAATCCAAAAATCTTCATGTCTGAAATGAAAACAAAATGCTGAAAACATTCAGTAGGTCAGGTAACATCTGTGAAAAGAGAAATATCGTTAGTAATTAAAATCACAAATCCTTTGTCAGAACTTGCCACGTCCAAATAAATGTTTGTAGTGCAACTACAAAACACGACAATAGCATTGAAAATAAATCTTAAAAAGATATACTTTGATATTTGAATAACTCATAGCCAATTTTGATTTCAAGTTCCACATCACCATCGCCAACCTCCAGCACAGGCAAAAAGATTGTGACAAATGTGTGCAGTCATACCTGGAGGAAAGCAACTGTTCCAAAGGGGGTTCGCACAGATTGTAGCTGTGGGTCTTCTGTCAATAACATATGTTGGATGCGGGATTCACTGTTGTCCAATGGGCTGTGCCAAGAGACATGGTCACCACTGCATAGTGTGTTTTCTGTTTAGTGACAAAGAGACCACAAAAGTTCAAATTATGTATTATTTTCTATTATTAATCATAATCCTAATCATAATCGTAATGTATTAGCCACATATGTTTTGCAACATACAAGGAATTTGGTTAGCCAGTCATACCAAAAAAGCAACAACACACACAACTACATTAAAAACTTGACATAAACATCATGTGATGGAAGGCAATAAAGTCTTATCTTCTTTCCTCCTTTCCTAGTTGATTACTTATTCATAGTTGATTATGCAATATATGGTTAAAGACACATTTACTGAAATTGTACGCAATTCAAGAGAGCTTAAAATATATATTTTCCCCAAACCCAGTAACAAACTCTTTAGCAAAATTTAAAGAGACTGCAAATGCTGGGAACTAGAACAAAAAACCAATGCTACAAGAACCAGTGTATGAAGCAACATCTATGAAGGCAAAAGATAAATGAGGCAGGGTTCTCATAATGGGGTCAAGGTTCAAGATATATTTTTACACGCCCGACATAACAGGAAAGTAAAATGAATAATCACGTTATGAGGCCGTTACTGGAAGACAATTATCAAAGCTAGTTGCTATATATGCAGCATCTTTTAAACCAAAATGTATACATTTTGCTACTTGCTTTATTAAGTAATTATATCTTAATGATTTGTTGTTCAACTGACTACATTTTTGTTCATCTACAATGCATTCGTAATTTTAAACAGTGAAATTTATACAAACAGCAGTTTGTGGACAAGCTGAGAGTTTAAAAGTTTAAATCATTTTGAACTGAACTGGAGTTATTGGAACACAATTTGTAAAACAAGTACGACATCATTCATCTCTGGACCTTGATTTGGAAATAAAACTACAGGTGCACAACCTTTTATCCGAAAGCCTTGGGACCAGACACTTTTCGTAATTCAGAATTTTTCGGCTTTCGGAATGGAAGATTTTTAGCGTAGATTTTAACGGCTGGCTCAGTGGTAGAGTGCTCGGCTCATATCCGCAAGATCGCGAGTTTGCGCCTCGATCCCGGCAGTTACTCGATCGCGAGTTTGAGTCTTCAATGTAGTTTTTTCTTGCAGAATAGGAGAGAATAGGGAGGGTTAGGCTGGGATCATTCTCTGCGAGATGATCTTAGTGCGGGAGACAAGTGTAGGAGAGGTGTACTGACTGTGTGGGCAGAACTTTGGAAGTGATTGCCCACCATTCTCAAAAGCCAGTGTCTCCCTGTCCCTCCAACTACAGAGGAATCCGCTCCCCGATGGGCCGCTACGGCGACAAGTGGCAGTTCGCCCACAGCCCGAGCTGCGCCACCCCAAGAACAGGACGTACCTTGCACACCATCAGCTTCTGCGTGTTCCTCCTGAGTTGGAGCGGGGCTGGGCTGGAGTTGCTGATCTGGGATCTCCGTGCTTGCAGTGGGCCTGGGGGTCGGTGTCCCAATGAGGGGACGCAGCTCGGGCTGTGGGCGAACTGCCACTTGTCGCCGTAGCGGCCCATCGGGGAGCGGCTTCTGGTGGTCCTGACGTCTCTCAGTTCCTGTCCAGGGGGGACAGGGTGGCCGGAGACGTCAGGACCAACAGGAACCCGCTCCCCGATGCGCCGCTACAACGACAAGTGGCAGTTCGCCCACAGCCCGAGCTGCGCCCCCTCATCCGCAACCCGGGTTCCTCTGGAGTTGGTGCGGGGCTGGGCTAGAGTTGCTGCTGGCTGTGAGTCTCTGGGATCTCCGTGCTTGCAGTCGGTGTCCCGTTGGTCCTGACGTCTCCGGCCACCCCCCTGGACTGGAGCTGAGACTGGGAACTGTACCGCCCTTGCCCCCTCCCTCTGCAACTGCAAACAACTCCACAGTTCCCAGTCTCAGCTCCTGTACAGGGGGGTGGCCGGAGACGTCACAGCCCGAGCTGCGCCGCCTCATCCGCAACTCCAAGACCAAGACGTACCTTGCACACCATCAGCTTCGTGTTCCTCTGGAGTTGGAACGGGGCTGGGCTGCTGCTGGCTGTGGGTCTCTGGGATCTCCGTGCTTTCAGTGGGCCTGGGGGTCGGTGACCCGTTGGTCCTGACGTCTCCGGTGACTGGCACTGACCTGCTGGCATCGCCGACGTGAAGACAGTGCAAAGCCCCCGCGCCGGTGCAATGGGCGGGGAGCTGGAGAGGGGAGGGAAGGGGTCACACACATGGCCGGGAAGCAGAGGGGTGTAGGTGGGGTGAAACTGAAGGGAGCGACAATCTGCTGTTGCCTGCCCGCTGAGTTTAAAAAGTTCCCACGCAAGACTCACGATACACTGTATATCGTGAGTCTACCGTGGGAACTTTTTAACTCAGCGGGCAGGCAGCAGCAGATTGTCAATTATTAACCCTCCCCTTCTCTTACCCTCACCTTCTCTTTTATGAATGGGGATTTAGTTCCCCTTTCTTCGAGGACCGACCGGAAGTTCCGCTGTCACCTCTGCGGGCCGCCCTCGGTGAACCTCTTCAAGGACCTTTCTTCAAGGACCGAAAAAATGTCCGCCATTCGGAGCTTTTCGTTATTTGGAACTTCGGATAAAAGGTTGTGCACCTGTATAAACACTTCCTTGGAAAAAAGTTAAGGAGAGAATTGAGGATTTCTGTTCTCGGCATTTATTTATTAGAATCCTGATACGGAAAGTTTTGGCACAATGGGAACACGGGGATCTATGATAATAGTCTGAGGCTAAAAATACTCAGTAAGAAAAGGAGCAAATGAAACACAACAACATAACAATGCTGTCCTCTGCATTTCTTTTTCTGATTTAAAGCCAAATTGAAAACCTGCTCCCACTAACTGTTGGTTAAACATAAAACAATTTAATTCTAACAAAGCCTGGAAATTATTTCCATAAGAATTTGAATCTTTGCAGGCCAGATTCAATGCAGAGATGGAATTGCATTAAAGCTTAGCAAATCTTCAATAATAAGACTGAAAGCCAGAAAACAAACAAGCTTTAATGCACTACAAACTGAATAAATAATTTCAAATCTGCATGAAAGGTCAAAGTGCTAACTCAGCGGGTCAGACAGCAACTCTGGAGAACATGGATAGGTGACGTTTCGGGTTGGGACCCTCATTCAGACTGATTGTGGGGAGGAGGGGGGTGGGAAGAAAGCTGGATGAGAGGAGAAACAGGATGAAGTGTGGCAGGTAAATGTGGATGCTTGCATCCTGTATCAATTAAGCGCATATATAAACAGCTCATAAATTAATCTTCCAACTATTCAGGAAACAGGAAACAAGACTCCTCCCAGGTAGCAATAATGCCGTCATTTTTAAAAATAGTTAACAATGAGTACCATTTGTACTGCTGAGGATATCTGTCTGTCTATCCATACATAACTGAAACTCTGATCTTGTACTCTTCTGGTTTGCGGGGTTTTCTATTTGCGCAACAACGGCACGCGATAGTGCTACGATTTTTCGCCAGGTTACTCACCGTTCTCCTGTGCTGCAAGTGCAACAAGTTTCGTTCCGATCGATGATATATTGTAAAAGTTATCGTGGTTTAAAAATCTTAAAAAACGTGCGTGCGCAGATACCTTCAGTAAGCGCCACGTAGATTGGTCTCTTCTGTCAGTCAATGCCACTGCCGGGATGGCGACGTCCCTTCCTGCCCCACCGGCGGCGGCCTGTCCTGCCTCACTCAAACTCCCCTCTCCCTTCCTCACAGTAACTTGTCTATCGTCTCCCCCACCACCGCGGGTTCAGTGGAGGCCATGGTCCCTTCTCCCTCTCCCTCATTACTCACCACTCTCCCTTGCATGCCCTCTGCGGAAATGGCAGTCCCGTCTACCCCTCCCCCCGGGGCCATTTCCTCCTCCACCGCCATTGCGGTAACTTGCCCTCACGGCCTTCTCGGAGGAGATCTTCTCCATCATGAAGGAACTGCAGATGCTGCTTTTTATGGATGGAGGGAGGGAGTGACTGAGTGTAGGGGAAAGGAGAGGGAGGGAGAGGTGAAGGAGGGATTGGGGAAGGGAGGAAGAGAGGGGAAAGATCCTGGGAAGGTGAGGAGGGAGTGTGGGGGGGTTTGTGGGAGAGGAAGGAGTAAGGAGGGGGAGGGGGAAAGTGGGGGAGGTGAGGAGAGTGGGGGAGGAGGAGGAATAGAGGGAGGGGAGGGGGGTAGTGGGGAATAGAGGGAGGGGAGGGCAGTGGGATAGGTCAGGAAGGATAGTGGGGGGGTAGGGGGAGTTGAGGAGTGGGGGATAGAGGGACAGGAGGTAGGGAGGGGAGAGGTGTTATGGAGGTAGGGAGGGAGTGACCGAGGGTAGGGGAAAGGAGAGGGAGGGAGAGAGGTGAGGGAGGAGGAGAGGGGAAAGAAGAGGGAGGGTGAAGAGGAGGGCGAGGGAGTGCTGGGGGATGAGGGGAAATGAGCCGTGCCTGCGCATTGGGGGCTATGCGTGACTGGTGCAATATTGCGTTGGGGGGGGGGGGGGTGGACGGGTTGCATTGGGGGAACGGGGGAGTGGTGGAATATTGTATTGGAGAACGGGTTGCGTTGGAGAACCAGGCCTCCCGTGTGCCAGGGACCCAACGGGTCCCACTTAGTCTAGTACAATTTAAAACTGACTTTTGCAGAACTCCATTCTGCAGATCATGCATACAGTAACCAAAAATGCACTAGTAATGAGGGCAGAGAATATCCCATTGTATGCTGTGGTGTCCACCAAATTCTTTTGTTAAAAACTTCAAGCATCATTGCAAATGCTTTTCAGCGTTTAAGTCAGAACTGGTAGAGTTACTTCAAGCAATCAGAAATTAAATTAATTATTGCAGAATGTCCATCTTTACCTGGCTGTTGGTTGATCTAGCTCCTATTCTGGTTGATGATAATTTTTGAATTATTGAAGGGGGTTACTCTATATGAACGGCACTGGAGTGAACTGCAAGGTGAAAATACAAATCCATCTCAATGCCTAGCAGTGGGTTCACTCTTGGTAGTTGTGAGTATCTTCGTTAAATTTGATTAATGTCAACTATGCAATTTAAAAAAAAAAAAATTAAATGTTATAGCCAGGCATTTTTTTTTTAAATTTCTAATAGGGAGTTTATATTTTAAACAGGTTCCAACTATCAGATGGTGCTTAAATCAGGCATTTTATAGCACAGTACAAAATGTTCAATTGCAGACACAGAATGTAAAAACAAAAGCTCAGTAATTTATAAAACACACTGAACAATACTATACAATCTTGCTTTTCTGCTTCGATTCCTTGAATCTGGTGTTGTTCCTAAAATCTGAACAATGGATTACCAGGGAATTTTTAATTTCAGATTATTATCAGTAAGAATGACTGCACGTGCATAAGGCTTGATTTAGAAGGTTTGCAGCTCAGTTATTGCTTTTTAGAAAAGAATCAAAAATGTACTCCTTTTCTGTATTTACTTTAAAATATTGAAGGTGGCTTTGGTGCATCTGGGTCAAGGACATTTTTCATGATTCTATGCACATATGGATTGCTGTTTCAGCCAATGCAAAGTTCATCATCCATTATCAACCAGAGGAGTGTGTCACCATTCATTTTATGTACCGCTGTAATATTGCACACGAGCTGTACATTCATTGAACCCTGTGAGGAATCATAGTAATTGTGATGCCCCAATTTAAAAAATAAGTCTAGATATCGCTGTTGGGGATAATAACATTTCCTAACTGACAGCAAAGTCAGGATTTCTGCACAGATACCTTAAAAGGCAAATCCCAAAATTAGCATAGGTGATGTAGTTTTGTTCACAGGCGACATGGTTATGCAGTTTACCCCAGGGTGAACTGACAAATGCAATATGGTTATGAATTAGACACATTATAAAAGTACAATGCTTGCCTGTATTGGGTCAAAATGACCTTTTAATATTGCATAGTGACATCATAAAAAGACACAATACTGGAAATAAACAACTGGTCAGGCAGCAGATTGGTATTGCTTTATTAATGTCATGAGTACTGTGATTCAGTGAACAACTTTGTCAAGAGAGAAAGAAATAACAATTCAGGTATGATCAGAACTGGAGCAGTGATGAAACAAGCGTGTCTCAAACTGCAGAGACGGGGAGACAGCAAAAGGGATGGCTATATCTAAATACTGTTAGAATTACCAAGTATGATGCAAGATCGTCTACCTGTAACGTTGATTCTTCTTCCTCTCCAGAAGCCACCCGATCAAACAAATATTCCCAGCATGCTTTGTTTATTTTAGATTTCCCACGGCCACTGTGTTCCGCATCTCACAGTTCCAGCACATATTTTTCATGACCACCTTCATTCGTCTCTCTTTATTGACACTCACCAGACAGATCAGCTAGGATTTTCCTGTTTTGATAAGACTATGATGTCTTCTTCTGAGACGTCCTTCTGGAAAGGGTGGCTTGCTTTCACAGTGAATTGCAGAAGCTTCCACACTCTTTCGGTTTTTGCACAGAATTGAGAACCTCAGTTCCATCAGGAATGCTCCAATGGGAATGCGAGTGATCACAGGCCACAACACTTCCTCAACACCTTTCTCCTGTCCGCCTGGCAATCTCTTCGTATGACACAGCTCAGAATAGTGCATCCACTTCAGCAGTTAGAAGTTGGCAAACAAATTACCTCGGCTGGTGGCTGACTGAGTGTAACTGGGACCTTAATGCTGGATTTGTTGGCCTGAGATGCCATTAACATTGGTTTGCCTATTCCTTCAGTGAATTAGGAAGATTTTACGTCAATTATGATAATCTTGGTGCGATATTTCCAGTGTTTTATGGTGTCTGTTACTGTAACCTTGTCTTAGTAGCATACAGGAAAGCAGGGATCACTAACGCCCAACAGGTGATGTTCTGAAGAAGGGTCTCGACCCGAAACATCACCTTTTCTCCAGAAATGCTGTTTGACCCACTGAGTTACTCCAGCTTTTTCTGTCTATCTTTGGTTTAAACCGGCATCTGCAGTTCCTTCCTAAACATGTGATGTCTGTGTCTGGTTTCAAATATTGCTCTTCAAATACCCTCTGCCTTAATTGTCCAAAGGTTGTGCTGACACAGTGAAGGTAATGTTGAATTTTGTGTCATCAAGAGGTGACATAAGATGCCCATATATAAAACATCTAGTGTACAAGATCATTTTTCAAAAACTCGGCTTGATAGAATACTTGCAATAAAAGAGGCAAAGGATGCTATTTAATATCACGGTTGTAGCTACACCTAATTAATATTAATGACTTTAATCAGTCTTCAGTGCCTACAACATACGATGGCTGAAAGGAAGGAAATCTGTTCCAGTTCAGTACCATGGTACTAAACAACATGGAACTGCATTCTTGAAGCTGCAGAATTGCTGCCAGTTTGCATACAAATACCAATAATTGTCTTTACACCAGTCCACCAAAAGAATTATGAATACTCCTCCACCAATGCCTCGTACTCTAAATCAGCCTAAAAACAGCTACTTCAAAAGCAAAATAAGAACAAACAGCATGTAAAAAATCACATGCATGAAATGTAAAACCATGATGTTCATTCCTGGCTCCTGTCTTTCTGGCATAACTATGTGGATGGCGTATTTTAAACTTGGTTATACAATGACTGATCCTGTCTTGCAAAGGGATCACAGTAATGCCAAATTTTCCACTCTTACCAGAGCAGACTCAAGTCTGAAGATGTGTCCTGACCTAGAACGTCACCTATCCATGTTCTCCAGAGTTGCTGTCTGACCTGCTGAATTACTCCAGCACTTTCTGTCTTTTTTGATCAAAAAAATAAATAAATATACAACTGATTAATTAATTGGTTAGTTCAAGTTTTGATGGTCAGCAATAATGCATTAACAAGCCATATGTTAAGCAATGCGACAAGCAGTTCCATTCTTGTTTATTACAAATCCCTGGATACTCCACACTCCAATATCTTGCCAGTGGAAATCTAAATCAATTGACAGTAAATCCAATGATGGAAAACACAAAGGATGAGTCAAACAAGATGCTAGTAGAACAAAGCCAAAATTAATGCAATAGAAGGAAAGAAAAGACAAAAGCAATTGTATTTATATGACACCATGGAAACCTAAGATCATCCCAAATACTTTTCAGTTAAATTGTTATTTTTAAATTGTTGCAATGTCTGAAATGGTAAAGTTCAAGCACAATACTAAAATCGATTATTATTTTCCTTGGTATTTAGCAAGTTAATTGGGTGATAAACATTTGGACAATACACAAGCTTACTTGTAACATGGGATATTTTGCAACAACCACAAAATGTTCAGTGTCAACATCTTAAAAGTAGATTTTTTGAGCCTGCATTGCCCATTCAGTTGAGTTTCAACCCAGATTTTGAGCTAGGTTCCTGGAGTGGAATATGAAAACCAAATGTCTCTTCACTACATCATGGAGAAAGGGTTTAATTTCTAGGTAGTATGCTGGAGTTCAAAGTGCTTTGCCACACTGGGTCATTTTATAAGGTTAAAAAAAAGTTCTATATCTGAATGATACAAACAGAGGAAAGAAGATACAAGCCTCAGGAGAACATAAACAATACAGCACAGGAACTGGCCCTTTGGCCCACAATATCTGTGCCAAAACTAAAAAAGTTGTATGTTATGATGGATTTCTGTGGAAAGATACCAGCACAAATAATATGGACTAAATAGCCTCCTGGGTATCATGAACTACTTTGGTTTTATTTGGTATGATAAAATATGTGAAATAATAAAAGTTAATTTAAGTGGTGATCAAGATCATTGTGTCCTCAGCATATTGGAAGGTCTCTAAGCTCCAGGTAAACAGAGGCATCATAATATTTTTGTCATTCAAGAGAGGGGAGCCATAAGCTGTACACAGAGAAACCTTTGTAGAAAAAGCCACCTTGCCACCTGGTAACTTGATGTTTGAACACAAAATAGGCTTTCAAGACTGAAGACTGAAAGAACCATGGAGCATCAGAAGGCCAAATTGAATGAAATGGAGCAAAGTCAGTGTTCACAATCTCACTTTCCTGCAAGAGTGTGAATATATCCACCAGATGCTCCTCAGTGCTCAGAAGTGCCTGAAGGACTCATTAATAATACAACAGCTATAAATTTTGACCGAAGTTTACTAAAGCATTGTCTGTTCTTTACTGGTCTTCTGCTACTCTTGCAGAAGAGGATAAATACAACTGGGAGGAAGGTATACAGCTTTGTAGTTTGTTAGAGTGATCACAGACATACTTGGCATGCTCTCTGGAGTTGGCATGTAGTTTATGACTTTCATCAGGCAAACAAAGTATCAAACTACTTGATGTAAATCACAGATTCTCCATATCAGACCTACAGTTCCCTCCATAATGTTTGGGACAAAAACGTATAATTTATTTATTTGCCACTGTACTCCACAATTTGAGATTTGTAATCGTCCAAAAAAAAAATCACATGTGTTAAAGTGCACATCAGATTTTAATTAAGGCCATTTTTATACATTTTGGTTTCACCATGTAGAAATTACAGCTGTGTTTATACATAGTCACCCCATTTCAGGGCACCATAATGTTTGGGACACAGCAATGTCATGAAAATGAAAGTAGTCATGTTTAGTATTTTGTTGCATATCCTTTGGATGCAATGACTGCTTGAAGTCTGCGATTCATGGACATCACCAGTTGCGGGGTGTCTTCTCTGGTGATGCTCTGCCAGGCCAGTATTGCAGCCATCTTTAGCTTTTGCTATTTTTTTTTTGGGGGGGGGGGGATAATCCCCTTCAGTTTTCTCTTCAGCATATAAAATGCATGCTCAATTGGGTTCAGATCAGTTTATTGACATGGCCACTCAAGAATTGACTTGCTGTAGAATGAACCGCCGGCCAATGAATTTTGAGGCATTTGTTTGAACGAGCAGATAGGATGTGTCTATACACTTCAGAATTCATTGTGTTACTACCATCAGCAGTTGTATCGAAGATAGGTGAGCAGGTACCTTCAGCAGCCGTCCATGCCCAGGCCATAACACCCCCACCACTGTGTTTCACAGATGAGGGGGTATGCTTTGCATCTTGGGCAGTTCTTTCTCTCCTTCATATTTTGCTCTTGCCATCATTCTGATATGTTAATCTTCGTCTCATCTGTCCACAAGACCTTTTTTCCAGAACTGTGGTTGCTCTTTTAAGTACTTCTTGGCAAACTGTAACCTGGCCATCCTATTTTTGCAGCTAACCAGTGGTTTGCATCTTGCAGTGTAGCCTTTATATTTCTGTTCCTGAAGTGTTCTGTGGACAGTGGTCATTGACAAATCCACACCTGACTCCTGAAGAGTGTTTCTGATTTGTCGGACAGGTGTTTGGGGATTTTTCTTTCTTACAAAGAGAATTCTTCTGTCATCAGCTGTGGACATCTTCCTTGGCTTGCCAGTCCCTTTGCGAGTAGTAAGCTCACCAGTGCTCTCTTTCTTCTTAATGATGTTCCAAACAGTTGATTTTGGCAAGCCTAACGTTTGGCGGATGTCTATAACAGTTTTATTCTTGTTTCTCAGTCTCATAATGGCTTCTTTGACTTTCATTTGCACAACTTTGGTCCCCATGTTGATTATCAGCAATAAAAGTTTCCAAAGGTGGTGGAAAGACTGGAGGAAAGACTAGGTGCTGAGAGCTCTCTTATACCTACAATAAGGAGGCAATTAAACACACCTGAGCAATTACAAACGCCTGAGAAGCCATGTGTCCCAAACATTATGATGCCCTGAAATGGAGGGACTATGTATAAACACAGCTGTAATTTCTACCTGGTGAAATCAAAATGTATAAAAATGTCCTTTAATAAAATCTGGCAATGTGCTCTTTAACCACATGTGATTTTTGCTATTCCAAATCTCAAATTGTGGAGTACAAGAGGCAAATAAATAAATTATGTGTCTTTGTCCCAAACATTATGGAGAGTACTGTGACTACCCGTTGGATGGAAATGCAGCAACAACTGAAGGTTCGCAAACTTTGAAGTTACCAAAATCATCAGAAAGCTACGGGATGGCTATGTCCCTCATCAAGGCAGAGTCGGTATTTACGTCAAATATATTTTGCGACTCTTATTTTTCTACTGTGCACATTATCAATGCATCATGTTACTCTTATCAAGGTTCTGAAATAATTTTAAATTGTCTT
Organism: Leucoraja erinaceus; assembly: GCF_028641065.1. Classification (NCBI taxonomy): domain Eukaryota; kingdom Metazoa; phylum Chordata; class Chondrichthyes; order Rajiformes; family Rajidae; genus Leucoraja; species Leucoraja erinaceus. The sequence continues at coordinate 30,511,966 of NC_073391.1, read as the reverse complement.
AAGTCTTCAGAAACACCAAAAACTGTCAGAATTACCTTAAATAATTTTAAATGAAAATAATTAAATAGAAATTAAAACATTCTGCATAGAATTCAATTTAACAAAGTAATTTGCTATTTTGCTAAGAATCCCAACATGACCAAGTCATTCAGTCATGGTGCTGAGTAAGGGGCTTGGCTGAGCCCCTTACATTTACAGAGATTAAGTGAAGATTAACGTGACGATTCCAAATTTATAATTTCTCATCCAGCATTAATGCTTTCTCCTTTATAAACTGAACCGTACGGAACATCCCAGAACAGCAGTTCAGAAATAGCACAATATTTTTACTTTCTGTTTTAACAGTCTGACGAAGGGTTCCGACCTGAAACGTCACACATTCGTTTTCTCCAGAGATGTTGCCTTACCAGCTGAGTTACTTCAGCACTACAGTATCTTCTGTATAAACCAGCATCTGCAGTTCCTTTCGTCACACAATATTTTAAGTACAATTTCAAAGCACTGTAATGTCATCTTACAATGGTGCAATTCTGCGCATGTGTTGTATTGTCAGAGGTGAAATCTTCTGGTTAAGAAATTAAACTGTGGTATTATCTTAGGAGTGATCATAAGCTTTCTGGTCCGTATTTAATTCTCAATTGACACCACATGAACAGAACCAATAAACTGTATATATTAGAAATCCATAAAATGAAAGAAAATATTGAAAACACTTGGCAGACACATAAAGTTGGAATAACTCAGCGGGTCAGGCAGCATCTCTGAAGAAAAGGAATAGTTGACATTTCGGGTCGAGACTGAGAGTCATGGGAAAGGGAAAAATTAGATATAGGACAAATACATTAATGGATGAACACTGAGTCAGGTAGCATTTACTCCACTTCTCTGTGCTGCTTCCTATTCATAATCACATTATTTGTTGTGGCTTTTATATACACAAACAGGTTATCACATTTCCTACATTATAAGTCAAGTCAAGTCAAGTCAAGTTTATTTGTCACATACACATACGAGATGTGCAGTGAAATGAAAGTGGCAATGCTCGCAGACTTTTGTGCAAAAGACAAATGAGCAAACAACCAAACAAACTATAAACACAATCATAACACATATATTCTGTCATAAACACAATCATAACACACATATATAAAACTGCTACACTATAAAATTATGAGTGGATTTTATGATTTATGATTTGGGATTTGAGATTATTCAGGGCATTATACATCAGATTCGCTACAATGAAGAGAACTCCATTCTGCATCTTTAATTTCATGTTTCATGTATCTTGTTGTGTTTTATGACTGTTGGCAGACCATTTCCCTGCTGGGATAAATAAAATACTATTGTATCATATCCTTTGCTCTACCCATAGTACTCGAGTTTAACGATTGTATTTATATATAGTATTATCTGATCTGATTAGATAACTTGTTAAACAAAGTTTTTCACTGTTCCTTGGTATAGGTGACAATAATAAATCTAAGCCCATTATCCTGCAATAGGTTCTCCAAAGCTTGTCAGAAGTGAAGTTGTGACCTACTTTCCACATTGATTATTTATATATGAACAACTATGAGAATTTACCTGACTGGAATACATATCTGGCCAAACCCTGCATCAGTTCAGCTGGCCACGTTGGAGGTGCAGTTTCCCCAGTTTCTCGTCTTAACCGGAAAGTCAGTTCAAACCCAAAGCCACTTGGTCCTTCCACTCCTGTAAATCTGAACAACAAAAGAAGTCTTAATTTTTTGTAAAAATCGCTGCATGAAGTACCTATGCATTATAGCAACATTATAAAGTGATCTGTGGTGATTCAATCACTCCCAGTTTAATTCACAGACCTGCTCAGGTCCACTAAATTCACTACATCTGAGAGATACATGCCAGAACACCCTTCACTTGATTGTAACATTGAATTACATGGTGTCCAATGCAGAGCCCAATCATGCAAGAATTCATGGTGTGGAGATCAAGAGAAAAAGACAATTTATTTTTATTAGCTTATTATAATGTGCTTTATTATCTCTGTGTAGTTAAACTATTTTTATTTAAGAAAATCAATAGTTTTTAAGTGTGTCTGAACATTGGAGACTTTTAAAAAATGTTTCAACGCCTTAACAAGTTTAACAACAGACCAGGCTTTGCAAAAGTGTGTGCTGGGAATATGCTGCCCGAGACCTAGTCTCCAAAGATGTCCTGCCATGCCTTGCTGTTCCAGCATGTCAGCTCACATTGCCTTCTGCATACATCTCAGGTGTATTTGGAGGGTGGGGAGAATGATCACAGCTACGTCCAGCTTAATGTATCTTAATATGGGCAACCATCAAATTGCATCCTAACCTTCTACATTGCTGCATGCGCATTTCTGTGTTATAGGCACTTTTTCGGTCGCTGTAATGCTGTAACGCAATATTCTGCACTATAATATCTTTCTCCTTGCACTACAGTTGTACTTCTCTTTAGCTAGATTGTACCCACGCATAGTATGATTGCATTGGATATCTGACAATGAAAGATTTCCACTGTATCTGCATACATGAGACGATTATAAACCAAATTAGGAAGTTATTTAGTCATTAAATAAGATTCCCAATGCAGTTTGATACAGCCTTAATATTTCTGTAAATAATACAAGCACCAAATTCATGTGCAAATCCAGGGAGCGTTTAAGAACAAAGCTGCTGAAAACAAAATTACATTTATTCAAAGCAATAATGTGCCAGCATAATATAAACAGCACATCCCTGCTGACTCCAAAACTCGGGTGTCTCAGTTAACCATCTAAACTTTTTAGTCAATTTACACAGTAATAACATGCAAGAATATAACATTCCATCACTGTTTTTGGGTAAGGTATTGCCAAGTATTATGTCACCCTCTTAATAAGATAACTAATTTATTTTGCCAGCTCTATTTTCACACCAATTATAAATTTATGGGGCTGATCTTTGAGGGGCTAAAATGCTATTTTTTTTAAATATTCTCCCTTGTGAACTTGAAAACAAAATGATTTGACATTATAGGCTGTATAATGCTCACTGTCCACAACCCGTTATTGCCCCAACTTCTTTGGACCAAATATCAAAGATCCATCTTGATGACCATTGTACCATTAAGACTCAATAGACAATAGACAATAGGTGTAGGAGTAGGCCCTTCGAGCCAGCACCGCCATTCAATGTGATCATGGCTGATCATCACCAATCAGTAACCCGCTCCTGCCTTCTCCCCATATCCCGACTCCGCTATTTTTAATAGCCCTATCTAGAAAGCATCCAGAGAACCTGCCTCCGCCGCCCTCTGAGGCAGAGAATTCCACAGACTCACCACTCTCTGTGAGAATAAGTGTTTCCTCGTCTCCGTTCTAAATGGCTTACTCCTTATTCTTGAACTGTGGCCCCTGGCTCTGGACTCCCCCAACATTGGGAACATGTTTCCTGCCTCTAGCGTGTCCAAACCCTTAACAATCTTATATGTTTCACAGAGATATCCTCTCATCCTTATAAACTCCAGAGTGTACAAGCCCAGCTGCTCCATTCTCTCAGCATATGACAGACCCGCCATCCCGCGAATTAACCTTGTAAACCTACGCATCACTCCCTCAATAGCAAGAATGTCCTTCCTCAAATTAGCGGACCAAAACTACACACAATACTCCAGGTGTGGTCTTACTAGGGTTCTGTACAACTGCAGAAGGACCTCTTTGCTCCTATATTAAATTCCTCTTGTTATAAAGGCCAACATGCCATTCGCTTTCTTCACTGCCTGCTGTACCTGCCTGCTTACTTTCATAGACTGATGTACAAGGACCCCCAGATCCCGTTGTACTTTCCCCTTTCCCAACTTGACGCCATTTAGATAGTAATCTTCCTTCCTGTTTTTGCTACCAAAGTGGACCAACCTCACGTTTATCCGCATTAAACTTCATCTGCCATGCATCTGCCCACTTCCCCAACCTATCCAAGTCATCCTGCATTCTCATAGCATCCTCCTCACAGTTCACACTGCCACCCAGCTTTGTGTCATCTGCAAATTTGCTACTGTTACTTTGAATCCCTTCATCCAAATCATTGATGTATATTGTAAATAGCTGCGGTCCCAGCACCGAGCCTTGCGGTACCCCACTAGTCACTGCCTGCCATTCTGAAAGGGACCCGTTAATCCCTACTCTTTGTTTCCTGTCTGCCAACCACTGCTCTATCCATGTCAGCACTCTACCCCCAATACCATGTGCCCTAATTTTGCCCACTAATCTCCTATGTGGGATCTTATCAAATGCTTTCTGAAAGTCCAGGCACACTACATGCACTGGCTCTCCCTTGTCCATTTTCCTGTTACATCTTGAAAAAATTCCAGAAGATTAGTCAAGCATGATTTCCCCTTCGTAAATCCATGCTGACTCAGACCGATCCTGTTACTGCTATCCAAATGTTCGGCTATTTCATCTTTTATAATCGACTCCAGCATCTTCCCAACCACCGATGTCAGGCTAACTGGTCTATAATTCCCTGTTTTCTCTCTCCCGCCTTTCTTAAAAAGTGGGATGACATCAGCTACCCTCCAATCCACAGGAACTGATCCTGAGTCTATAGAACATTGGAAAATTATCACCAATGCATCCACGGTTTCTAGAGCCACTTCCTTAAGTACTCTGGGATGCAGACCAACAGGCCCGTGGGATTTATCAGCCTTCCATCAGTCAATCCAAAGTCAGTCAAGTTTATTCGTAACATACACATACGAGATGTGCAGTGAAATGAAAAGTGGCAATGCTTGCGGATTGTGCAAAAAAACTACAAGACAGAATGGAACAGAAACACATATTGCATATTTGTGAGAGGAAAAAAAAAAAAAACAGCAATTTAAAAAAGTCACAACAGTAAAAAGGTACAGTAAAGTTAGTCCCTGGAGAGATAGGAGCATCCAACACCATTTCCTGCCTAATGTGGATTTCCTTCAGTTCCTCTGTCACCCCAGATCCACTGGCCACTACTATATCAAGAAGATTGTTTGTGTCCTCCTTAGTGAAGACGCATCCAAAGTACCTGTTCAATTCATCTGCCATTTCCTTGTTCCCCATAATAAATTCATCTTTTTCGGTCTTCAAGGGTCCAACTTTGGTCTTAACTATTGTTTCTATTTACCTCTTGTTAACTATGATCCTGCAGGAAAATGTTCCCATTGTTGGGCGAGTCCAGAACCAAGGGTCAAAGTCTTAGAATAAAGGGGAGGTCATTTAAGACTGAGGTGAGAAAAAAACGTTTTCACCCAGAGAGTTGTAAATTTATGGAATTCCCTGCCACAGAGGGTAGTGGAGGCCAAGTCACTGGATGGATTTAAGAGAGAGTTAGATAGAGCTCTAGGGCTAGTGGAGTCAAGGGATATGGGGAGAAGGCAGGCACGGGTTATTGATAGGGGATGATCAGCCATGACCACAATGAATAGTGATGCTAGCTCTAAGGGCTGAATGGCCTCATCCTGCACCTATTTTCTATGTTTCTATGTTTCCTCTTCACATACCTAAAGAAGCTTTTACTATCCTGCTTTATATTCTTGGATAGCTTACCTTCGTAACTCATCTTTTCTTCCTGTATTGTCTTTTTGGTTATCTTCTGTTGTTCTTTAAACATTACCCAATCCTCTTGCTTCCCACTCATCTTTGCTACGTTGTACTTCTTCGCTTTAATTTCCCTGACGTCCCTTGTCAGCCATGGTCGTCCTTTTCTCCTCCTGGAATCTTTCTTCCTCCTAGGAATGAACTGATCCTGCACCTTCTGTATTATTCCTAAAAATACCTGCCATTTTTGTTCCACTGTCATCCCTACTAGTGTACCTTTCCACTCAACTTTGGCCAGCTCCTCCCTCATAGCCCCATAGTCCCTTGTATTCAACTGCAGCACTGACACCTCCAATCTACCCTTCTCCCTCTCCAATTGTAGATTATACCTGACCATGTTATGGTCACTGCCTCCTAATGGCTCATTTACCAAATCCAGTTCATTACATAACACTAAATACAGAATTGCATTCTCCCTGGTTGGCTCCAATACAAGCTGTTCTAAGAATCCATCAAGAAGGCACTCTACAAAGTCCCTTTCTTGGGGTCGAGTACCAACCTGATTTTCCCAGTCTACCTGCATGTTGAAATTACTCACCATTAAACCTCACCAGCAATGAGGTTTGAAGAGCAAATAGTCTGCGGGCAGCATCCTGCATCAAATCTGTCAGAAAATCCAAAACTCTTGGTACATGTATTCATGTCCCGGACATACTTGCATTTGTACGACTGAAAACTAGTTCTAATAAGTGCTGTAAGATAATTTCTTCGGTTACACCATATCAAAATAGGTGTAGCCAAATCTGATGCTTTCTAATCAGCTGATTTCCTCCAGTTCATTTTTTTGCTTACAATTCCAGAATCTGCAGTTTTTTGCATCTCGCATATAGCCAAACCCATTTGCTTGCACTCAAAATACTTGCAAATACAGTACTATCATAATGCTATTCTCCATATATTTAAGATATGTGCATTATGCCAATCCTGGTGATATTAGAAATATATGTTCATAAGTTCATATGCGATAGGATCAGAAATAGGCCATTCGGCCCATAGTCTACTCCGCCATTCAATCATGCCTGATCTATCTTTCCCTCTTAACCCCATTTTCCAGCATTCTCCCCTTAACCCCTGACTAATCAAGAATCTATCTATATCTGCCTTAAAAATATGCAATGACATGGCCTCCATAGCCTTCGGTGCCACCGAAGGCTATGGAGCTGTATCCAGCTTCGAGCTGTATCCAGGCTCATCCTAATCCTGAATTGAAAGAGACTGCCCATTCTTCCTTACACTAATTATTAGATTCATTATTAGGAAATGTTATACAAACAAAGATAATGATTTAATTTTACATTAATGATTAAACCTGATGAAATTTGATCACTGAAATGTTTCCAAAATTTATTAGATATCAAAATCCTTAGTTCTCAAAGTTTGTCAAATCAAAACAAGCACTTTTCAGGAATCTACTGCAAATGTGTTCATTTGTTCTCTGACTTTCAAAGCAAGTTAATCAATCAAACCAGAAAACATTCAGTAAAAATATAAATCAGCCAATGAATAATTGTTAATAATTCACTCAATAAATAATTTTCATTTACATCTAGCCAATAAATATAGGAATGTTGTGGAGGCTTTGAGAGGATGCAAGAAAGGTTCACAAAGATGTTGCCTAGATTGGAGTGTATTAGCTATGAGAAGTTGAACAAAACTTGGAATTCATTTTTTCTAGATAATGTTGATAGTCAGTCTCTTTTTCCACCAGTGGGAAAACTCAAGATTTTATAGGAGTGGGGGAAATTTAAAGGAAACATGCAAGGATTTTTTTAAATCCATCAAAGAGTAGTAGGTACTTGTAATTCACTGCCAGTGGAGGTGGCAGATGCAGGGAGCAACATTTAAGAGATTTTTAGACATGCATATAAACAGATAAATAATAGAGGGACATGTATCATGTGCAGGCAGATAGGCTGCTGCTGGGCCAAAGAGTTGTACGTGTTCTATGTGTGTTCCAATGAGCAAAAAGCATAACAGTTCAAATTGTATTTTCCAACAACTGATGGTCCGGCACCTCCTTTAATCTGACAAAATTATAAGAGCATCGAGTGTGGCTCTTTCGGGACATGTGCCTCGTCTTGAATTAGTTAATTCTTCTTTGTTACCGTATTTCCCGGCAATGAAGACGCTATTTGTTACCTAAAAATAAGGCACAAAATTTTACCTGCGTCTCGGAGGCTGAAGTTAGGTTGTTAGCTAAGAAAGATAGACTTGTCTATCCCTCAGCACAGCAACATAAAGAACGATGTTGCTGTACTGAGGGATAGCCAAGTCTATCCCTCATTGCTGGCAGCTGGGAAGCGGCTGTAAAAGGACAGCACCGCTGGGGGAAGGGGGTAGAGTTCCTTTCACAGCATGTGGAGAGTCTGCCAGCAACTCACTCTCACCGCTGCCGCGGCACTCCGGGTGCGGAGCCACCGCATTGTGGCCAAGCAGGGAAGTAGTTCGGGTGGCTGCGAACGGCCACCAGGACCGGACATCGGAACCAGCCGCCACCTCAGCGCCTTCTGTCGGCCCGCCCGCCAGCCAGCTACGGTGTCTTTCGGCACAGGCATAACTGGTGTAGGTGGTGGTTGGCGGGTAGCTACTGGGCGGAAGGCTGGCTGCTCTGTCCCGGTTTCGTTCTGTCTCGTTCTCTCTCTCTCTCTCTCTCTCTCTCTCTCTACTCTCTCTCTCCAGGGACGCAAGGGGTCTGGGAACTGTAACCAGTCCCTGGACTAAACCAAACCCTTGATCCTGTTCCGCCATACTTTTCTCAAAATTTAGCAACATAAATTGGGCGTCTTCATTGCCGGGAAGTACGGTAATTGTTAATTCTTTATTTAAGCTTCTAGCAGTCCATGGTGCTTTAGAGATATGGGAGGGGTACACTTAGTGGGTCAGAGATGTATTACGGAATAATTATTACGTAACTCTTCAACATTTTATGAAGTAATCCATTGCAAAATTGATGCACAGGCAAAGAATGAGTCATTGATGGGAGTCCTCTACCATCATTTTTGTGCAACAATTCATTTTCAAAATTTGTGCTCAAAGTTGCAAACTATGGAATTGTATTCTAAGTAAGTTACAATTTCACAAGACAGCGAAAATGTTCATTATACATCACATTTGAGTAGATTATGGATCAAGTTGGTAGATACCATAGAGTTTAGAAATAAAGTGAGCTGCATCAGATGCAAGACAGGATAGGCCAGCATCATAGCACACCGTGGTGCAGCAGTAGACGTGCTGCCTTACAGCGCTAGAGACCCAGGTTCGATTCTGACTACGGGTGCTGTTTGTATGGAGTTTTTATGTGCACCCTGTGACCGCATTGGTTTTCTCCAGGTGCTCCAACATTCCAAAGCCGTGAAGGTTTGTGGGTTAATTGGCTTTTGTAAATTGTCCTTAGTGTGTAGAATAGAACTAGTGTATGGGTGATCGATGGTTGGCGCAGACTCGGTGGACTAAATGGCCAGTTTCCATGCTATTTCTCTTAACTAAACTAAAAGTGAAAGCAAGTCAAAAAGGTAGGTTCATTATTAGGCATAAGATGAAAAAAATATTCGACTGATACAATTGAAAAAATGCTGAAGGAAAAGAAAAGTGCAAAGTTTACTCACTTAAGCCACATAACCATTTTGTGGGGAGCCCTGGGATTAAGTGGGGTTGGGAAGAGGAAGAGGCAAGAATAAGTTTAAGTGGAACAAGCCAATTGGGAACATTATAATCCTTTGCATGGAACAATAATATCAATAATGATCACCTAGTCACTGAAGGAATAAAAATTATATTAAGAACCAACTACACATAGAAACATTACCATTCCTTAAAAACAGATAAATAGTAATGGACAGCGATATTAGTGTATGCAAATATATTCATTTTGGGATTAAAAACTACATTTTTCAAGAACAAGGGATTAAAAAAAAACAAAATTCTCAACAAATTCATTGCAATATCTTGCTCAATCTAGCAGTTTATTGCCGAAGAATCAAAAATACACATATATCCTGCTTCAAAAATAAAAAGTTAGCATGCCATGAGCCTCATACAGAACGTCAAGATTAAAATATTGCCAAACTCATATGCTGGTTTTAATTTATTTCTCTCAGCTTGCACACACGATGAATACATTTAAAATTCCTAGTGCAAAACAGAACCAAAAATAAGAATTAATGATATAAAATTTCACAAACTTAGATTATCTCGACAATTATATTTAATACAAAAATTAGGTTAAGCCTTATGAAGTGTTCCACTCATTGAAATAGCAATTAATCATACGATTGAAAAATACACATCTAATTCAACAGTATTAAAATTGATTTCATCATAACTAATCTGGTTACGAAGAAATACTTATATCGATAGAACAGATCTGTCAAGACAACCGAACAAGAAATTCATGAAATAAAGTTTTAAAACAGAAAATACTGCGATCAGTCAAGAAGTCAGGTAGAATCTGTAAGTACACACATTTAACATTTTAGTTCAAAAACCTTTCATCTAACAAACATTTCCTATCTCTCCATGGATGCTGACTCACTTGTTGAGTATTTCCTGAATCTTGCTTTTATTTCTAATTTCCAGTATCTACAGTATTTTGCAAACCAGCAAATGCTCAGTTCATCAGATTGTGGTCATTTGAATTTCTATATCTCAAATATTTTGAGTTGGTATCACAGCTAAACAAAACAGCTTTACAAGACTTCTGGAAAAGGTTATGCACTAAAATCGTTTACATATGCAATGTTTTCTAATTCAGTCATGTATTTTTGTAGGCAAAGTGTAAATTGGGCCGTTTTGTTCTATAAACATAATCATTTTTGACCAAATTCAGAAGGGGATTTAAGTAAATTGATCAAACAACTTATACTTTTACATAGCCAATTAACCAACAAACCTGAACGTCTTTGGGATGTGGGAGGAAACCGTAAAACCCGGAAAAAACCTACGCGGTCACAAGGAGAATACACAAAATCCATAGACAGCACCTGTAGTTGGGATCAAATCCGGATCTCAGGCGCTGTGAAGCAGCAACTCTACTGCTGCGCCACAGTGCCGCTCTTACTTTGAGAATAAAATAATTGTTTCAAGTGATACAAAATAAAAATTCTGAAGATTCCAGTTCTAAAGTATAATGTGCTGATTTCAAAATTTACAAATACAATGAACCAGATCTAAAAATCAGTTAATCAAATTAACCACAAGGAAAATAATGAATAGGGTCAACTGATGTAGGCCCAATTAAGATTGGTCAGTTACAAATAAAAACAGTCAAGTAAATAACAAAATATAGGTCAAGTAAATACGTTATATTGCGCATGTATTTACTGCTACAAATACATTGTTCAATGCACATCCCTTCGTAGGATCCTCTGCATCAACAAATCACTGTTTACACTGTACAATAAAAAATGCATATTGGGTGATTATGATCTATAATCATGAATAATTATGAACCATCATCTCCAAGAACCTTAAGTGGGGGGCTACCATCGACTCCAGTCAAAAAGGCACAACAGAGGATGTACTTCCTGTGGCAGTTGAGGAAGCGCAATCTGCCACAGGCAATGATGGTCCAATTCTATATGGCCATCGTAGAATCTGTCCTCTCCTTCTCCATCATGGTCTGGTTTGGCTCAGCCACCAAGCACGACATCCGGAGGCTGCAGCGAATCGTACAATCAGCTGAGAAGGCTGCAACCTTCCCTCCATTGACGAACTGTACACTGCTAGGGTCAGGAAGCAAGCGGGTAAGATAATCTCTGACCCCTCTCACCCTGGCCACAAACTCTTTGAATCACTTCCCTCTGGAAGGCGACTCTGGACTGTCAAAGCTGCCACTGCCAAAACAGCTTTTTTCCACAAGTAGTAGCTCTACTCAATAACCAACAATCTGTAGCCTCCTTTTGCTCTGGTATTTTATTTAATTCACATGTTTAATCAATAATGTTTTATTATTAATGTTTAATGTTTTATGTATCATTTTTAACTGTCACTGTATGTCATGTCACTTGCGGGCAGATCACCAAGGCAAATTCCTTGTATGTGAATACTTGGCCAATAAACTTATTTATTCATTCATTCATTCATTAAATAGAATAATTTCTGACCACATTGATTTATGTAAATTGATCAAACAATTTATACTTTATCTTGCCTGGGTTTTCAGAAATAAGTTTTCAGACAAAAAAAGCAATGGGCAATAAAATATAACACTTACTAGGGAATTGAATTTCCCATTGTGGGGAAACAAAGAGAAATAATTAAGCTTACAATTTCATCCAAGCAGGAATTTTTAGAAATGTGAACAAAGGTTCGAAAAGAAACTAAATGTTATCCAGTGATAACCTCAAATGTCTTTTGATCACTAAAAAGTTCAGAGCAAAATCGTTTCAATATCTTGCTTAATCCAACTAAACCTTCATTACAATACAAATTTATTCAGACAACAGAATATTTGAGGGTTAACTGAAACACTTTCAAGTTCATTCTTGATCTTAATTCAAACTATTTTCAGTTTCCTCTCTCTATGGTCTCTATCTAGTACATCAAGCCAAATTAAACTAGGATGCAGGCCATATGCGTTTGAGAGCCTCTGGAGTTCCAATTCATCATGCTTGGTGGCTGATATTGCATAAGTCAACCCAGATGTGAAGGAGCCAATCCTCAGATTACATTCAGGCAAAATATTTTTATAATCAGCAACATACAAATTAAATTCAAAGTATTTTCACTTTAGCATCTTTTGGTAGAACAACTACAATAATACTTTCATTCATTTTTTTGATCTTTCATATTTACATGTGCAACACTGGTATCAAATTAGTTTCTGTCCAAAATATTTCTGTTACTAACCATTGGTAAAATATTAAAAGCAGGATTTTTATCTAAAATGTGTATGATGCAGAATAGTCATCATGTCACGGCTCAAATAAGAAAACTCTGGAAAGGGACAACAGGTTTTGAATAGGTCGATGACGAGTACATTTTTGGTTCTAGTCTTGAATATTTTTTAGATTTCTCATTTGTGGTACTTACTCGTGTACTCTATTGTCGCCATACAAGTCACTCAAACCAAAGCTGACATAGTGCCAATGCTCTGGCACATCCTGTGCTGGGCTCCCTGGATTTCTGTACATGCTAATGTAGTCCAGTGGGTCTGGTCCGCCCAACCTTTGAGAAAAGAAAAAAGTGATAACTTATTCTTTTTCTAGCAAAAATTAATGGAAAATACACGTTCAATTTAAATTACGATGCCTTACTAAATTTGCTCGGGGGTAGCCTCGGGTGTGGGAGAAATTACATATGCTGAAGTTGGGCCTACGTAGGAAAACTTTAAAGAATTAAACTTGACATGTCTCAGCTAATTTACAAAATCCTTAATATAAATAAATTCATTCACTCCATAACAGATCAATTACTGAAAAAGACTTGCACAAATAAAATTAAAATAACAAGAGTGAATCTACCCAAAAATATGTACTTCAATAAAATATTGTTTTTAATGAATAGGTGTAACAAATGTTGCAGCTAGAAGTCTGGGGTTGGGGGTGGGAAATCAGGCCTGTTCGGGCATCATCTCCGAAGAGCATGGATAGGTGACATTTCATAGTTTGAAGAAGGATCTCTACCCAAAACTTTGCCTATCCACATTCTCCTGACTTACTCCAGCCCTTTGTCTCTTTTTTTGGTTAGTAGATTAACTGGCCACTAACTTTCAGCGAGTGAAAGGACAATAAGGACAATCAGGATAAAATTGATAGGCACATGAGAAATAATAGTTTACAGAACTATAAAGGGGGAATGAGATTGAGAGCTGGCATAGGCTAGATCAGTCCGTTGACCTCCTATGTTGTACAGAAATCCCCAATATGAGAAACATGAGGAAAAGGTAATAAAAATTAAAAATGTGCAGCTGCTGGAAATCTGAAACAGAAACAGAGTATGCTGCAAAAAACTGAGATCGTCAGACAGCATCTGTGGAAAGAAAAATCACTCAGATCTGAGATCTTTATCAGAACGGACAAAACCAGAGGCTGTGATGAATCCGTACACCCCATGAGAAGGTCCAAGAGTGTATGAATAAAATATTAATTTCCAAAGTGTCTGGAAAGATTAATATCACCTGAAAGGTTAGTAACTCAGTGGGACAGACAGCATCTCTGGAGAGAAGGAGTGGTTAACGTTTCGGGTCGAGACCCTTCTTCAGACAAGGTCTCTTTGGAGCTAAGAAGTTAAACATCATGACCAATTAGGATAAATAATGGAAACTACCCCCTTTAGCATATGCATAAATGGATGAGAGTGCACATACACAATTTTGATTAAAAAATCATGGAGTTTCTTTGGAGGAATTTGGAGAATCTTTTGTTTTTTTCAACCTCAGTAATTATGATTGAATAAATATATAAATCAAAAGCAAAAGAAAATGGCAAATCCTCAAAACATGAAAGGTTATTATACTGAAACATTAATAGCTTCTCTCTCCTAGAATGCCATCTGACCTACTGAGTATCCCCTGCACTATTTTAATTTATGAAGAAATACATAGATAGGTGTAATGCTATACCTAATGATTTAAATCATGTCAACAGGCTGCCATGATCTAAAACTGTACAAAATCATAATGATGCGCAATGTCAGACACGATGTGTTTCTCTGCATCTTTCCCTCTTCAAGCTTGGTTATGGATACTGTATTGTACTGCGCCAAAGCAGCATTGGATATTTACAATTTTTTGCTAATTTTATTAATGGTGCAGCAATATAGTTGCTTCCTTACAGCACTATACACCCAGGTTCGATCCTGACTACGGGTGCTGTTTGCACAGAGTTTGTACGTTCTCCTGTGGGATCTCTCCAGGTGCTCCGGTTTCCTCCTACATTCCAAAGACATGCAGGTTTGTATGTTAATTGGCTCTGTAAAAACTAAACTATCATATTCAGCGATTATTCAAATGTACCCCAGATAAAATGAAAACATTCTTTCATTTCACCAGGTCCGAAAACATGAAAACGAACATGTTTATGGAAAAAGTTTCTACGAAATTCAGGGTGGAATTCATGGGCATGCGAGAGGCAGGCTCTAAATAAAAATTGTTTGGAGGTCACTTCTATTTTCATGTTTTAGCATTATATTGACCACAGAGTCAAACATAAAGCAACAGCACAAAGCATAATTCCTCCTGCACCGTAGAAACATAGAAAATAGGTGCAGGATGAGGCCATTCGGCCCTTCGAGCCAGCATCGCCATTCATTGTGATCATGACTGATCATCCCCTATCAATAACCCGTGCCTGCCTTCTCCCCATATCCCTTGACTCCACTAGCCCCTAGAGCTCTATCTAACTATCTTAAATCCATCCAGTGACTTGGCCTCCACTGCCCTCTGTGGCAGGGAATTCCATAAATTCACAACTCTGGGTGAAAATCTTTTTTCTCACCTCAGTCTTAAATAACCTCCCCTTTATTCTAAGACTATGGCCCCTGGTTCTGGACTTACCCAACATTGGGAACATTTTTCCTGCATCTAGCTTTTCAGTCCTTTTATAATTTTATATGTTTCTATAAGAGTCCCAAAGTACACTCCCAAAAAATATTTATATTAGAGACGAGTTCTGCTCAATGATATTTGACGTGAGCACGATTAACCTGTAAAAGTGAGTTCTCAGTTAAATTCAGGGTTGGGCATAAAAGTCAGTCCTATTTTGCCCAACAAGCCCTCATGCTAACACATTGGACACGTTTGGTTTTGGGATCTGCAGATGTTGAATATTAAGAGGAAAGTTTGAACTATGAAACTGAATCTTCTTCTAATCTAATGGTTTACACAGTGTTAATTGGATCAGCATTACAAATATTATGCAAAATGCAGATAGTCTTTGTACCACATGCCTGGCACTGAATCAAGAGTCACCTAATGGAATTAAGCACATATGAGCAAATTGTGTCATCAAGCAAATAAATCTTGAATATATAATGAAAAACAGATACTTGAAAAGGTTATAAATTGAGTCAACATGTATTATACTTTGATATCATATTCCAAATAAAAAAAGCACAAAAATATTCCCATACATCATACAACGTTTGTTTCTCAATGCAGTTAGAATTATAGATTCTACAGAATCACCACCTTGAATCAATCCATTTTTGGACAAAGTCAAACAACAATTGCTCTGCACCGAAACTTAAAATGTGGCGATTTAAGTACCACTGTTATGGCTTTTCATTCATGCTACACATTTTTAGATAGCTGGGAAATTAAGGGATAGGGGATTAGTACAAAAAAAGTTGTGCTGAAATAACAGATAGGTCTTACTGAATGGCTAACCAGGTGAGATTTTGAAAGACTTACTCCTGTTTCTTTCTCCTATTCCTTAATCTACAAAACCAAATACTGTACTAATTCTGTTAATACTGTATTAATTGCTTCTTTTTAAACTATAAACTTGTGAAAACTTTAAAATGTATTAAAAACAATTTGCAAACATTTGCATGTTTCAAGTAAATATTCCAATTCCTGTTTCTCATGTTGCCCAAGTTATAAGGCTGGTAGCGTGACGAAAAATCTAAATGTTAAAAATATAGTCATCATTGACTTTAAATTTACTTTGTTCTTCAAAAAACATTCAGATAAAAATATAGCCTTAAGCAGATATAACCTTGTGTTTTGATCAAGAAGAATAGTTAAAATGATTAATTTACATCCATAGTAAAGCAGGCACATAGTGTTACAAAACCAAACAAGCAAATTTAGCGCAAGGTATGACCAAGCAATGAAATTAAATAATTACACCTTCGCTCCACAAGATGAGACATAAATCAAAACTATACTCTTCAGTGAAGCAGGAATAGTATACTAAATATCAATCATGAAGCTAAAAAGTCAATTATAGATATGAACCAATATCAACACAAATTTCTAAATGTTTTGTTCAAGAAGGAACTGCAGATGCTGGAAGATCAAAGGTACACAAAAATGCTGGAGAAACTCAGCGGGTGCAGCAGCATCTATGGAGCGAAGGAAATATGCGACGTTTCGGGCCGAAACCCTTCTTCAGACTGATGGGGGGTGGGGGGGGGGGGGGGGAAGATGGAAGGAAAAAGGGAGGAGGAGGAGCCCGATGGCGGGGGGATGGGAGGAGACAGCTCGAGGGTTAAGGAAGGGGAGTAGACGGCAAGGGCTAGCAAAATTGGGAGAATTCAATGTCCATGCCACCCGGACGCAAGCAACCCAAGCAGAATATGAGATGCTGGTCCTCCAATTTCCGGTGTTGCTCACTCTGGCAATGGAGGAGACCCAGGACAGAGAGGTCGGATTGGGAATGGGAGGGGGAGTTGAAGTGCTGAGCCACCGGGAGTTCAGGTAGGTTATTGCGGACTGAGCGGAGGTGTTCGGCGAAATGATCGCCCAACCTCCGCTTAGTCTCCCCGATGTAAATCAGCTGACATCTAGAGCAGTGGATGCAGTAGATGAGGTTGGAGGAGATACAGGTGAACCTTTGTCGCACCTGGAACGACTGCTTGGGTCCTTGAATGGAGTCGAGGGGGGAGGTGAAAGGACAGGTGATGCATTTCTTGCGGTTGCAACGGAAAGTGCCCGGGGAGGGGGTGGTACGGGAGGGAAGGGAAGAATTGACAAGGGAGTTGCGGATGGAGCGGTCTTTGCAGAAGGCAGACATAGGGGGAGATGGGAAGATGTGGCAAGTGTTTTATTGTTTTCTTTCTCTTAGTCCACCCCACGTCCCCCTTATTTGTCCCTTCATTCAATAAGTTACATGTGTAATTCCAACTTCTAAACTAATTTCACAAAACTTGGTCTACTTTCTGTGATTCAAGTACCCATAAAGCTGTGAATTCTAATACATACTCAAAGTCAAGTAAGCACAAATAATAATTCTACTCTTTTTAATTGCCCTTGAAATCGACATGCTTCTGGAAATTCTATACTAACTTTCTTGTAAGTTTATAAAATTCTCCTTCACCATTATGCAAACATCTAAAACACTGTATTCCAGAGGCTTAGAATACTACACATAACAGGCCATTCAACTTTGCTAATACATGCTTGTGTTTATGTTCGACATGAGCCTCCTTCCATTGCACTTCATCAACCTTGATTTCCTTCTCCCTTGATTATATCTAGCTTTCCTTCAAATGCATAGTATATTATTTTTCTCCATTGCTACTTTTGCCAGAAGGTTTCACAGTTAATTCATCTCTGGGTAATATAAGGTTTCTTATTGTCACATGTAACTAGATACAATGAAAAACTTTGTTTTATACATGACATCTAGTTTTCATCCATCCCACAAAGGAAAACGGTTCTATATTTATCCTGTCAAAGTGCTTTATTAGTTTAGATTTCTCAGAACCCCCACCAATCATTTCCTGGATGAAAAAAAATCCAAGTGTATTTCAATCTTTCATGACAGATACACTCAGTTTTGGCATAATTTTACTACTTATTGCAGTGCGCGTCTCTTTCAATTTTAACTATGGAACAAGAATTGTTTATTGTACTCCAAACGTTGTATAATCAAACACTTCCCTGCTCTTAAATGTGCATCTTCAAAAATTAAGCATCTGGCCTTAGGTGTATTTTTTAAAAGGCCTTTTTAAATTGTTTTACTTCAGTGTGTGATTTGTGCATCGGTGCCCCGAGATTCCTTGGCTTCTTTTATAAGATTTAGATTTATTCAATGACTATATGGGGTCCTTATTCTTCCTACTCATTAATATGTTGTGATCATTTAATAGTTGAGATTAAAGAGTTGAAAATGGTATATTACACATTAGCATGCAATCCTACAGTACATGTTCTTAAGGAAAGGTAAACATGTTGCAGTTAGTCAGCAGATCTTCAGCAACATATTAATTAGTTGCCAGCCTCACTTCCATAATTCAAGTATCTTTCACTGTCCACTTCACAGCATACAATGCCAACACAGGAAAGAGGTTGAAAGCAACAGCAAATGCAATCAGCATGGATCAACATTTTATTTTCAATTGGCACTAAGCAATTGCCTATTTCAACTAGAAATGGAGTTGCAGTATTACAAATCTTTAAATGGTCCATCCTACAATACCTTCCCTACGTTCTCCTACTTAAATGAATTCATACACAGATTAAAAATCCTAAATATTTGAGTAGGAACAAACAGCAGATGCTGGTTTAAACCAAAGATAGACACAAAAAGCTGGAGTAACTCAGCAGGACAGGCAGCATCTCTGGAGAGGAGGAATGGGTGACCAGTTCCTAAACACTTTAATTCCTCTTCCCATTCACACACTGACCTTTCTATCCTTTGCCTCCTCTATTGTGAGTGAGGTTAAACGCAAATTGGAGGAACAGCATCTCATATTTCACTTGGCCAGCTTACAACCCAGTGGTATATTTTTTTAACTTCAAGTAACCCCTGCATTCCCTCTTTCTGCATCCCGCCCCCAAAGTCACACCAGCTTCTCTTTCTCACCCAACAGCTAATAATAACCTGTTTCCTTTATCCTCATTACTTTTTTTTGCGTATCTTTCATTCACTGTTCTATATCCTGTACATCTTCATCTATATCTCTCGTTTCCCTTTCCCGTGATTTTCAGTCTCAAGAAGCGCCTTGACCCGAAACGTCACCCATTCCTTCTCTCCAGAGATGCTGCCTGTCCTGCTGAGTTACTCCAGCTTTGTGTGTCAATCTATAAATATTTCAAACTGCAACATATTTCTGAGTGACTTTTGGCTTATTAACAGCAAAGACAATCAAGAAAATGTATTTTGCTCATATAAGAACTTAGCAATGTGAGGCTGCATTGACAACTTTGGAAGAAATAGAGTATATATCACTTAATCTTAGCTCAGCCTTTCAGAAAATGTAAATTAAGATCCCCTTTGAAATGTATCTAACTGTCTCTCAAGTGAGGCATATGTTTTCATCTATACTACCCTACCTGGAAGACTTTTGAGGTCTGGCAGATAGATGCTCATTCTAGGCCTTGAGATGAGAGAAAAGGAAACAGAGAATTAAAGATAAAGACAAAGCAGTCACTAGCAGTAAGAGGAAAATCTGACAGAGCAAGAGGTTAAAATGTTAGTTAGATTCTCCAATCACACTTTTTATCTTTCATACAAATTATAATACAATATTTCATCAAAGTAATAGTAACTTTCTATAAAAGACAAAATTACATAAAACTACAGAAATAAATGTACTGTATAAAAGTCTGATAATAAGGAATTCAGTTTTGATTGTCTCGGATGATCCAGATCCATTTGCTGATCTATATGGAATTGTCTTAGTCTAGATCTAGAAGTGCCCTAGGTTATATCTAGAATTGATTCCAGTAAATAAATTCAAAAGGATCAGTACATATTCCACCATCAACACAAATAAATGTAGTTTCTAATGACCCAACAACTATGTAAATAGCTTGGGTACAGCTGCAATACTAATGCAAATACAAAAAAAATAGACAACAAAGGCAAATTAGAAACAAAGAACTGCAGATTCTGGTTCACAAACAAAGACGCAAAGTGATGGAGTAGCTCCGTAGGTTAGATTGGAGTCTGAAGAAGTGTCCCGTCCCAAATTGTCACCCATCCATGTTCTCCTCAGATGCTGCCTGACCCGCTGAACTACTCCAGCACTGTGTGTGAATTGTAATTTAAATTTTAGGAATTGTTTCAAAATTACTTCTGAATCTACTTGAATTAAAAATCAAATTACTACAATGTCCTGTAACCTGCTAATTTTAATATCTTAAACTTAAATTCTGTAAAACAAATTTATACTTGTAATAAATACATAATAGTTAATTGAGACATTTTAATCAATACTTTAAAATTAATAACCAGACTTTTCACAGTAAATTCTATGGTCATCACTACCAATAATTGAAATCTTTAAATTCACGCGGAATGTTGCTACTTCAACCATCAACATAACAATTGCAAGATAAGATATAGTATTTTCTATTCATCAGCGACAGTTTTTATTATTTTCTAAAGAAAACTAGAAAAGCCGAGATCGTTTTTGTTTAGGCACAATGCGTTCACAGGATTCACACTGGAATAAATACTACAAAGGGTTCTTCCAAACAAAATACACGTCAGATGTTGCAATGTACACAGAAAGTTTAAATAACATGAATAAATCTGTATTATTTACTTTAAAGCGACATGATGATAAACCTAATTTTCAAAGACTTTTCAATTGTACAAGAACTTTAGCCCAACTTATATTTGAAGTAAGGAATTGAGTAGAAACTATTCAAGGTTGCAACAAAGTTTTTTAAAGTTTTACAGACACCAGCGCTAAGCTTATCGACAAAGAAGTTAGTTGGCACAAAGTGGGATCGTGGAAAATAATCTATATAATTGGATGTAACTTGCAAATAAGTATTTAAATTGCTCAGATTGAGCCTGCTGCATGGTAACTTATTCTTCTGGGATGTGGGGCCTCAGGAAAAGGGCTGAAGCCGAGGATATTATTGATGTGGAGGTGACCTACCAATACTTGACGATGGCGGTGACTTGCAGAGGATTGGGCTGATCCGAGTACAGCCTCTTGCACTCTTGGTAGATAGCGTGCAGTCCCGGGGGCAGCAGCGCCGCGATGCCCGGGCCGCTAGGCCTCAGCTCCTCCATCGGATCCGACGGACTCGCACCAAGCTCGCAAGGGGGCTGATCTCCACCGGCAGGCCTGTGTGTGGAAGACGCCTGCAGGGTGGGATAGCTCAACGCGGGCCACTCACTCGCCGAATGAGGCGTCGGGACCTACGCCTCCCCGACCCCCTCCCTCCCTGCTGACCACACCCCCTCGAGTCGGAGCTCGCCTCCAAGCGCGCTCGCGCTCGCGCTCACTGCCCCCAGCCGTCGTGCTCGTGCAGCTAGCGGGCGCTCGCTGGTCCCAACGGTCCCTCTGCCCCTCCCAACAACAGTCTTCCTTGCCCCTAGTGCTACCCTCACATTCCCCCCCCCTTCGCAGTGCCCCCGTTCTTTGCTCTTCCCCCCCCAAGCATGCCCAAACTGTCTCTTCCCTCCCTCCAATCCCGCAAGCATTGCCCAAACTGTCTCTCCCCCTCCATTGCCCATCACACTGCCCTCGCATTGCTCGCTCTGCATTGCCCATCCTGCCCTTTCTGTGAACTCTCCCCTTAGAAACATAGAAACATAGAAATCGTGCATTCGCCCATTCGAGCCTGCACCGCCATTCAATATGATCATGGCCCCCCAACATTGCCCATACTGTGAACTCTCTCCATACCCCCTCGCATTGGGGCCACATACTCCCTTCTGTATAGCCAATCTTCCCCTCACATTATCCATCCTGCCCTTCCCTTTCTGGATTTCCCCTGTACCTTAAGCTGTGACCCCTTGTCCCTTGCCTACATCGCAAACTTCCTGCACTTGCATTGCCCATACCCCCCCCCCCCCCATTGCCTGTCTGAAGAAGGGATCGGCCCGAAACTTTGCCCATTTCCTTCGCTCCATAGATGCTGCTGCACCCGCTGAGTTTCTCCAGCATTTTTGTGTACCTTGCCTGTACTCTCTCCTTCTCTCATTGCCTGTACTGGCCTCTGTGCCCCTTGTATTGCCCATTCTGCTCTCTGTCGGTCCCCCTCACATTGCCCCTGTCGCTCTTTGACCCTCCCTCTCGGGGCCCCCCTTTCTGCGTCTTCTCGCTCTGGTGCTCTTTGAATCTCCCCCTCACGATATCCAAACTGCCTTATCTGATCTCCACACTACATTCACCCAAAACACTCCCTCCTTTTCTCTGATGCTCTTTGCACCTACTAGAATCTCCTTCCACTTCCGTATCTTCCCCTCCAATTCTGCCCATGGACTTGACTTTCCAAAAGGTTTTTATTCTTTCGAGGCACGAGACTCCAGATGCTGAAATCTTACGGAAATAATCAAAGAGTTGGAGGAACTTGGCAAGTTGGCCAGCCACTGTGGAGGAAAATGGACAGCTAAATTTTTCAGGTGGGGTCCTTTACATTTTGACTTCTTGTCGGTTGAAAGTGGGGACAAGGATGGCTAAATAGATTATTTTGGGATGGAGTCAAGGACACTCGAGTCAGGGACAGAGTCACCGTTGAGAAAGCTTTCAGTAGGTCGATTGCCTCTGTCGTTGGTGGGCTTGAGTCCGATTCTTGGATATCAGTGGTGTGATGCCTTGGAATTTGGGACATTAATGACCATGATAATGCTGAAGAACTGTATGCCATGGCTCTCAGGGACTTGCATATTTCAAACCAAATCCATAAAATAGCAGTTCTCTACAGACCCACCCACAATGTATTGCACTGCTTTCTGATAATGGGGAGACAAGGAACAGAAGATGCTGGTCTACAAAAAAAAAAGATACAAAGTGCAGGAGTAACTCAGCATGTCAGGCAGCATTTCTGGAGAACATTAATTGGTGCTGTTACAGTTCGGGACCTTCTTTAAACCTAATCATTCTATTCCAAAGAAGGGTCCGGACCCCAAAGGTCACCTATTATTTTCTCCAGAGATGCTGCCTGACCCTGTGAATTACTCTAGCACTTTGTATTGTTCAGGGCAAGAAACTGAAAAATGCGGAGCGCTTCCTATACCTCGCGATGACTGCAGATCTTAATAATTAAATTCATTACAAATGAAAATAAAAACTTCCAGTTGCTAGAAATTTGCAATGAAGCAGAAAATACTGGATAAACTTAGCAGGTCAGACAGCATCTATGGAAAATGGAAATGTTTAACGCTTCAGATCTGGGACCTTCTTCAATCCTGGACCAAAAAATGTTAACTCTTCTCTTTCCACTGAAGCTGCCTGGCCTACTGAGATTTTCCAGCATTTAGTGTTTTTACTTAAAATACACTGGTTGCATTTGAATGAATGAACTAATAAATATGTTTATTGGCCAAGTGTGCATCCATACAAGGAATTTGCCTTGGTGCTCCGCTAGCAAGTAACAACATGACATACAGTTACTATTAAGAAAGACACATTAAACATTAATAATAAAACATTATAGTTTAAAAATGTGAATGAAATAGAATACCAGGGCAAAAGGAGGCTACAGACTTGAGTAGAGCTACTACTAGGGGGGGGGGGGGGGGGGGGGGGGAAGTTATGTCTGGCTGTGGCGGCTTTGACAGTCCAGTCGTCTTCCAGAGGGAAGTGCTTCAAAGAGTATGTGGCCAGGGTGAGTGGGGTCAGAGATGATCTTACCCGCTCGATTCCTGGCCCTTGCAGTGTACAGTTCATCAACCTTCTCGGCTGATCAGACGATTCGCTGCAGCCTCCGGATGTCATGCTTGGTGGCTGAGCCAAACTAGACCATGATGGAGAAGGTGAGGACAGATTCTACGATGGCAGTATAGAATTGGACCATCATTGCCTGTGGCAGATTATGTTTCCTCAGCTGCCGAAGGAAGTACATCCTCTGTTGGGCCTTTTTGACTGGAGTCGATGATGGCCCCCCATTTCAGGTCCTTGGAGATGATGGTTCCAAGGAACTTAAAATACGCCACAGATGTGACTGTGGTGTTGTTGGTGTTTAAGAAAGAACTGCCGCTGCTGGAAAAATCAAAGGGAGATAAAAATGCTGGAGAAACAGTCAGTGAGGCAGCATCTATGGAGAGAAGGAATAGGCGACGTTCGGGTTGAGACACTTCTTCAGACTGATGTTTTGGGGGGGGGGGGGGAAAAGGAAGAGGCAAAGACAGTAGGCTTGTGGGAGAGCTGGGAAGGAAGGAGGGAGAAAGCAAGGGCTATCTAAAATTAGAGAAGTCTACCATTTTTATGAATCACTCGGCAGTCCACCTTCAGTGACTTGCATATGATAGGTGATAGTCCTTTTCTCCAGAGATGCTGCCTGACTCACTCAGTTACTCCAGCATTTTGCGTCTATCTCCGGAACATTGTCCATTTTCCTCCACTGATGCTGCCTGACCCGCTGAGTTCCTCCAGCAGTTTGTTTTTTGCTCAGTGTAGAAATAAACTCTTAACTACACCCTCTGAAAGACCCTTACCACTTTAATATTGTTTACCTCTCAAACAGGCTCTTGAGTCAATCTCTGAACAAGACTATCAGTTGGGATGACATTAATAATTAACCCAAACCCATGATAAATTAAGCTTGGGCTCCTTTTACATAATGTCATTACAAGCAAGCTCACGGGATATTTTTAAACCACAAATAATGGTTGGATTCATTCATAAGCATTCTACCTGTAGGTTGGGGGAGTTACACGGGTCTCTTTGAAGTTAGTGTGGGTCCTATATTACACAATGATAGGTTAGGACACAAATATCCTTTGATAAAGAGAGACTTAACAGTCTAAAGATGCAGCAAAATAAATGTTCCAGGATAGTTCTAACGATTGGCCAACCAACCTAGTTATTTGTTTGTTGAATCTGTTGCTGGGAGCTGGGGTTCTTTGCTCTTGGTTAACCAAGTGTAAGGCTTTTGCTAGCAATTTGCTTTTTTTGCTTAAACAGCAGTATCGTTCCATATAATTCAGAGATCCAAGATCCAAGTTCAACTCTGAGCTAGACACAAAATGCTGCAGTAACTCAGAGGGACAGGCAGCATCTCTGGAGAAAAGGAATGGGTGACGTTTCGGGTCAAGACATTCCAGTCTGAAGAAGGGTTTCGACCCGAAACGTCACCCATTCCTCCTCTGCAGAGATGCGCCTGTCCTGTTGAGTTACTCCAGCATTTTGTGTCTACCTTTGATTTAAACTAGCATCTGCAGTTCTTTCCTACTCAACTCTGTGCTTCTGGCTTTAGGTAAATAATAAAGCATGCTTACTAAAGAAAATAGTTGGGAAACAAATTCTGATTTGGAGGTTCATAAAATGTTCATTAGTTAATTAATTAACACATTTCTTAAATGTCAAGATGGCCAAAACTAACTTAATGTTGGTGCGCCGATTCTGACCCTGTGGTGAAACCAAAATCACTAATGCATTGCTTCACTTAATCATCCCTAAACATTACGTTTTTTCTTCCAAAAAGTTAAATACATAATGATACAATTGCTATTTTGGGTAGAAGCTACAAAGTATCCTCTAAATCAAAACGGGTTAAGCATAATTTATGTTTAGGACAAAATAAAATATATTAATTTATAGGTATTACTTTTTTAAGGTGACTAAATTTGTAATTTGAATTGAAGCTTATACAGTGCCCTCCATAATGTTTGAGACAAAGACCCATTATTTATTTATGTGCCTCTACTCCACAATTTGATATTTGTAATAGAAAAAAATCACATGTAGTTAAAGTGCACATTGTCAGATTTTAATAAAGACAATTTTTATACATTTTGGTTTCAAAATTAAAGCTGTGTTTATAAAAGATTACAGCCACGTTCACTACCCACCCCCTCCGTGCTGCACAACATCACTTCTCCATCGTCAACAATAAAAATAGAGGTGGAGAGGCTGTTCAGAATACAGAAAAGCCGGAAATCTCCAGGACCGGACAATGTTTCCCCCTCTACTCTCAAGCTCTGTGCTGAACAATTGGCACCGGTCTACACAGACATTTTCAACAAGTCCCTGCAAACCTGTACTGTCCCTGCCTGCTTCAAAGTCTCCACTATTGTCCCTGTGCCCAAAAGGGAAAGGAATACTGGTCTTAATGACTACAGGCCTGTCGCACTGACCTCTCAAGTGCAGGCCCAGCTTGTGCTGGCCAAGCTGAAAAATATCACGAACCCCCTGCTGGACCCTCTGCAGTTTGCATATCGGGCCAATAGATCTGTGGATGACGCGGTCAACCTGAGCCTGCACTTCATCCTCCAGCACCTAGACCGCCAGGGGACCTATGCGAGGATTTTGTTTGTTGATTTTTTAGCTCTGCATTCAACACCATTGTGCTAGAGGTACTACACTCCAAACTTTCTGAGTTGACTGCCTGAACCCTGGCAGTGGATCACCAGCATCCTGTCAGACAGGAAGCAGCATGTGAGGCTGGGAAAGCACGCCCGCAAACCATATCAGAATCATTTTTCTGGATTTTTAAAGAAATAAATCTTCTGCGCATGCCCAGGTTATAGGTCACTCGCCATAAACATTGTTGGTAGCCTAGCAGCTGAACCTTCATTTCATCTGTATTTTCCAGCTTTGAACTAGGTAAGAAAATACTGCTTTCAAACTATGAATTATTTGTATTTATTGTTCATTTGTACAAAGCTACGATGATTTTGTCGTTTTTATTATTTTATGCTTCGGTGAGTGAGCGAGATCGTGCTGCTGCATGGAGTCTGGGTCAGGCCCGGGTCTCCGGCGCTGCGGGCGCTGTTGAAGTGCTGCTGGGCCATCCCCGTCCCCTCCCGGGTGCCTGTCCCTGTCTGGGGGCAGCCGGAGGTGTCCAAGGTGGCCCTGGGCTGGAGAGGCGCCGGGCCGGGCTTGCAGCCGGTGCGGAGGGGAGGCATTGGCTCCAGCTCCCGAGGGGCCCGTTCCCCGGTGGACCTGGGACCGTTGGCTGCCCCTCACTCCTTGTCCAATGCCTGTCAGTTGGCCTCCTTGGTACAGGCGGGGGCCGAGCGCCGGTCATGGACGGAGATGAACACGGGATGCTGCGGTGGCTCGGAGGGTCAGGCAACATCTCTGGAGAAGGGTCTCGACCCGAAACATCACCCATTCCTTTTCTCCGGGGATGCTGCCTGTCCAGCTGAGTTGCTGCAGCGCATTGTATGTATCCTCGTTGAAGGCTGGTGCTCGCTTTTTGCCGGTGCCGGGGGGGGGGGGGGGGGGGGGGGGGTTGCGGCGGCGGCCGCTCAGTGGGGCGGCGGTGCGGTTGGTGGTACCCAGCCCATCGGGGAGCGGGTTCTTCAGGAGTTGGAGTGGGATTAGGCTGAAATTGGCGCTTCTTCTCCATGCTGGCTGTGGGCCTGGGGCCGCCGGTGTCCTGTCTCCGGCCACCTCCCGGCCTGGGATGGGGGGTGGGGGGGGCGGTCCAGCGACTGTTCAGCAGCGCTTGCAGCACCGGGGACTCGGGTTCGATCCTGGCTGCGGATGAAGCGCGGGTCTGTGTTCGCATTCTCCTTTGTCTCCCACTCGCATCTGCCCCCTCTCTCTCTCTCGCTGTTACACCCCGCTCTCCCGCTACGTGGCACCCCCGTTCCTCAGATTAAATATATTTTTACAGATATATATAGACAGTCTATACAGCAAGCGCTTTGTTCGCTTTTTATTTTTCTTTGACAAATCCCATGATTCCTTGCGTTTTTGAAATACCGAACTCGCATATAGTCTTACACTTGCTAAAACCCTAAGATGTTGCAAAATGTTGTTTGAAAAGCAGTTGCTGTTTTAGTATTGAGAGACTGGTAGGTTAACGTGCTCGAAATTAAAATAAGAGTTCCTTATTTGTTATACTTTAAGGTGAGGAAGTGTGATTTACAAATCAGGACAAGGAAATAAGCTGGTTACACTGTTAGAACAGAATGTGTTCTATTTGAAGATGAGAATGAGGATTTGCAGACAAACTAGAAATAGTAATGATGATTGCACACAACTGGAAAGGTGTGAATAACATCATCTTGTTACACCTACTGAGATTCTCTGCTCCACTTTCCTGCTCTAAATACATCTAATTTCTTCATGTGTTTGTGTTGCCTAAGCATTGAATGTGGCCCTGACCTCATTTACAATTGTCTGTTTTTCCTGTATGCTTCAATAATCTTCCCAGCAACTTATTTTCTTTTGAGTAAAAAGGTTCCACTTGACTTTCCTTCTTCTCCTCTTTGATAATTTTTAACTCGTTTACCCTTTTATTTGAACCCCTTGCTATGTAAAACCATTTGGTGAATAGTTAAGCTTTTTAATAATTCTACAATATTTAATAAGCACCTCCTTCTCAAAGAAAGGAAATTCAGCTTCCACAATCTTCCTTCAATGTTTAAATCTACTGAACAAAAATGTCATGCCTATTAATTGACTTTGTACATTTGCGATGTTACTATAACATTGCATAATTAAGAAGGCACTGACATACCATGAGAGTTAATATTTATTTTTGTTATCTCGGCAAGGGTACACATGGTGTCCATCTCTAGTAACTATGAGAGAGTGGTATGTATCCTCCTTCAATTACTCCAGACTTTGTCGTATTGCTGTTTACACTCTGACATTCATGTTATCACATTTTAGTTACTTTTTTTTAAAATGTTATCCACAATTGAACACCTGATAGGAAAACACATCATAGACACATAGTTGTAGATTGGTTACTTTACTTACTAACCAATGGAGTGCTTTATTATTAGAAGCTCCGCCTACCACACCGTTCATATTATCGCAACCCAACTCGTGCTGGCAGTCTACGCTGCTACTCAGCTGAAGCAACATGCTGTAGTGTGTTATAAGTGCCTTTCAATAAATACTGATGTACTATGTTCGTGAGTCTGACTGGGTCATTTGACAGTCACGCTTGGTCCCTTTGAACTAGGACAGTAGACTCTCTTCCCTGAATTTTTAAAACCATGATACAGCATTGTCTTGAATTTATTCAATTTAATTTTTCAACCTTCACAGAGGAATTATTTTTAATTGTGCATGAGATGAGAAATTCACTGGGAAGATTAATTCCCAATTTCTACTCATTTGAATTTAAGAAGTAATTAAGGGAAAAGTACAATGGTGGGTCTGGAATCTCACATTGATCAAATTAAGTAGGGACAGTGGATTTCCTCTCATTGAAGTATGTGCAGTAGGATTAGGGTTACTGCACTTTCACAATTTTTACAACTATCTGTAGCTTCCTAGTTACTATTGTAAAATTGCTCCTTAAATAAAAGACTAATTAATTAAATATAAATTGATTATCTGCCAAAGTGGGATTCTGCTAAACTTCACACGAAGAACTTTGGACATTTTGGAATTAGTGGTGGGGTTATTAATTTATCATTTTTTGTTTGTTATATGATATCTGAATATTGTGTTTGCATGCATTATGCTGCGGCAAGAAGGAATTTAATTGTTCTGTTGTCGGTACATGGACAATTAAACACTCTTGACTCTTGGTTCAACCATATCCCTTGAGCTAGCATTTTGAATGTAGGTGCAGTAATTTAACCATTAGGCAACCGCGCCCATGTTAGCTTGCATGCCTCCTCTGTAAACCACCTTAACACCAAGCACAAAGCATGAGTTTATGATTAGGCCAAAAATAGTTTCTCTCCACCCAGCACCATTTTGTAACTGCTGTCTTTCAATTCGGCTAACCTGCCAACAATGCGCACCAAGGTACATTTGCATTTAGCTGGCCAGTTCACAGGCTCCAACTACAACAACCTCCATCTAAAAAAGTGCCTTTTAAAACTAGGAGGCAAATACAGAGGGACCCCTGGAATGCTTCTGAGCAACATTTTCGCTGGGTGTCACCAGAGCCGGATTTACCACGAGGCTTCATAGGCTGAAGCCTAGGGCCTTGAAATCCAGGGGGCCTCCGGCCAAGGCAGGACACCTGCCGTTCAACTCTGAGCGCCCCCCCCTCTCTATCTCTCTCTCTCTGTCCATTCTCCGTTTCCGCCCGTCATCCGTATCCGTGTTCGGGCCGCCGGGTCTTCGCTCTCCTCATCCGCCGGCACGGCCAGCCGCCTTGCACATGTGCACCAAAGATCCTCCGCTATAGGATCTTTGATGCACACTGCTACGGCCAGCACATCCTCCCCCTGCACATGCGCACAACCACGGCCAGCACATCATCGGCCGCCCTGCACAAGCGCACTGCCACGGCAACTGGTCGGTGCTGGGCACATTCTCCCTCGTTTTGAATTGTGGGAGATCTGGCCGCCATTGCTGTCCGGTTGCCGCCTCGCCGCGACCGCTGAAAACCAACGCAGAATCACTCCCTGGAGCTGGAGTAACTCCCTGGAGTAACTCTTGCTTCTGGTTTCCTGGTCCTCAAAAATATTCTAAATAGAATTTAAACAGGAGGTGGTGGAGGATCCATCGCCAAACATATATATATATGTGTGTGTGTGTGTGTGTATAATATATATACCCACACACACACAATTTCCCTCCTTATAAAGTTCTATCGTATAGTATCGTGTGTGTAGGAAGGAACTGCAGATGCTGGTTTAAACTGAAGATGGACACAAAAAGCTGGAGTAACTCAACAGGTCAGACAGAATCTCTGGACAAAAGGAAAATATTACGTTTTGGGTTGGGTCTGAAAAAGGTTCCTGCACACCTTTGGAATGTGGAAGGAAATAAGAGCACCTGGAGAAAACCCATGTGATCAAAGGGACAAGGAGCAAACTCCATACAGACAGCACCCATATTCAGGATCAATTCCGGGTCTCTGGCACTTTTAGGCAGCAACTTTATGGCCAATGTACTGCCCCATAGTTTTAAACTGAATTAAAAAATACAGTAGCTGTAAAGGGGGAACGTAGCGTCACTTGGAGATTTAAGACTGAAAATGGATATTTTCATTTTTTTAGTAACCAAAGTTATCAACGTATAATTTTGTGTGTGTTGGAAAACAAAATATAGTGGCACGGCTGGTAGACTTGCTGCCTCACACACCAGAGATCTGTGTTCGATCTTGTCCTCGAGCACTGCCTGTGTTGAATTTGCACATTCTCCCTGCAAGCGTGTGGGTTTCCTCCCACATCCCAAAGACGCATTGGTTTTGTAGGTTAACTTGTCTCTGTAAATTTGCCTCTAATGTGTAGAGAGTGGGTGAGGAAAGTGGGATAACAGAACTTGTGTGAATGGGTAGACAAAAATGCTGGAGAAACTCAACAGGTGAGGCAGCATCTATGGGGCGAGGGAAATAGGCGACGTTGCGGGTTGAGACCCTTCTTCAGACTGATGTGAGGGTGGGGGAAGAAGGGAAGAAGAAAGGAAGAGGCAGAGACAGTGGGTTGGGGGAGAACTGGGAGTGGAGGAGAAAGCAGGGATTACAGGGATTATAAAGGTCGGATTCAGAATGGGAGGGGGAGTTGAAGTGGTGAGCCACCGGGAGATCAGGTTGGTTATTGCGAACCGAGTGGATGTGTTGGGCGAAGCAATCACCAAGCCTATGCTTGGTCACATGATGTAGAGCAGCTGACACCTAGAGCAGCGGATGCAATATATGAGGTTGGAGGAGGTGCAGGTGAACCTCTGCCGCACCTGGAAAGACTGCTTGGGTCCTTGAATGGAGTCAAGGGGGGAGGCAAAACGACAAGTGTAGCATTTCCTGCGGTTGCAAGAGAAGTGCCACGAGAGGGAGTGGTTTGGGTGGGAAGGGATAAATTGACCAGGGAATAATGGAGGGAGCGGTTTCTGCGGAAAGCCAACAGGGGAGGAGATGGGAAGATGTGGCCAGTGGTGGGATCTCATTGGTAGACAAAAAAGCTGGAGAAAATCAGCGGGTAAGGCAGCATCTATGGAGCGAAGGAATAGGTAATGTTTCGGGTCAAGACCCTTCTTCAGATTGATGTCGGGGGAGGGACACGAAAAAGAAAGAAAGAGGCGGAGACAGTAGGTGGTGGGAGAGCTGGGAATGGGAGGGGTAGGAGGGAGAAAGCAAGGACTACCTCAAAATAGAGAAGCCAATGTTCATACCGCTGGGGTATAAACTACCCAAGCAAATATGAAGTGCTTCTCCTCTAATATGCGGTGGGTCTCACTCTGGCCATGGAGGGGGCCCAGGACAGAAAGGTCGGATTCGGAATGGGAGCGGGAGTTGAGCCATCGGGAGATCAGGTTAGTTATTGCGAACTGAGTGGAGGTGTTCTGCGAAGCGATGGCCAAGCCTGCGCTTGGTCTCACCGAGGTTGATCATATGCTGAATAATCAAACCACATTTTTGTTTGGAAGTGGAAAGAAATAATAGAAATTGCATTCATTGCAACGTGTAAAAAGAGTTGAGATACTATATTATAATTTTGCTGCATGTCATTGTGGCATCATGCCTTGATTGGTGAATATGTTTAGTTTGTGACTTTATTTGAAGCAGAAATAATATGTGAATGCTTCATTGAGCATAATTCCGACTGGTAACTACGCACTTCATCTGAGCACATTGTCGCAAGCGTCATGCAAGAGAAAAAAAGTTAAGTGAGAGCCCTGCAAGGTGTATAATATTTTTGACTGTCATAGGCCTTTCTTACATATGCTGTCTCAACGCACTGTAGTCTCTAAACAACCCTTCAGTAATTTTCCTTCCTTCAGAAAAATAGTGTTTAAGCGATTACTCAACACTCGCACTGGCAATAAATAAATAAATAAAAAGCGCAGCTTTCCAGCCCCTTATTTCATTGGCCACGCTTGGCTGCAAATCGGTGTCAATCTGGTAGACCATCTTCCTCTAGTCGTGGGGATGGGGGATTGGGAGGGGCCTCACAAGTGGAACAGCCTAGGGCCTCTCTTCATCTAAATCCGGCCCTGGGTGTCACCTATGAATCTGAAGAGGCCTTACAACACACACACTGTAAATACTGGGCCAGACCTTTCTGGCTATTTCTTTGCAGTGAAAATGCAGTAAGTCCTAGATTTCCTTAAACGATCAAACATAAACTTTTAATCCTTAACTTGGTGGGATTTTACAACATTACACTGTGAAAACCACTCTTCGATCCTGCACCAGATCAGGGTAAAACTTTACTGATTTTAATGGGGATTGCAGGGCAAAACTTTTGGTGGAAAAGGTTGCAACTTTTGAAATCATTTTTGCTTGCCTTATTTTTTTCAATGATTTGTATTTGATAATCAGATTAAAAGGTGTGGATGCTGGAAATCTGAAATAGAAACAGAAGTTCTAGAAACACTCATCAGGTTAAGCAACCTCTACGGAAAGAGAACCAGTTAACATTTCAAATTTAGGAGTTCAGGGTCTCATTGCTGAATTTTTTTTTTTTTGTCCAAAGATGTTTCCTAAGCTTTATCAGCATGTTCAACTTTATTTCAGTTACAAGATTTATAACTGGAAGAGCCTTGTACCCCAATCAATTATGGAAGAGGCCTTTTCACTGTACTGCACAAGACCCTGACATTGAGGTGGTATACTCTGGGATACAGAATCCAAATATGAGAGACTTGCATCTGGAAAGTATGCCCTTTTTTACAGTGGCCAACTCTGACTGAAAGATCAACCAGACGAGTATCTGAAAAATGAATCTGCAATTTTGTCCTTTGCAAAATGTGCTGTTCTTTACATTCCCTTCTGATAAATCCCACATGTTGGAAGGTTTGCAACCCTGAAAGAATGTGGAAGAATTCTATTTTGGTCCTCTTTACTAAATACCAGTTGTACACCGCACATTTGGTCCATTAAAGTGAATGCATTTTTCACAGATAGCGTCACAGAACACCTTCCAATTCACTATCCTATGATCACTCCATCGATATTGGAGAATACTCTTCCAGCTGTTTTCAATTCCTCTAAAAGACATTTGGACAGGTAATGGACAGCAAAAGGTTTTGAAGAAAGGTTTGGGATGTGAGCCAAATGCAGGCAGGTGGAACTAGTGTAAATGGGGCATCTTCGTCGGCATGGCAAGTTGCGCCAAATGATGTATGACTATGACTCTCTTCCCAGAGAAATTCACAGGTCATTAACTATCCTTGTGTGTGGCCTGTTCAAAATGAAAACACTTCTCAGTCTTTTTTTTGGGTTGGTTATTTTTTAACTTTTTTTCTATTCACAATAACCTGTTGCCCTTGCCTCTTTCCCCAACGTGCTTTGTAATGATTTAGATGCCAACCACATCGCTACAATCTTATGCTTGCAACTATAGATTGCGATTATTTTTAGTCTTTTAAATATTGTTATAAGTTCCTTGTGTCCCTACAAATTCCAGTTTCTACACTTGTGATTGTGATCCATGTCCTCCAGGGTTGTTGCCTGGCCCACTGAATTTTGCTCCAGCAAATTGGGTATTTTTTTGTAAACTAGGATCTCCAGTTCCTTGTGTTTACACTTTGTACATCAGCATCTGCAGTTCCTTGTGTCTCCCAAACTTTCTGGTCTCTGCACGTCCTGTGATCATTTTTTTTTTTTTTTTTCAATTCAATTCAACTTTATTGTCATTGCACAAATAGGAGTATAGGTACAACAAAATGCAGTTTAGCGTCTGGTCATAGTCATAGTGCAAGACAGTAGAAGTAAAAATAAAAATACAAAATAAGCATACAATAAAAATAAAAAATACTGGTTAACAATGTGTGGATTGTGGATGAATTAAAACTGGTACATAGGCAAATAACTGTATACAAATGGGAGAGTCTAAAGATAGCTAGCGACGGGACTCTGAGTTTAGCAGTGTAATGGTGCTGTTGAAAAAGCCTGTTCCTCGGCCTGCTTGTGCGAGACCTGAGGCTCCTGTACCGCCTCCCTGATGGGAGGAGGGCAAACAGTCCATGGTTAGGTTGAGAGGGGTCTTTGATGATTTTCCTGGCCCGTCTCAGACACCGTTTTCGGTGGAGGGCATCCATGGCAGGGAGCGGGGCACCGATGATGTGCTGAGCGGTTTTCACCATCCGTTGCAGTGCCTTCCTGTCAGCTGCGGTGCAGCTGCTGTACCATACCGTTAAGCAGGTGGTCAGGATGCTTTTGATGGTACAGCGGTAGAAGTTGAACAGGATCTGGCGGGATAGGTGAGCTTTCTTGAGCCTCCCCAGAAAGTAAAGGCGCTGCTGTGCCTTTTTGATCAATTTGGTGGTATTGAGGGACCAGGACAGATCCTCTGAGATGTGTACACCGAGGAATTTGTAGTTGAAGGCGTGCTCCACCTCAGTCCCGTTTATGTGGATGGGGGTATGTCTGCCACCTCTGGTCTTCCTGAAGTCAACAATGATTTCCTTCGTCTTCTTGGAGTTGAGGACGAGGTTATTGTTGGCACACCAGGCTGCCAAGTTCTGGACCTCCTCCCTATAGGCTGATTTGTTGTTGTCGCTGATCAGTCCTACCACCGTGATGTCATCGGCAAATGTTATGATGGTGGTGGAGCCATACACAGAGGAGAGGGCTGAGCACACAGCCCTGTGGCACGCCGGTGTTCAGTGTTAGAGTGGAGAAGGTGAGGTTGTTGATCCTAACAGACTGTGGTCTGTTGGTGAGGAAATCCAGTGTCCAATTGCAGAGGGAAATGGTGATGCCAAGTCCACTGAGTTTGGTGATCAAGCTGGCGGGGATGACAGTGTTAAAGGCGGAGCTGAAGTCGATGAACAACAACCTGATGTAGAAGTTGTTGTTGTCCAGATGGGTCAGGGCAGAGTGTAGGGCCGCAGATATGGCATCCTCTGTAGACCTGTTGGTCTGGTAGGCAAACTGATGGGTGTCCAGTGTGGGGGGGAGGCTGGCTTTGAGGTGAGCCAAGATCAGCCGCTCAAAGCACTTTGCGATGACAGGGGTGAGTGCCACTGGGCGGAAGTCGTTGAGACTCCCTGAAGCTGACCAGGGATAGTTGTCCAGCACATGCCCTGAGCACACGCCCGGGGATGCCATCGGGGCCGGCGGCTTTGTGATCATTCACCTTGCTCAGTGCGCCTTGTACAGCACAGGTGGAGTGACTGAGGGGTTGTTCGTTCGGGGGGGGGTGGGGCAGCTTTGATGACTGGCGTTTTGTTGTCCCAGTCAAAACGAGCATAGAAGTAGTTTAACTCGTCAGAAAGGGAGGCGTTGTCTGGGGGGGGGGGGGGTTAACTTTATGGTAGTCGGCAATGGACT
This sequence comes from Leucoraja erinaceus, assembly GCF_028641065.1. Lineage (NCBI taxonomy): Eukaryota > Metazoa > Chordata > Chondrichthyes > Rajiformes > Rajidae > Leucoraja > Leucoraja erinaceus. The sequence goes on along the minus strand of NC_073391.1, from coordinate 30,475,691 downwards.
TGATGCCTTGCCACATGCGTCTGGGGTCGGAGTTGTTTTGAAAATGCTCCTCGATCTGCCGTTTGTGTTTGAGTTTAGCGCTCCTCATTCCCTTTTTCAGGTTGACCTTGATGAGCTGTATCCCTCAGCATCGTCAGATCTAAAAGCGGCATCGTGAGCCTTCAGCAAGAGTCTGACCTCTCTGCTCATCCATGGCTTCTGATTAGGGAAGGTCTTTATTTGTTTATGGGTAGTGACGTTGTCGGTGCAGAATTTTATATAGTCCAAAACGGATGAGGTGTATGTGTTAATGTCCACTTGGGAGTCAAAGGTGGCCTGAGCGGCATACAGACTCCAGTCTGTTTGCTGAAACTGTTCCTGTAGTGCAGAGACAGCCCCCTCAGGCCAAACCTTCACTGTCCTCACGGTTGGTTTCACACGTCTGATGAGAGGTGTGTATATGGGGAGCAGGAACAGAGAGAGGTGGGTACACAAAAATGCTGCTGCACCCGCTGAGTTTCTCCAGCATTTTTGTTTACCTTCGATCTTCCAGTATCTGCAGTTCCTTCTTGAACACAACAGAGAGAGGTGGTCAGACTGACCCAGGTGGGGGAGGGGATGGGCTTTGTAGGCTTCAGTAATGTTAGTGTATACTAAATCCAGAATATTGTCTCCTCTGGTTGGACAGGAGACATGTTGATGGAACCCGGGGAGTACAGTTTTAAGGTTGGAGTGGTTAAAATCACCCGCAACAATAAAAGCCTCTGGGTGTGCAGTTAGTTGTTTGCTGATAGCAGCTTCCATTGCTAGCCTGGCATTAGCGTCCGGGGGTACATAGACTGCAGTGATAACAATCGATGTAAATTCTGTGGGCAGATAGAAGGGCCTGCACTTTATCATCAGGTATTCCAGGTCAGCAGAGCAGTGACTACCAATCCTAACAACGTCCGTACACCATGAGTTGTTCACATAAATGCACAGTCCGCCGCCCTTGGTCCTCCGCTGTTCTGTCGGCCCTGAAGACAGTGCGCCCATCCAGCTCAATGGCGTTGTCCGGGATGTTGTCGTTGAGCCATGTTTCGGTAAAGACCATGGCGTTGCAGTCGGCGATCCGTTTATGTGTGGTGATCCGCAGCCGTAGTTCATCGATTTTATTGTGATCCATGTTCTCCAGAGATGTTGCTGTCCCATTGAATTACTCCAGCACTTTGTGTCCTATTTTGTCAACCAGTATTTGCAGTTCCTTGTGCTCACTCTTTGTAAATCAACATCTGCAGTCCCTTGTTTCTACACTTTGTAACCCAGCATCTGCGGTTCTTTGTGTGGACCAAATTTCCAGTTTCAGTGCAACCTGATTGTGATCCTTGTCCTCCAGAGATGTTGCTGACCTGTTGAGTTACTCCAGCACTTTGTAATCAAGCATCTGAAGTTCCTCGTGTCTACACTTTGTAATCCAGTATCTGCAGTCCCTTGTGTCTACACTTTGTAAACCAACATCTGCAGTCCCTTGTTTTACACTTTGAACCAGCATCTGCAGTTCCTTACGTCGCCGTGCCTGTGATTGACTGGATGGCGGTGATGTCATGGTCCGGGGCGGCGCATGCGTTGTTGCGCCCTGGGCGAGGTGAGGCAGGGCGGCTGCGGGATGGAGTCGTACGATGTGATCGCCAACCAGCCGGTGGTTATCGACAACGTGAGTAGCCCGCCCGACATTAGCCGTTAGCAACTCGTGGAGGAGAGGAATTAAAGACATCGGTTCAGCCAAACCAAATAAAAATAATTGTTAACCGCCCTTTGCAAACGCTGGCCGCTGCTATGGCAGCAGCCGCACCCCGACTGTCATTCATTCGGGCCGCCTGCAAAATCACGGACGCCTTTTTTAATTGGAACATCGGTTTATGGGAATTATCCATTCCTATTGATTATAACGCGTTTACCTCCCGTTAACTGATTGTATGAACGAACTATTTGTTAGCCTGAAGGAAGAATGAAAGCCTGAGGCCTAGTGCTGGGCTTCGCTCCATGGTGGGCGGGTCGATGGCCCGCCCCCGAGCTCCACAACGATTGGTCCATTCAAGGCGGTGACGTAATCTTCCGCTGCGTGATTGGCGGAGGTTGGTGTCAGTTTTGATGTCAGGTTGACTTCCTGTGGACACAAAACACTTGTGAGATGGAGGATTTTTATTTTAATGTTCAACGGTTGCTTTATTAAAACGTATATCGGGGTGCAGTGAGATTTTTCTTTTGCATACAAATTAGCGAGATTATTGCTAGACATAAGTATAATCCCTGGTTAGCACATAATGCAAAGAAACAGCCCACTGAATCTATGTGCAATAGTCGTGTAGAAACGAAATACAGATGTTTCTTTATACCAAAGATAGACACAAGGTGCTGTAGAAACTGAATGGGTCAGGCAGCATCCATGGAGAAAAAGGATGGATGATGTTTCGGGTTGGGAACTTCTTCTGATCCCCGGTTCTTCCTATGGTCATTTGTCCAGTGTCCACCACCGTCTCCCTCCACTTCCTCTCCAATTCTCAGTCTTCGGGGCGAGTAGTGGTCGAGCTTTGGCTTCACTCTCCCAGATCCCCGGCGGGCGAGCCAGGCCTGCTGTCAGGGTATGGCCGTTTAGTGCCTATTCAAAGTGATGTATTTGTAGTGGGGAATGAATTCATGCAGAAATATGGACAATTGTGTACATTCTGGAAAGCTGCATGAAAATGCAAAACACTTAAGTACATGGAGACACAAGGCGCTACAGCTGTAGGACTCTTGAGCAAAATACAAAGTACTGGAGATACTCATTGGGTCAGGTAGCACCTGTGGAGTTTCAAGAGAGAGTTAGATTTAGCTCTTTGGTTTAAGGGAATCAAGGGATATGGGGAAAAAGCTGGAACGGGGTACTGATTTTGGATGATCAGACATGATCACATTGAATGGCGGTGCTGGCTCTAAGGGCCAAATGGCCTACTCCTGCACCTATTTTCTATTTTTCTAGCATTTTGTATTTTAGAACAAAGTACATCCTGGAAATCTGATGTAAAAACTGAAAATGCTGGAAATACACAACAGGTCTGGCAGCATCCGTGGAAGCACAAACAGGGTTCAGGTCTCATGATTGAGACACGTCCTCAGAACTGGGAAAGAAATAATGAATTGGTTTCATTGCAGAAAAGGTTAGTGAGAACGGATAGGATGAATGGAACATCTGTGACAGAGAGCAAATGTGTCAGTTAATGTTTATTTGTGTTGCTAACAGCAGGGCTGTGGGATATGTCATGCAGGTCAGGGCTTAAACTAATGGAGAGAGAAAACTGATCCAAAATTGTAGATAGATGACTTGTAGGAACGGTCAGTCTTAACGACAAAGAAAATTGATAATAAGCGAGTTCGGTATTCCGAATAATGCAAGGAATCATGGGATTTGTCAAAGGTCATTTGTGATAAAGAAAATGCGAACGAAGCGCTGGCGGTATAAACTGTGTATAAATTGTTAACTATTCTACCAATGAATTAATCTAGAATTCTGTCAACTCAATGGCTTCCTTTCTTGTTCTGCTGTTCACACACTACTTACACAGTCCCAGTTCTAGTAATCTGTAATTATGAGATATTCAAAAAGTTAAATAATTTATTATTTTCATTTAATCCTTAATGTGTTTACTACTGGAATAAGAAAATATTACTTGTGTTTGAAACATTTTCTTATCTTTATTCATAATTTATGTGTAATTTTTTTTTTAATCTGAGGAGGGGGGGGGGTGTGCCAGGTAGCGGGAGAGCGGGGTGTAACAGCGAGTGAGAGGGGGGTAGATGCAGGTGAGAGACGGGGAGAGAGTGGACCGGCGGAGAGATGCTCTCGGCAATTGAACTGCTGCATGTGTGCAGACCTGCGTTTCATCCGTAGTCAGGATCAAACCTGGGTGTCCGGCGCTGCAAGCGCTGTTGAATTGCTACTGGACCATCTCCGTCCCCTCCCGAGGTCTCCATCCCTGTCTGGGGGAGGCCGGAGATGTCCGGGGTGACCCTGGGCTGATGGAACACCGGCCCAGAGAAGTGGCGGCCCCAGGCTTACAGCCAGCGCGGAGAAGAAGTGCTAACTCCAGCTCAACTCTGCTCCAACTCCCGAGGAACTCGTTTCCCGACAGGGCGGGGACCATCAGCTGCACCTCTCACATTATCCAGTGGCTGTCGGTTAACCCCATCAGTGCCGGCGAAAGCCGAGCACCCGTCATTAACGGGGATACACTCCACTCACAAATCTGCCTCCTGGGGTTATGCAGGAAAGGGGTGCATGGTTCGCCCCTGTATAATAACCCTGTATAACCCGGGAGGGCAGCCCAAGTAAGAATGGAACCCATACACCCAGGCTGAGGAGGACCTGACCATGATTCATTAGATTGTCACTGCTGAGCTTTCTGCATGGACCAGTGGAGAAGGGAAAAATAGCGTCGCTAACTCCCGTAGCAATTCACCAGCGCTTGCAGCGCTGAAGACCCGGTTCGTTCCTGACTGAAAGGGTGAAACGCAAGTCTGTATATACGCAGCAGGCCTGCTGCCGAGAATGTTTTTCTCGAGTGACCTATGACCTGGGCATGCACAGTCGGAATACCAAACTCGCTTATTGATATTTTCTGAAGGCTGAAACTTGCTCAGACTGATCATGACACGTTGTTCCTCAAGTTTGGATTGTGCAGACCACAGACCGACAGCCTCAGAAATGGAGAATTAAAGCGACGGGCAATTGAAAGCTGAAGATCACTCTTGCTGAATGAATACTGATGCTCTGCCAAGTGAACGCTTAGTTTCCATTTAATTTCTCAAGTCTAGAGGAGATCATATTGAGAATACCAAATGTGGTACATTAGAGTGGAAGAAGTGCAAGTGAATTGTTGCTTCACCTGGATGGTAGGAAGGGAACGGGCGGAAGGACAGGGTTGCATCTCCTGTGGCTGTAAGGAAAGAGGGTGAATGATTGATGGGGATGGAGGAGCCACCAATGACTCATGAAGGAAGCAATCACTTTCAAATGCTGGAGGGAGAGGGATTTATTTTCCTGGTTCTGATGAAGGGACTCTGACCTACTGCGTTAACTGTTTCTCTTTGCACAAAGGTGCCTGACCTGCTGCGTGTTTCCAGCATTTTCTGCAGTAATAATACTTTACTTATTCATAGTAAAAATATTTAACAAGAACAAGGGAAATGAAAGCAGGGGGTGAACTACAAGCCATTCAAGCTATTTTTTTGTCAGACCGTTCCATGGCTGATCCTATTGGGTACCTTGTGCTATCCATTCCCGATCCATTTAATATCCAAAATAATCAAACTAGCGCTGAATATTATTAATGATTGAGTATTGAGTAGTCATCTGCAACTGTGAATTCCAAACATTTACAATCTCTAAAAAAGAAATTACTTTGGCCCACCTTATCCATGCCAAGACCCAGATCATTTCAACCATGATCTTATTAAATGGCAGATAAGACTCTAGAATCTGACCCACCTTCTCCTTCAACTGTTCCTGGAATTCTCATTTTTTGTTGGGTGTAAAGAAAGGCTATACTATCAGCGTAGATTTCTCTTGGGTGGTAGCACCAACTTGGGATCAAGGGATTGAATGACCCTGTAAAATATTGCCCATCTACTCTCGTATCTTTTTTTTGTTTAAAAAATGGTGCAACATATTCTTGTGCATCTGATTCTGTCTTTTATTTATTCAATTTATTCAAAGTTTGTATTATGAAGTCTTGGAATAGAATTTGAATATCGGCTGGAATAACTAAATAACTCGGGAATTAATTGCGTCTGTACCACACAACACTCAAGGAAGATTGTAGACACAAAAAGCTGGAGTAACTCAGCAGGCCAGGCAGCATCTCTGGAGAGAAAGAATGGATAGCGTTTTGGGTTGAGACCCTTCTTCAGACTCGAGGGAGAGCGTTGGCTTGTAGTATGGCAGCATGCAGTATTGGTTTTGTACCCCACCTACAGTAAATTACCGACTTTAGCATAGAAGGAATGTTTTGTTTGAGTTAATTATTTCTAAAATTGCAAAGTATAACATGTTGGCAGAACTTATTGGCAGATTTTCAGTAGCAGCTTTTCTATAGTTAAAAATGCAAATGATAGAAATGGTTCATGAATGTTTTTTGTCATGAAGTGCAAGTTCTAGCATTTAAAGTTGAGTTGTGCATTCTTGCCCTCGTAATAAGGCACCTACATTTCAGAAGAATATTTTGGCTCTCGGCACAACACTCCCCCCTGGCTACTCCTGCATCTCATTGAATTCACTAGCGATAATCCATTTATGACCTCATGTTTTATACGTTCCTTAAAAACCAGGTTGAGGCTGTTCCGAACTTTTTTTTTTATCAGTGAACATGCGAACATCCCCAAATGTATTAACAACTAAATAACATGAACACAAACTACATCGAACAGTGCAGCACAGGAACAGCCCCTTTGGCCCACCTTGTCTGTGCCAAACATGATGCTAAGACCAATTATTATCTGCCGACACATAATCCATATCCCTGCATATCCATGTGCCTATCTAAAAGTCTAAATGCCATGATCATGTCTGCCTTAACCACCATCCCCCGCAGCACATTGCAGGCACTTGCTGCGCACTGTGCAAACAAAAAACCTGCGCTGCGCATCTGCTTTAAACTGTTCCAGTCTTCTTAAAGCTATGCCTTCTAGTATTTGATATTTCCATCCTGGGAAAAATCTTCTGACCACCCCATCTATGCTTCTCGTAATTTTTTATATATATATATATATACATACATATATATACCCAAACTCTTCCTGCAGCTGATGGTCCCTAATCTAGGCATCATTATGGTAAACTTCTGCACTCTTTGCAAAGCCTATTCTACGAAGAATAGAGTTCCATGAAATGTTTTGTGGAACTGATGATTTATGGAGCTAGAATGTGGCCAAGGGGTGCGAGATTGCAACCTTTTGAGATTTTAAAAATCAAGCCTGTAATTTATCCCAACAGATAAAGCTTAAAAAGTACTTTAATTTGATACCTAATTCACTTTCAAATCTTCAGTATTAAAAAGTAATGGTCATTTTCATACTCGGAAATTAGCATCTTGTTCCCTATTGCTTTTCCATTAACTTAACACGAAAGCTGTGATCGAGGACAGTCAATTGACATAAAAGCCCATAACTTTCTTAAAAAATAAGAGAACGGAATGAATTTTTCAGTTATTATAGATTGAAACATTCTGAAACAAATATGATCTTACTTGGATGGCCTGAACAGGACTCTTGCTTAACTTTTTTCCCCTGTTGCCAGCCGGGCAACCTTGGCAGCTTTTTAGGTTGCCAAATGACGGTTTAGGTAGTCATTTAAGATGGCTTGCATGACGTGTGCGATAATGTGCTCGGACAAAGTGCGTAGTTACCAGTCGGAATTATACTCAATCGGAATTATACTCAATTATACTGAACTCTTGGCAGGACAAATCAAAATAGTACGTACATGGTAAATGGTAGGGAATTGAAGAATGCAGATGAACAGAGATATCTGGGAATAACTGTGCACAGTTCCCTGAAAATGGAATCTCATGTAGCTAGGGTGGTAAAGAAAGCTTTTGGTGTGCTGGCCTTTATAAATCAGAGCATTGAGTATAGATTCAGATTCAGATTCAATTTTAATTGTCATTGTCAGTGTACAGTACAGAGACAACGAAATGCATTTAGCATCTCCCTTGAAGAGCGACATAGCAAACGATTTGAATAAAAAAAATAATAAGTGTCCGGGGGGGGGTGGTGGTGATTGGCAGTCATCGAGGTACGTTGTTTAGTAGAGTGACAGCCGCCGGAAAGAAGCTGTTCCTCGACCTGCTGGTTCGGCAACGGAGAGACCTGTAGCGCCTCCCGGATGGTAGGAGGGTAAACAGTCCATGGTTGGGGTGAGAGCAGTCCTTGGCGATGCTGAGCGCCCTCCGCAGACAGCGCTTGCTTTGGACAGACTCAATGGAGGGGAGCGTGGATCCGGTGATGCGTTGGGCAATTTTCACCACCCTCTGCAATGCCTTCCGGTCGGAGACAGAGCAGTTGCCATACCATACTGTGATGCAGTTGGTAAGGATGCTCTCGATGGTGCAGCGGTAGAAGTTCACCAGGATCTGAGGAGACAGATGGACCTTCTTCAGTCTCCTCAGGAAGAAGAGACGCTGATGAGCCTTCTTGATCAGAGTAGAGGTATTGTGGGTCCAAGAGAGGTCATCGGAGATGTTGACTCCCAGGAACCTGAAGCTAGAAACACGTCCCACCTCCGTCCCGTTAATGTGGATGGGGGTGTGTGTGCCGCCTCTGGACTTCCTGAAGTCTACAATTAGCTCCTTGGTCTTCTTGGAGTTAAGGGCCAGGTTGTTGTCAGCGCACCATGCTGCTAAGTGCTGGACCTCCTCCCTGTAGGCCAGCTCATCGTTGTTGCTGATGAGGCCAATCACCGTTGTATCATCTGCATACTTGATGATGGTGTTAGTACCATGTACAGGTGTGCAGTCATAGGTGAAGAGGGAGTAGAGGAGGGGGCTCAGCACACAGCCCTGAGGAACGCCGGTGTTCAGGGTGAGGGTTGAAGTGGTGTGCTTGTCTAACCTCACAGACTGGGGTCTGTTGGTTAGAAAGTCCAGTATCCAGTTGCAGAGGGAGGGGTCGATGCCCAGGTTACCGAGTTTGGTGATCAGTTTTGATGGAATAATGGTGTTGGAATAATACAGCAACCTGTAGCGCCTCCCGGATGGTAGGAGGGTAAACAGTCCATGGTTGGGGTGAGAGCAGTCCTTGGCGATGCTGAGCGCCCTCCGCAGACAGCGCTTGCTTTGGACAGACTCAATGGAGGGGAGCGTGGAACCGGTGATGCGTTGGGCAATTTTCACCACCCTCTGCAATGCCTTCCGGTCGGAGACAGAGCAGTTGCCATACCATACTGTGATGCAGTTGGTAAGGATGCTCTCGATGGTGCAGCGGTAGAAGTTCACCAGGATCTGAGGAGACAGATGGACCTTCTTCAGTCTCCTCAGGAAGAAGAGACGCTGATGAGCCTTCTTGATCAGAGTAGAAGTTGGGATGTAATGTTAAAATTGTACAAGGCATTGGTGAGGCCAATTCTGGAGTATGGTATACAATTTTGGTCGCCTAATTATAGGAAGGATGACAACAAAATAGAGAGAGTACAGAGGAGATTTACTAGAATGTTGCCTGGATTTCAGCAACTAAGTTACAAAGAAAGGTTGAACAAGTTAGGGCTTTATTCTTTGGAGCGCAGAAGGTTAAGGGGGGACTTGATAGAGGTCTTTAAAATGATGAGCGGGATATACAGAGTTGACATGGATAAGCTTTTCCCACTGAGAGTAGGGAAAATTCAAACAAGGGGACATGACTTGAGAATTAAGGGACAGAAGTTTAGGGGTAACATGAGGGGGATCTTCTTTACTCAGAGAGTGGTGGCTGTGTGGAATGAGCTTCCAGTGAAGGTGGTGGAGGCAGGTTCGTTTTTATCATTTAAAAATACATTGGATAGTTATATGGACGGGAAAGGAATGGAGGGTTATGGTCTGAGCGCAGGTATATGGGACTAGCGGAGAATACGTGTTCGGCACGGACTAGAAGGGTCGAGATGGCCTGTTTCCGTGCTGTAATTGTTATATGGTTATATGAAGCATTCACATATTATTTCTGCTTCAAATAAAGTCACAAACTAAACTTATTCACCAATAAAGACATGATATATCCCACAATGACAAAATTATAAGACAGTATCTCAACTCTTTTTACACATTGCAATTAATGCAATTTCTATTAGTTCTTTCCACTTCCAAACAATGAACTGGCCTCGACTACCCTCTGCGGCAGAGAGTTCCAGAGACTCACCACTCTCTGTGTGAAAAAAGTTCTTCTCATCTCGGTTTTAAAGGATTTCCCCCTTATCCTTAAGCTGTGACCCCTTGTCCTGGACTTCCCCAACATCGGGAACAATCTTCCTGCATCTAGCCTGTCCAACCCCTTAAGAATTTTGTAAGTTTCTATAAGATCCCCCCCCTCAATTTTCTAAATTCTAGCGAGTACACACCGAGTCTATCCAGTCTTTCTTCATATGAAAGTCCTGACATCCCAGGAATCAGTCTGGTGAACCTTCTCTGTACTCCCTCTATGGCAAGAATGTCTTTCCTCAGATTAAGAGACCAAAACTGTACGCAATGCTCCAGGTGTGGTCTCACCAAGACCCTGTACAACTGCAGTAGAACCTCCCTGCTCCTATACTCAAATCCTTTTGCTATGAATGCTAACATACCATTCGCCTTCTTCACTGCCTGCTGCACCTGCATGCCTACTGGACCATGGTAACATATATGCGCACATATAGTTGTGAATGTTGCTCATTAAATAACTACAGTACTGATACTCCATATTAAGAGCATTGATTTGCCGCTAAAATGAATTCTGTAATAACGTGTCAATGGCAGCAGTGACAATCGAACACTGCGGTTTTAATGTTCCACGTGTTCACAATTTAATTAATCCATCTTTATGGATTAAAACAAATAATAACATTGGGAATTAAAACACATTTGATTGCATTCCGTTATCAAACATAGTCAATGTTTGCTCTGAAGATATTCCCAGGACAATAGGGTCAGGGGGGGGGGGGGGGGGGGGGGGTGTATGAATCAGTACGGGGTGGATAGATGGCGGGGGGGGTTAGAAGGCAGTCGGTGCAGAATGGATGGATTGAGGCAGGTGAATTAGTACGGGTTGGTTGGAGTAGGTAAAATTGTGAGGGGAGAGCACGGGGGATGTCAGTGGTGTTGAATGGGGGGGGTTCAGTACGGGATGGATGGGGGTAGACAAAAGTGCTGGAGAAACTCAGCGGGTGAGGCAGCATCTATGGAGCGAAGGAAATAAGCAACGTTTCGGGTCGAGACCCTCCTTCAGACTGTTTCCCCCCCCCCCCCCATTCTTCTTGAATGGGAGGATCAGTACAGGATGGATGGGGGGGGGGGTGTCAGTGCAGTGTGGATCGGAGGGTCTGTGCAGGATGAATGGGGGATCACTACAGGATGAATGAGGGGAAGGTGCAGGGTATCTTTGCTGATAAGGGCCTCTGCGTACAAAACCCCTAATGGCGCCTTCAAAACAATCCCTCCCGCATGCCGAGGCCTCCCCCTCCCTCCCTTCCTCCTCCTGGCCTCGGCATGTGGGAGGGTTTGTTTTGCAAGCGCCGTTAGCGGGTTTGCAAGCAGCGGCCGCTATCAGGGCGGGTGGGGGGGCGGGAGGAGGAGGAGATGGAGCTGCTGTTTGGGGCCCGTCATTCGCTCCGACCCTTCCTCACCTAGTATCTTTCCCACGCAATACAGCCATCACTGCCGACACAAAACGTCGCAATCCTTTTCTCCAGAGATGCTGCCTGACCCGCGGAGTTACTCCAGTTTTTTGTGTCTATCTTCGGTACAAACCAGTATCTGGTTGCCAAGCCGGGCAAAATGACTCGCCGTTTAGGTTGTCCGGCGGCGCTTTTAGTGGTCAATGACACCCGGGCAACCGTTAATTTCGAGCCCTGCTGAAATTAAAGTATATAATTGGTTAATTATCTAATTAAGTAGCTAAATACAAAATTAACCGTTGTGAGAGAAATAAACACCCAGACTGCCTTGAAATTTCAAAAATGTGAATAGTAAATACCCAACAAAAAAACATATCAGTGTCATCAAATCAATTAAATTTATCTAAATTCAATTACTAGATCTAAACATCTATCCCATTCTTAAGAAAAGGCTAAAAATAAAATTTTAAATAGCCAAAGTATCCAAATAACAAACGATCCCATTCACACAAGAATTCACAATATAACATGATTTTAAAATCTCACTTTGTCATGAATTTCTATGCCAAATGGAAGGAATTGAATGTTTAATTCTCATAAATTTTACTCTGTTAGATCTAACACTGCAGCAGGCACGGGCCGTTTTACACAGACATTTGTTCAAAAGCCAGAAACATCCACTCTCAAGATAATCAAAGTCATTATTTTTTGCACAATCATGTCATAAGTACATCTAAATTATCTATATTTGTGTTATTGTCTATCCATGGTCAATGTTTTCATACTAAACATCTCACTAAAACTTTACGGTGCAAGTTTTCAGATATTTAGTATGAAAATATTGATCATGTATAGACAATAACACAAAATATAGATGATTTAGATGTTCATATGATGTTCTTTAGATGTTCTAAACTGCCCAAGCGAAATATGAGATGCTGTTCCTCCAATTTGCATTTAGCCTCCCTCTGACAATGGAGGACACCTAGGACGGAAAGGCCTGTGTGGGAATGGTAAGGAGAATTAAAATGTTGTAACTTGCCTATGAATGAAAGGCTTGACAGCAGCTGGTAATCAAATTATGTACAGTGCCCTCCATAATGTTTGGGACAAAGACCCATCATTTATTTATTTGCCTCTGTACTGCACAATTTGGGATTTGTAATAGAAAAAAAATCACATGTTGGTAACTTGCACATTGTCAGATTTTATTAAAGGCCATTTTTATACATTTTGGTTTCACCATGTAGGAATTACAGCGGTGTTTATATATATCCCCCTCCCCCCCCCCCCCCCCCCCCATTTTAGGGCACCATAATGTTTGGGACATAGCAATGTCATGTAAATGAAAGTTGTCATATTTAGTATTTTGTTGCATGCAATGACTGCTTGAAGTCTGCAATTCATGGACATCACCATTTGCTAGGTGTCTTCTCTAGTTATGGTCTGCCAGGCTTGTATTGCAGCCATCTTTAGCTTATGCTTGTTTTGGGGGCTAGTCCCCTTCAGTTTTCTCTTCAGCATTTAAAAGACATGCTCAATTGGTTTCAGATCGGGTGATTGACTCATTTGTTGCTTTAGCAGTGTGTTTGGGATCATTTGCTGTAGAATGAACCCCCAGCCAATGCGATTTGAGGCATTTGTTTGAACTTGAGCCTCACATCCGTCATTAAAACCTCCTTCTTCCATCTCCGCAACATCGCCAAACTCAGACCCTCTCTTACACCTCCCGCTGCTGAAAGACTCATTCGTGCCTTCATTTCATCTCCCGACTGGACTACTGCAACTCGCTTCTCCTTGGCATCAGCTCCACCTACATCAACCGACTCCAACTGGTCCAGAACGCAGCCGCCCGACTCATCACCCACACCAAATCCTGGCATCACATCACTCAGTCCTCAAACAACATCACTGGCTTCCCATCTCCCACTGGATCAACTACAAAATCCTGATCCTCACCTACAAAGCCCTCCACCACCTGCCCCCCCCATATCTCACTGACCTCCTCTCCCCCTACCAACCCTCATGGTCCCTCAGATCCACATCAGCCAGTCTCCTCTCCATCCACAAGTCCAACCTCCGCAGTTTTGGGGACAGAGCCTTCTCCAGGGCAGCTCCCAGGCTCTGGAACTCCCTCCCCCAACTGATCCACAATTCCGTGTCCCTCACCATCTTCCAGTCCCGCCTCAAGACCCATCTCTTCACCTCTGCCTATTCCTTAGCCCCACATCCCCCTCCCTTTTCATATGTGCATTAATTGCCTCATATTGTGTTTTGTATTGAATTCTGTCTTTAGTTTGTGTACTAGTCATGTCTCTACTATTTATTTCATTCCCCTTACATGTTTTTCCTCTACCTGCTAAATTTTTGTAAGGTGTCCTTGAGACTCTTGAAAGGCGCCCATAAATAAAATTTATTATTATTATTATTACACACTTCAGAATTCATTATGCTATTACCATCAGCAGTTGCATCCTCAACGAAGATAAGTGAGCCAGTACCTTCAGCAGCCATACATGCCCAGGCCACAACACCCCCACCACCGTGTTTCACAGATGAAGTGGTATGCTTTGGATCTTGGGACAGTTCCTTCTCTCCTCCATACTTTGCTCTTGCCATCACTCTGATCTATAAGATAATCTTCGTCTCACTAAACCTTTTTCCAGAACTGTGGTTGCTCTTTTAAGTACTTCTTAGCAAACTGCAACCTGGTCATCCTATTTTTGCAGCTAACCAGTGGTTTGCATCTTGCAATGTAGCATTTGTACTTCTTTTCATGAAGTCTTCTGTAGACAGTTGTCAATGACAAATCCACACCTGACTCATGAAGAGTGTTTCTGATCTGTTGGACAGGTGTTTGAGGTTTTTTCTTTATTATAGAGATAATTCTTCTGTCATCAGCTGTGGAGGTCTTCCCACACAGCTCACCAGTGCTCTCTTTCTTAACGATATTCCAAACAGTGATTTTGGTAAGCCTAAGGTTTGGCTGATGTCTCTAACAGTTTTATTCTTGTTTCTCAGTGTCATAATGTCTCTTTGACTTTCATTGGCACAAGTTGGTCCTCATGTTGATAAACAGCAATAAAAGTTTCCAAAGACTAAGTGCTGACAGCTCTCTTGGCCCTGCATGAAGGGGGCAATAAATCACACCTGAGCAATTACAAACACCTGTGAAGCCATGTGTCCCAAACATTTATGGTGCCCTGAAATGGGGGGGGCTATGTGTAAACACAGCTGTAATTTCTACATGGTATGTATAAAAATGGCAACATGGTATGGATAAAAATGGCATTTAATAAAATCTGACAATGTACACTTTAACCACATGTGATTCTTTTTCTATTACAAATCTCAAATTGTGAAATACAGAGGCAAATAAATAAATGATGGGTCTTTGTCCCAAACGTTGAGGGCACTGTATCATGAATCAGCAATTTGATTCACTTGGAGGAATAAGACAGAAAGTTTGGAAAACATGTGGTTAAAACAATAGAATTGGGTGGCATGGTGGTACAGATTTGTTGCCTTACAGAGCCAGATACCCGGGTTTGATCCTGTCTGTGGGTGCTGTCTATACGGAGTTTGTATGTTCTCCACGTGACCGAGTGCTTTTCCCCTGGGTGCTCCGGTTTCCTCTCATGCTCCCACTACCCTCTTCTATTGCTTGCCTCATGTAAGAGGGTAGAAGAGGGATTGTCCGGGATGAGACTCGTTCTTGATTTGGACGGTTTGCCGTTTACATTACTCACAGGCTTTGAGCACTTAAAAATTAGGATTGTATGTTTGTTCTCATATGTGTTTATCCTTTTTATTGCAGGGTTCAGGAGTTGTGAAAGCTGGGTTTGCTGGTGATCAGATTCCAAAATACTGCTTCCCTAATTAGTAAGTACCTTTCCATTACAAATTCTATTTTAAGAAAATTTGTACCCGATTTCTGCAAACAGTGTAGATTAAGCTGAGCAGTGGCAGATGATCAATGCACAAAAATTGTGCTTGAAACATTTCTCGCCTTCAATTTGTCATTACTGATGCCAATCCATCAACTAATTCTCACTGATTAATGTATTTTTAGCACATCTTGTAACAACATAAGAACTTAATTGGGAAGGTACCTTGATGGGTTTTGTTTCTGCGTTGCATATGCAGGAAATGTTGGAATTAAAATTTAATTTAAAAAATTTTCATAGTATATTAGCAAGTTATTGTTTGTGACCAAAATAAACGGAAACTTCCTTCAAGACTCCTGTAGTGACTTAAAGGGACCAGAACCCCTTCCTCTATTTAATATGGGGAAGAAGTTTGGTTATTATTCCTGATCATTAGGGAACAAAAAATTTAATGATGAAACCTTGGTCAGTGTGGATTGTGTGTCTTCCACTGCCAAATAAAGTTGGGCTTTTCCTTCAGCCCACAGAAGCAGATAAAACATGGGGAAACAAGGAACTGCAGCTGCAGGTTTATAAAAGAAGACACAAAGTACTGGAGTAACTCAGCCGGTCAGGTGGTACGTCCGGGGAAGAGATACCGCCTGACCCGCTGAGTTACTCCAGGACTTTGTGTCTTCAGATAGCAAATGGGTATATGCTTGCATGACAGGTGGTAATCAACAGCATCTTTCACCTTACACACCCCTATCTGGCAGCCTCCTGCCAGGATCTTTTCACTGTAGTCCTATCGTTTCCATGCCCACTTTGGGCACTGTTATGGCTTTAAGGCTTTTACAGATAATATTAAAGTTCATCTGGTTAATGTGTGAAGGCTTAGAAAGTTCATTGCGTCCGCAACAACTGGGCCCCCTTTGTCTCCTGGCAACCAATATGTTTACACCCAGTCCGCCACTGAGATGAGTTTATGTGTGTTTAGTAAGTTTTTGATACTGTTTTAGTTGTATTGCACTAATGTTACAAAGGTAAAAATCAAAGCATTTTTTTAATTAATGTTATTTATGAACCATTTCTTGCATAGTGTGGGAAGGCCTAAGCATGTACGTGTTATGGCTGGTGCCCTGGAAGGTGATATTTTCATTGGACCTAAAGCTGAGGTATTCCTGTTTAATTTATTTCATTTTCTGCATATCTGATTGAATAGTCTACTTTCTGAAATGCTTTGCCTATGTCAAGGAGCAGTGTTCCTATTCATTGTCAGCATTAACATTCCTGCACCAGATTCAGAAAAGAAAAGGGAATTGCAATAATGAGATGTTTTGACACAACTGTGGTCTAGAATTGCAGAGCATCAATAAGATTAAATGGAAGGAGATGTACATCAGGAAACAGGATAAACTTAATTCCGTAATTCGGGCATGGGGGAATGAGGGGGAGAGGAGGGGCGCGGTGGGGGAGAGCAGAAATTAAACTTCCCAAAGCACTCAGGAGGAATTGTTGATCAAACATGTCCTAGCTTCACACAGACAATGGTGGATATATGGAACCAGCAGCCGGAGGAAGTAGTTGGGGTAGGTACAATAACAAAATTCAAAAGTCATTTGGACGTTTACATGGATAAGAAAGGTTTAACGTGTAGGAAGGAACTCCAGATGCTGGCTTACACCGGAGATGGACACAAAATGCTAGAGTAACTCTGCGGGTCAAGCAGCATCTCAGGGGAAAAGGATAAGGTGACGTAATACAACTCAAAGCATCGGCTATTCTTTTTGCTGCCTGAGGTTTAGAGTGATGAGGACCAAATGCTGGCAGATAGGACTAGCTTAGATAGAGCATCTTGGTCAGCATGGACAAGTTGGGCCAAAGGGGCTATTTCCATTGCATATGAAGGTATGACTCTAAGCTCTTTACCAGAGGTTTAAAGCCTGTTTTAGTATGGTTAAATGGTTTGACCATACCTGAGACAATGCTGAGTAGTTTGGGTTATTATTTTTTCTCCATGCAAGTTCCAACTTGTTTTGGTGGTGGTTCCCAACACTGCCTTGACAATATCTTAAGTCTTCATAAATCTCTTTGCCCCCACTCCTGTCCACTCCTCAACGAGCTTCCTCCATGATCTCCATTCCCTGGGCTCCTCACTTTTGTCCCACTCCCAGCAATGCTGCATGAATGTGCACGTCAGAGGAGTTTAAAGCAGGAAGATTGAAAGTGGAGCTAAAATGATCATCAACAGACTTTGGAGAAAATTAAGCAGGTGGCAAGCTACAATCGCAGCTATAACGTTCTCATTTCATTTTAGTTTAAATATTGTCAGCAAAGAAAATAAGTGTTTTTATTTAAATTCTGTCTTGATTGAATAGGAACATAGGGGCCTCCTGACCATCAGATATCCAATGGAACATGGAATTGTCAAAGACTGGAATGATATGGAGCGGATCTGGCAGTATGTGTATTCTAAAGACCAACTCCAGACTTTCTCCGAAGAGGTGAGGTGGATGTTCTCAGCGTGAAATCCTGTAATTCCCATATATAATATGTCGGGTGTAGGGGGAGTTTGATATCCCATGTATCTGAATCTTTTAATGATACTCGCAAACGTTGCTTGCAAAGTCTGCAGTTTTAATTTGAGTTCTTAAAATGCATTGAAAGTTATAAATATAGGCCCATCACTGATTTTCTGGCAACTGATGGTCCGGCACCTCCTTTAATCCGGACAAACAGATCTTCACAGCTGTGGTATACGTGAGTGCCCCCCGTCTTCCCCATGTCTGTGGGATCCATTTTTTTGTTTTTGCAAAAAAAATCTGAGTGGGAGCATGTAAGAGCCTCAGGGCTGCGAGTTGCCTGCTTCCAGATCAAGAGAGTGAGCCCGGCTCGGAGACAGACGGAGAGCGCAGCACAACGGTCGCTGAACGGCAGCCAAGCTTGGTTCGCCCAGCGCTTTAACTTTATAAATTGTGTGCCAGTGACTGTGCTCTTGCTGCCCCCATCTTCTCTGGATATTATCATTATGAATTATTGTTACGTTACCTCTGTCGGCCGGCAAAGGGGATAATCCGGCAAGGCTGTAAAGTACCACTTATGCCGGAAAATCGATGGAGTTACTATTTGGTTGAATGAATGGCAACACATCAGATGACAGAATCTCTGTGGTTTGTCCACCTTTTCCAAGCATAATAAATTTTGCATTCAAATACAAATACAGAGCTGTCAAGTGGTACGGATTTTCTGTGTTTTGTACGGAAATGCGATAAGAATACGGATGTACGGATTTGCTTTGTAAAATATGGATTTTTTTTAAATCGGCCCGACTTCCTGTTTCATCTTGCTGCTTAAAAAATGCAAGGATGTAAAAAGTCATATTGTAACTAAAAATAACAGCAGATTAGTATTTTACATTTCACGATCTAGATGATTATTTTTGTAAGATTTGATCTGCCTGTCCCGCTCCAGGTTTAAACAGCGCTGTCAGTTTAGCGGGTGGAAATTTAAATGAACAGCGTATGGGTTCTAATTATAGCGCTACCAGCTGGAGCGCTATTGCCTTTACACAAAGTGCTGTGGGTCACAGACTGTTCGGGGAGGGAGAAGGAGTGAGGGAGGGAGGGAATAAGAGAGGGAGGGAGAAAGGAAGGAAAGGGGGGGGGAGAGAGAGAGATGTAAAGAGAAGAAGGAGGGAGAGAGAGCGAGGGAAGCTTCCAAAATGGCTTCTACATCATCATCTGGTGGTAAAAGCAGGAAGCAGTCGTTCAAACAGAAGTATACAAAGAGATGGCAATGAATGCACTGTCAAGTAAGGTGCATAGAAGACATGTCAATTGGTAGCAAAGTTATGCATTATTATACTCTTACATGGGTATGACTGCACATAGAAAAGAAAAATCAGCAAAATGGCAGCATGTAAAAATACTGCTTTCCTCAGTAAAATGCTGATTTTCAGGTTTTGGAATACTGAAATGCTCTGACAAAACTTGGCAAATATGAGATTCTCAGGCTGATTGAACCTGGGCCATGCACCATTTTTTAAATCTTTGCTTCTTGCTATTTTGTCATGACTTTCTCGAAGATTCATGATTAGAAAATATTATTATTTTTTTGCTGGCTGGCATTTGACAACTAACACAAGTAGTCATGGTTCATTTGAGAACAAATGTTGGCAGCTTTAAGTGCAGCATGTCTAACTTTGTGCTCCACACTCCAGCTCTGTCATACACACTCCAGTGGATTTTATTGGAAAGCTTTGCTAAATTCCTTGATCTGATTTTATGCATATAATTTCACCTCTTGTCTTTCCTATATCTCTCCCGCTTTGTTACACATGTTCCTTATATATTTGCTGACTTTGCCTTTTGTTTCCCATTATTTAACGCCCCCCGCCCAGAAAAAGCGCTTTCTTCAACTAATGCAATCAGCTGCATTCTTCAAAGATTCTGTGCTTGACTTTCCCATTTTTTAACACGCCCCCCCACAGTTTGCTGTTAAAGCGCAATCGGATCAACTAAAGCAATCAATCTTGCAACTATAGCTTCATTACTAGCTTTGTGCTATTCTGGATTTTATTGGAAAGCTTTGCTAAATTCCTTGATCTGATTTTATGCATATAATTTCACCTCTTGTCTTTCCTATATCTTTCCCGCTTTGTTACACATGTTCCTTATATATTTGCTGACTTTGCCTTTTGTTTCCCATTATTTAATGCCCCCCACCCAGAAAAAAGCACTTTCTTCAACTAATGCAATCAGCTGCATTCTTCAAAGATTCTGTGCATGAATCTTGACTTTATTTTTAATACAGCCCTCCAGGGGAACATGTAGCCTCACAGCTGGAAGTACGTGTGCTGTTAACTTTACTATGTGGACAATCGGATGCATACAGAAGAATGCCAATTAATCTGCCCCTTCAATAATTAGCTAAATTGGAAAGTTATTTAATCATTTACTAGCGTGTATCATTTACTGCACTGAAATATCTTTGACTTGTGGCTGCCAAAAAATACCTTTCCCACCAACAGCAAAATTTTCTGCATGATAATTCCATTGCCCTGTACTTCCTGTACAAGTCACAACACCCTGGTGTTCCTTTGTAATTGTTTGCCTTTAAAAAGTAACTTTATTGGCTTGACATAGTTGGCCAGGCAAAATAAATCAAATTAATTATATTTTGCCTGCAAATGTAATCATTTGCTGAGTGGATATCCCCCCCCCCCCCCCCCCCCCCAATTTTTAACTGAATCATCAACTTTTAATTTTTGCTATTCAAATTTTGCTATATTTGTAGAGCAAATGAAAATCTATTTAATTGAAAAGAGAATGACACATATTTTTCATTAAATCTTTCAGCATCCTGTACTCCTCACTGAAGCTCCATTGAATCCAAGAAAAAACCGTGAACGTGCCGCTGAGGTTTTCTTCGAGACCTTCAACGTGCCTGCATTGTTCATCTCAATGCAGGCTGTGCTTAGTCTGTTAGTATTTCATATTCATAAATATATTCATATTTGAAATGCAGTCTTCTGAGATTTTTTGTTGCCCTCCAAGAAAAGAAAGGGTATGATTTTCATACGTCATCGGGGTTTAAGATTGTGAAAACAAGCAAATAGTTAGGATCTCAGAAAACTTCCTTACATCAATGTATTGTCATCATATTAAAAGCTTAATGGGGGTTCAGGCTAAAATGTTCTTGCTTGGAAAGGAACACTTGTCAACTGAACCAAGTTGGTATTCACCAGCACAATTCCTTTTGTTCATCATTGCCTAAACTTCGTCCAAGAATGTGGAAGACTTCCAATTGGGAGTAAAATCACTTTACAAATCGTTTTGGCGTTGTAAGGTAGGAATATGCAGTGAAAGTTAAAATCTGACTTAATTTAAATCAAGTTTTACCTGAATCTTCTCGTATAACTAACCCAGGGAAGGGCTAAAGGCTAGTGTTGCTATCAAAATATGTTTATTGATGGATCCCCCCCCCCAAAAAATAAAATTCCTTCTCGGAAGTTCATTTATTGTCGTATTTCATCAGCTTATCAGATTTGATAAACAACATGTTTGTCTTTCTTGTAAATGTATTTTTCTGCTCTACTTTCCTGAAGATATGCCACAGGTAGAACTACAGGTGTGGTGTTAGATTCAGGAGATGGAGTCACACATGCAGTTCCTATATATGAAGGGTTTGCGATGCCACATTCCATCATGAGGATTGACATCGCTGGGCGTGACGTGTCTCGCTATTTGCGCCTCTTCCTTAGAAAAGAAGGATATGATTTTCATACGTCGTCGGAGTTTGAGATTGTGAAAACAATCAAAGAGGTAAACATTTATATTTGTTTTGTTTTACTACCAGGATAAATGCTATTTGAGCTGTGAAATTGGATGAAATGCTGAGAATAAGTTGCTAACTAATAATACAATTCAATTTGCCTCCATGGCTAAGATCGACCAACAATACTGAAAGCGGACACAAAATGCTGAAGTAACTCAGCGGGTCAGGCAACACCTCTGGAGAAAAGGAAAAGGTGACGTTTCGGGTCAGTCTCGGTCTGACCCGAAACATCACTTATTGCTTATCTCCAGAGATGCTGCCTGATCCCGAGTTACTCCAGAATTTTGCATCTACCCTCGGTATAAACCAGCATCTGCAATTCCTTCCTACATATTAATGCTGATAGCAGATTGAATCTGAGCTTTCTTACCCTGAACGTAGGTTTTGTTTTTATTGAAGTCCACTGCAGTTTAGAACGAGTAATTGCATAAGTCTTTTACTTTTTATAAAATTAGTAATGGGTCTTTAATGTAACATGAGCAAATCGTGAATTTTGTCTTTGATATTCAAATGCCAAATGGTAAAGCTGCTGTCTCGCATTCCCAGAGACCCGGGTTCGAACCTGAACATGGGTGCTCTATGTAGAAAGTTTGCACGTTCTTCCTGTGACTGCTTGAGTTTCCTCCGGGTGCTCCATTTTCCAAACATATGTGGGTTTGTAAGATAATTGGCCTCTTTAAATAGCCCCTAATGTGTGGGGAATGTATAAGAAAGTGGGATAACAGAACTAGTGTGAACGGGTGATCGATGGTTGGGCAGTTGGGCAGAAAGGCCTGATTCAATGCTATATCTCTAAACTAAAACTTGGTTAAGAGATAGTGTCAGAAGGTCAGTTTAGAAAAAGTCATTTTGTGGGGCGACACGGTGGCGCAGCAGCAGAGTTGCTGCCAGAGACCCGGGTTCGATCCTGACTATGGGTGTTGTCTGCATGGAGTTTGTACGTTCTTCCCGTGATCTAGGTGGGTTTTCTTTGGATGCTCTGGTTTCCTCCCACACTCCAAATTGGCTTGGTAAATAAATTGTAACGTGTCCCTAGTGCATAATGTTGAGCGCAGGGATCACTGGTCGATGCGGACTCGGTGAGCCGAAGAGCCTGCTTCCGCGCTGTAAATTACACTAAACTAAAAGCCCTATTGTCTTCATCTATTAAAGAACGTCCTCATTTTATCGGTTCTTTCTTGGAGAACCAAGGTTTAAAATTGTTACTTTAATTTTGAATGCGCATTTGACCGTTCTGGGAAATGACTTGCAAATTTATCTTTTCTGTTTCACAGCGTGCCTGCTACCTGTCAATAAATCCCCAAAAAGATGAGACTCTAGAGACAGAGAAAGCCCAATACATTCTGCCTGATGGGAGCACAATTGAAGTAAGGCACCATTCTCAACTCGTGATTGCTAACTTTGTTTGTTTAGAACGCAATAAGAGGCACAGATTCAACCCTGTAGGATAATCCATCTCTACAATAGATTACAGAGGCAGAATCTGTGAATAATTTAAACTAAAACAGTAGGATGTCGCAACACAAACTAAATTTTGTTTTGAGTAGGACCTCTGCGTCGTTCTTGTGACTGCCTTGCATTCTTTAATTAAGCAGCTTTGTGCTGGGCCCGTTTGCAAGTGGAGGAATAGTGACCATATTATATGACCAGGACGGCACAGTGGCGCAGATGTAGAGTTGCTGCCTTATGACGTCAGAGACCAGGGTTCGATCCTGACTACGGGTGCTGTCTACGGAGTTTATACGTTCTCCCTTTGGTAAAACCAATTGTCAATTATCCCTAGTGTGTAGGATAGTGCTAGTGTACAGGGTGATTGCTGGTTGGCGCAGACTCGGTAGGCCAAAGGGCCTGTTTCCACAATGTATCTCTATAGTCTAAAGTAAAGTCTATTGGAACTGTGGTGTCAATTAAATATTTAAATGTTGTACAACCACGAAGCAATTTTATTCCTCTGTGTTTATTTTCAGTTTTCGACATAACTGGCAACTCTTTCTCCTCCCCCATAACTAAACTAAGTATTTTACATCAATGCACATGACTGTTACATCAGCTCTTGCCTTTCTAAGTCTCCATGTGATCATCACAGTGCCCAGAGAAAGCCCAAGGGTTTTATTCTACATTGCTTATGTAATTACATACATTTGCTGCACAGATATGAAGTTTACATCCATGAGCACCATTGGATTTCTGGCTAGTATATTACATCCTGATGGAAATAATTTGCTTTAAATTTTTCCAGATGTAATCAATAAATGCATTTCTACCAATAAATTCAGTTTCTGGAAACATTTATGTCTTAAATATGCAGACATAACTAACAGCATTCTGACCAGAGTGAATGTCCAGAGAATTACTTATTCTATTCTGGTGATGTCCTGTGTATGGCAAAAAGGATGAGCAGATATTTATTTGCAGATAGGCCCAGCGCGCTTTCGTGCTCCGGAGCTTCTGTTTCGGCCCGACCTGATCGGTGAAGAGTGTGAAGGAATCCATGAAGTCTTGGTGTTTGCAATCCAGAAATCTGACATGGACTTGAGGCGAACACTATTCTCGAACATAGTTTTGTCAGGAGGCTCAACTTTATTCAAAGGTACGTTGTCGAATTGGGCTACCTCTATTGTAACTGTGCGTCCTTTTTATAAAAACTAAAACTAACAAAGTGCTGGAGTAACTCAGCATGTTAGGCAGCATCTCTGGAGATCATGGCTAGGCCACATCTCTGGTTGGTACCCTTCACAAATGCATGCCCTTTCTTGTCAAATGCACCAGATTTAAACCGAAATATTGAAAGTCTAACTTGCAGCAGTTTTACAGGCACATTAGACGCAACAGCAGCAATTAAATACACAATAAGTTATCAGTTTTTCTAAGTAAATCAGACAATGCGAAAACCAAAGATAGACACAAAGTACCAGAATAACTCAGCGGATCAGGCAGCATCTCTGGAGAAAAAATATGGGTGGCTTTTCGGGTCTGGGACCTTTCTTCAGACTGCATACATTCATGAAAGGAAATTGTGGGCTTATTATGTGGATCTTGTAGTCTGTAATTTTCCCCTGTGCTGATGATTCATTAATGCAAGGAAGCTTCTGGAAGTACACAGTGCCATCCACTGGGTTTAATTAGTGTAACTAGAGCCTCTGCTTTCTTGGACGTTTAGAGAGTTGGCATGTCACCGAATACTCTTCACAAACTTCTACAGATGTAATGTAGAAAGTATTCCGACTGTTGGGATGGCAGTTCCAATGCACAGGAACACAAGAGGCTGCAGAGAGTATTGAACTCAGCCCGGGTTCATCACGAGCACAGCCCTCCCCACCATTGAGAGCATCTGCCTCAAGAAATGTATCATTAAACATCCCCATAAGGTCATCCATGATAGGGGCAGAATTAGGCTATTCGGCTCATCAAGTCTACTTTGCCATTCGATCATGCTTGATCTATCTCCCCATCTTAACCCTGTTCTCCTGCCTTCTCCCCATAACCGCTGACACCCGTACTAATCAAGAATCTATCTATCTCTGCTTTAAAAATATCCATTGACTTGGCCTCCACGGCATTCTGTGACAGAGAATTCCCTTTCAGAATTCCAATGCCCTTTTCTTGCTGCTAACAACATCGGGCAGGAGATAAGCCTGATATCCCACACCCCCAGGTTCAGGAACAGCTCTCCAACCATCAGGTTCTTGATTTGATCTGTACAACCCCCTTGCCCACTGTAATGGAAAGCTGCAGACTACATCTTGCACTACGATGGAGTTGTTTTTCAATTCTGTTTTACACAAACGTCTTTATTTTTTTGCACATTTTTCTTTTCACTGTCTTAGAGAATTTACGTGCAATTTATGTATCATTTATATTTTGCATGTGCTTTGAGTCCATGTGTTGCTTGCTGCAAGCTAGTTCTTTGTTGTACCTTTACTCACTGTACTTGTGCATATGACAGTAAGATAGACGTAAAATGCTGGAATAACTGGCAGCATCTCTGGAGAAAAGGAATTGGTGACACTTCAGGTCGGAAGTCCCACAGAAGAAGTCCTTCTTACACATGTGACAATAAACTTGACTTGAGATACAAGAGACTGCAAATACTGGACTCTTGAGTATAAATAAAGTGCTGAAGGACCTTGCAAGCTGAGTTCCTCCATCCCTTTGTTGACTTGACTTCTGAATTCTCAAGAGTCACCCCTGGTTATTTTTTTACTGTGATCGGGAGGCACAAACAAAGGACAGGCAACATGGGAGAGGAAATGTGATTAAATTGTAAAGCCTTCTAGCATAGATGTAAAAACACAAAGCAGATTCACATTGAGAAATTGTGAGATATATTAACTTATGAAGCATGACTCCATTTTTTTTACACAATTGCAGATCTGTCTTTGACATTGCCAAAGTAACAAGTACAGGAAAAGTAGGTGAAGTAAGACACTGCCAGTTAAATCAGACAGAGGTGGTTCCAATGCATAAATCTTATCTGTCTATTTATAACTGCTGCATTATCTCATTCATTCCGCAATGTGCTACAATGACACAGGGAGATGGGGGGAGGGGAGCAGATACAGCAGGGGAAGGTTGTTAGAAGTTACCTAAAATTCAGTCTGTTGTTTGAAAATCACAGGTAAGAGACAAGTAAGACAGAGGTAGGTTTCTATTTCAGTGATAATCTGTTGAGTTTGAGATTAGTTTAGTGCACGTGTACCGAGGTACAGTGAAAAGCTTTTGTTGTGTGCTAACCAGTCAGCGGAAAGTCAATACATTACAATCAAGACATCTGTGTATCACTTATTCTGCTACTGAATGTATGATTGATTTCTGATTAGATTTTGGGATATCTTTCAGTTGTTGATGGATCTGTGTGCATAGTTTGTCACTTTCCAAAACAGATATTTGATTTATAAGTCACTAGACAGATATAATATATATCTGAAAAATCTGTTGCTTCCTTTCACTTTTGTTGCCAACAGTTCTAAATTATTTTTGTTAAACCACAGGATTCGGTGACAGACTGCTGAGTGAAGTAAAGAAATTGGCACCCAAAGATATAAAAATAAAGGTATTGTTACCTTTCACGCCTTCACGCTAGTGATGATTTTAGTTTTGTTTGTTTTAGAGATACAGCATGTACACACGCCCTTCGGCCCACCGAGTCCACCCCGATGACCGATCATCCGTCCTCGCTAGTTCTATGTTATCCCACTTTCTCATCCATTCCCTGCACACTCAGGGCAATTTTACAGAGGCCAATTAACCTACAAACCTGAAGGTCTCTAGGATGTGGGAGGAAACCTACACAGTCACAGGGAGAATGTGAAAGCTCCACACACACTGCACCAAAGGTCGGGATCAAACCGGGGTTGAGACGCTGTGAGGCAGCAGCTCTACCCTCTGTGCCTCCCTGGTCTCACCCTGCAATTTGTCTCTGGTTCCTAGGACAAACTGAAAGCCTGAGCGACTGGTAAATTGAGTCCATGGTTCACCATTTATTAATCCTTGGATTGAATGATCATCCCAGCTATACACAGATTAGTGGACACAAGGAACTGCAGATGCCAGTTTATTTATTTTTTTAAAGCACAAAATGCTGGAGTAACTCAGTGGGTCGGGCCGTATCTCTGAAGAACATGGATAGGTGACATTTCAGGCCTGAAGAAGGATTCCGACCCGAAACGTCACCTTAACATGTTCTCCAGAGATGCTGCCTGACTCGCAGAGTTACTCCAGCACTTTGGGTCTTTTTTCATACATATTAGTTCTTGGTTTCCTTCAATGATGTTCAGTGAAGACCTGTTCAAATCCATAGGTCTTAATACTTGATATTCTACCCTACGTCACACTCAGCAAAATCAATAACCCCACTCTCACCATCGACGGCACCACTGTCTCCCTCCCTGTCTCCTTGATTCCACCCTCTACCTTGAGCCTCACATCCGCCATGTCATTAAAACCTCCTTCTTTCATCTCCGCAACATCGCCAAACTCAGACCCTCTCTCACACCTCCCGCTGCTGAAAGACTCATCCATGCCTTCATCTCCTCCCGACTGGACTACTGCAACTCACTTCTCCTTGGCATCAGCTCCACCTACATCAACCGACTCCAACTGGTCCAGAACGCAGCCGCCCGACTCATCACCCACACCAAATCCTGGCATCACATCACTCCAGTCCTCAAACAACTTCACTGGCTTCCCATCTCCCACTGGATCACCTACAAAATCGTGGTCCTCACCTACAAAGCCCTCCACCATCTGGCCCCCATATCTCACTGACCTCTCCCCCTACCAACCCTCACGGTCCCTCAGATCCACATCAGCCGGTCTCCTCTCCATCCACAAGTCCAACCTCTGCAGTTTTGGGGACAGAGCCTTCTCCAGGGCAGTTCCCAGGCTCTGGAACTCCCTCCCCCAACTGATCCGCACCATCTTCCTCACCTCGTGTCCCTCACCATCTTCCAGTCCCGCCTCAAGACCCATCTCTTCACCTCTGCCTATCCTTAGCCCCACGTCCCCCTCCCTTTTCATCTGTGCTTGAATTGCCTCATATTGTGTTTTGAATTGAATTCTGTCTTTACTTTGTGTACTAGTCATGTCTCTACTATTTATTTCATTCCCCTTGCATGTTTTTCCTCTACCTGCTAAATTTTTGTAAGGTGTCCTTGAGACTCTTGAAAGGCGCCCATAAATAAAATGTATTATTATTATTATTATTTACGTCATAGATTTGGCCTCCAACTTGTCTCTCCGAAATCCCTTGATAAGTTTATTCAAGTAAACAATTGTAGTTGTTTATGGTTAAGCTTTTTCAAGTGAGATCTTTCTGAAGTAACCCTTGGTACAATGACCTCTTTGTACAATAGCTCATGATCCCTTCAATCTCTGTTAATCCCCTAACCTTCATTGTACACATCTGTCATCATAATTGTCACATACTTGTATCCACAAGCATTTCTTAAACATAACACCTGGCATGAAAAGGCAGATCAGATTCTTGCTTGAGTCAGTACAACACCTTCCTCGTTGTTCTGAAGAGTCCCTTGCTTCATAGTATAAAAATGTTTCATGATTCAGTCTCAATTTATTAAGGATGCCCGACATACCACCACACACAATGCCTCTGCATGGACTGTCTCATTCTCCCACATCTATGTGCATGCACATGCACAGTTTCTTCTCCTGCCTTTTTTTTTTTTTTTTTAGTTTTTCAGAACAAAGGGACAGGAATAATGCAAAGGCATATTGATGGAGGAACTCGGTGGGTCAGGCAACATCTGTAGAGCAAAATGGACAGATGCCGATTTGGGTTGGGACCAATCTTCAGAGTCCCGACTTGAAACATCATCTGTCCATTTCCCTCCATGGATGCTGCCTGATCAGCTGAGTTATAGAAACATAGACAATAGGTGCAGGAGGAAGCCCTTTGGCCTTTCGAGACTGCACCGCCATTCATTGTGATCATGGCTCATCATCCACAATCAGTAACCCGTGCCTGCCTTCTCCCCATATCCCTTGATTCCGCTAGCCCCTAGAGCTCTATCTAGCCCTCTTTTAAATCATCAAGTGAATTGGCCTCAGCTGCCTTCTGTGGCAGAGAATTCCACAAATTCACAACTCTCTGGGTGAAAAAGGTTTTAAATGGCTTCTTAGACTGTGGCCCCTGGTTCTGGACTTCCCCAACATTGGGA
Organism: Leucoraja erinaceus; assembly: GCF_028641065.1. Lineage (NCBI taxonomy): Eukaryota > Metazoa > Chordata > Chondrichthyes > Rajiformes > Rajidae > Leucoraja > Leucoraja erinaceus. The sequence goes on along the minus strand of NC_073391.1, from coordinate 30,446,481 downwards.
CCATTTTTTCTGCATCTAGCTTGTCCAGTCCTTTCATAATTTTATACGCTTCTTTAAGAATCCCTCTCATCCTTCTAAATTCCAGTGAATACAAGCCCAGTTTTCCAATCTTTCCTCGTATAACAGTCCCGCCTTCCCGGGGATTAACCTCATGAACCTACGCTGCACTGCCTCACTGGCAAGGATGTCCTTCCTCAAATTAGGAGACCAAAACTGTACACAATACTCCAGATGTGGTCTCACCAGGGCCCTGTACAACTGCAGAAGGACCTCTTTGCTCCTATTCTCAAATCGTCTCTGGAGTTCCTCCAGCAGTTTGTTTTTTGCTGAACATTCCAACACTCTTGTCTCCAAAAAAGGCAACACCTTCAGCCCCTCAAGCCCAGTGCACAGTTAGACCGACTGATTTGTTTGACCCATATCCCTCTAAACCTTTACTTTCAATGTACATGTCCAAGTGTATTTTAAATATTGGTATAGTACCTGTCTCAACCACCTCCTCTCCATATACTCATCACCCTCTGTGTAGAAAAGGTTGTCCCTTGGGTTCCTATTAAATCCTTCCCCTCTCACATTAAACTAATGTCCCCTGGTTCTTGACTCTGGGTAAAAGACTGCAGTCACTCTAATGATCTTATATACAATCAGCCTTGTGTTCCATGGATTAAAGTGCCAATCTGCCCAACCTCCCCCTATAGCTCAGGCCTTCAAGTCCTGGCAACATCCTTGTAAATCTTCTCTGTACTCTTTCCCGCTTAACAATGTCTTTCCTCAAATTGAAACTCCCGCCCAGAAAATGCTGCAAATTAGATCTTGCGGACTTGTGTAGGCATTGCAGTACAATGAAATGGTTTATCCTTTCTGTATATGTTTTCTTGTAGATTTCTGCTCCCCAGGAGAGGTTGTATTCCACATGGATAGGGTAGGTACTCATTGCTGCATCATGACATCCACTATCTCTGCTTAAAATGAACAAAGTATGGTTTGGTAATGCTCCTGGTAGGGGAGGCATGGTTCACCTGTTGCTGCTTTTACTGAACAACAAAGGCTATTGGCATCTTCTGAAGTACACGGTGTTGAACAGTATCAGAACAGTCGGCTGTCTTGTGAGGGAAGATCATATTAATTCTCCAACATATGATCATGGCTGATCCATATCCTGATCCAACTCCCCAGGCCCACTTTACGGGCCGGTATCTCCATTCCCCAGCAGCTTAGGCGGACAGTTCCGGTACTGTTCGACTGATCTCGGAGGCCGTGACCTCTGTTGGTCCGGCAAAGTCACCAATGCCCTAGAACCAAGGGTGCTGCCGGAAAATCAGTGGTGGACCTGTATTCACAAAGAAGTGCAGATGCCAGTTTACAAAAACGACACAAAGTGGTGGAGTTACTCAATGGGTCAGGCAGCATTCCTGGAGAACATGGATAGACAACATTTCAGGTTAGGGTCCTTCTTCAGATTGATTGTGTGTGGGGGGGAGGGAGGAGAGAGCCTTGTATTTGTGGAGTGCCTTTTTAACATGTAGATGAGGGCAGGAATGGAGACCAAGGAACTGCAGATACTGGCTTACAAAAAAATACACAATCTGGTAGAGTAACTCAGCAGGTCAGACAACATCTCTGGAGAACGTGGATAGCACCTGTCCACACTCTCCAGAGATGCTGCCTGACCCACTGTGTTACTGCAGCACTTTGTGTCTTTTTGTTTGGAAGGAATTGAGTTGGGAGAAACCAGTCCCACCCAGCTCTGACACAGTGTCAACAGTGTCCAGGTGGGGCAATAATAATAATGGGGAGATAATTTGCTACAGTCACAATATTGTTCATGGCTTTGACAGTGGTTTATCAGAGTGTTAATCTGATGGGAGGGATTCAAACTATTGTGGGGAAGCTGCATATTGATTTGGGCAATGGTGAATTCATGGAGTGGAAAAGGAAATTAGTTTAGTTTATTATATTGTCACGTGTACTGAGGTAGTGAACGTTTTTTTATTGTGTGCTATGCAGCAAGTGAAAAGACTTTTCATGATTGCAATCAGGCCGTCCACAGTGCACAGATAAAGAATAAAGGGGATAGCATTTAGTGCACGATAAAGTCTGATTAAAGATAATCCAAAGAATTGCAGGAAGAGAAGATGTTTTATGAGGAATTGGTGGTGACAATGCTAGCGGCACATGTGCAAGTTTTTAACTATAAAGATTTGGCAATAAAAAATAACAATATAACCTTTTTTAAAGTATTATAGTAAAATCAATACCCATTGAAGAATACATTTGTGTTAATGTTCTTTCAATGTTTGTTTTCAGTGGCTCTATCCTGGCATCACTTGACACGTTCAAGAAAATGTGGGTATCGAAAAAGGAATACGAGGAAGATGGGGCCAGAGCGATCCACAGGAAAACATTCTAAAATACTTGGCAGAGTCTGTCCAGATTACGTGATCTTGCTTGTCTGGGTATGGTGTATGCCTGTGAGAAGGTGAATGTGTGTACATGAGAACGTGGAGGAGAGAAAAAGACTGGGTTTTGGGACGCATGTGATCAAGACGAGAGGTTTAAGTCCATTTCAAGTGTTTTTCTATTTTCCCTTTTCCTTCTACAATTGCATTGTCATTCACAGCTAACATACATGTCAAACCTATTACACTAAACAAAGGCAAGTGTAATTTGGCTACATCCACTGACTTGATTTTGTTGGAAGCTTCAATGATAGGGCAGAGCAAGGAATGGAGGAAAATGGAAACTGGTGTCTGCTGTGTGACTATTAAATGCGTGGTATGAATGGGAATTTTTAAACTGGCTTTTGTTTCTATTTGCTTTTGAGACTGGTAAAGGATTTATAACCTGTTGTGCGTAGACAAATTGCACGTCCCTGAATTAAAAATATTAGCATAGCTCAGTATGAAGAAAATATATATATCCCAGCGCTTTAATGTGTCTCCCGTAAGATTAACATATACTGCCTGTGCGTCCACTAGATGGGGTGTTCACCCCTGCAGACTACAAGCATTTAGTGCTATTCAAGTGCTCAGGGAGAGAATGGACAAGCAGGAAACATTCATTAGGAGCAACCCCCCTGCGTGTTAATGTTGTGGCATGTAATATAATTTAACTTATTTGTTCTTCTGTAAATGTTTCAATATAAGCCGATACCAACAAGTCATGAATTCCAACGTCAAACGTTGATTGCCACATGCAAACAATTGTTACCAATACAGGCACAAAGTGAATGCATTGCAACTTAAAAGCAAGGATCAAGTTGTTCAGATTGCTACTACAGTCATTTTCAACATCACTCTGGTTTGCTGAACTAATGGTTGAAATGAAGGGATACAAAGTGGCTGCACTTGTTTTTAAGTATTTATTCACCGCTGCAGGGGTTGGGGTGGTGGAGGGAGAAAAGCAAGCGTGGAGTTGAGGATAAAGTGAAGGATATTGCCGTTTAAATCGATCACAAATCAGGAACTAAATTCATGCCTGTGCCGGAGAGCCTTCCTGTTTGAAACACTCCTCAATGTTTAGCATGAAAGGAACAAAATAGTGTTTTATTTTAAAAGGGAAAAGTTTAAAGCCTTGAAACTATAGTGCCACTTGTACTAGTGACACTAATCCACAGTGGAGAAGTAATCCACATTTTGTAAGTGCCAGTCGTTTATTTTAACTGTGCAGTTGTTAACCTTGACTGCAAAGGGAACCGCTGAATGCTACTGAACTGGTTCTGCTCAGTAAATGCAGTAAAACACTTTATTTTACTATGTAGCTTTCATCTGAGTGGTAGACTTGTTTGATTTTGTTTTTAACCTAAGCACATATGTCTTGCCAAGTGACCAAAATTGACTGGACCACTGCTTTGTCTCGGCTGCTGTAGAGCTAGGTCCCTGTACGATGGTAACGAATGAATAGGTCCATTCCGACTGTAGCTTTTACTACATTGTCATCCAATGTTTTACCATGCAGACGTATTGCAAACTGTGCTGCCACGCGTTGGCACTGGACGAGAAAATGTTAATAAAACAGTTCAAAAAGCCTGGGATTATTTTGTTGTTGTCATTGAGAAGATAGAACAGTGCAACACAGGAACGGGTTCTCCAGCACATGTCTGTCGCACATTATGCCTAGTCAAACTAATCTCATCTGCCTGCACATGATCTACATCCCTCCTTATCCAACTGAGGTGAGGACAAATGCAGCTGAGCATAAAGGCAAAAGCTGGAAGAGATTTTCCACTCAGGTTAAAGGCATGTAGAGTTTTATCAATGGGTATTGGATTCTAACATCTTAAGATGATCAGCGAGGCTGGCTTCAGACTGTATACGCAAGTGGATCTTCCATAAACAGGTAAAAATCTACAGGTGAGCTAAGAGAGAAATAATTTCTGAGCATAAGAGGGAATAGATTCTTTAAGATAATTTCAGTAAATATAATTTTGATTAGCACATTTAAACCATAAGTTAAAAACATTAAACTCAAATTAATTCAAAATATCTTTAATTAGGAAAAGAACCACTTTAATTTACATGCTTTTACTTCACACAGTATCATTTAATAAGTAACACTGAGAATTAAGGTGGCACATAATCAGATTTAGCTGGTGAGGAACCTCTACAGAAACCTGTTCATATTCTTCAATTTGGGACATTCATCCCAGTTAAGGCAAATATTTAAATCAGGGATCAAAATAGCAAACAATTCTTTTGTTCTGAAGTTAAATCAACATGGCTGTTAATTTAAAGCAAAAAGCAAGTACAAATGTTTTAAAACAAACAAGTCTTCATTTTAATGAAAGCAAATGTATACTGGAGTCCTGAAATCAAAGCAAAGTTGACGAGCCAAGCCTTTATTTAACCTGTAATTCAAAAGGTTTTTAAAATACTAAAATAAAGGTAATGAAACTTACCAGCTCAATGCAGCTTTTGGGAAGCAGGTCAATGAATGTTGACACTTCTCAACATTTAGAAAGTTAAATATTGAAGGAATGGAAAAGCAGCTGGAATACATCTCAATTTATTTTCACAGTGTTCCTTTCTAATATAATGGAGGTATAACGCTCATTATTCTGTTGCAAACCATGGGAGGGGTCAGTAAAAAGCAGGCAACTGCAATTACCCCTCAACTCTGGTGTAAAGCAGGATGATAACGCTGCAATATACACTCCAAGCAAAAATATTCTCAAATCCTTTGCTGCAGAACAGGATCAGAGACCAATTCCAGATTCAAAGCACAGCTGAAGCTTCCAAACTGGTACCAACTCTTCCAATGCAAAACAGGCTCAACGAAGAACCTGTGATCACATTTTCTCTTGCATTCCAGTAGACAGAATAAACTCCACTTCTTCAAAAGCAATTGGGAAGAACAAGGCAAATCATCTATTGGAACTCCTGACTGAATGCCTGACAAAGAGTCCATTATTTAAGCCAAGGAAATTACAAGGCTAGCCAATAAGGGAGAGTTAAACCAGTTACATAACCACAATGAAGAGTGTCAAGAGACCAGTTTGGAAGTACAATAAAGTCGTGGCACATCGCATCTAAGACCTTATTCAATCATTAACACTCTCGAGAGTGAAACTGGCTTATATATTATGGAGATACAGGAAAAATAATTAATTTTGAGCTAGAGTTAGCAAGCCCTTTAAATAAAACAATCTCAAATAATATTTAAAAGCAGGCAAGTAATAATACTTGAAAAAGCACATAAATGATTAGCCTAATATAGGTCTTTAAGATATTTCTCTGTGTGAAACATTAAGTAGAAGCTGCTGGTATAATGCCTATACTAAGTGACAAAAATGTAGAAATCCCATAGGGAATGGCAGAGAAACTAGATAATAAGGGTGGATGGGACAAAATATGCTACACGAACCCTTAGCCACTATCTCTCTTGTTACTGGCTGTTTAATCAAGGGAGAAAGGAATAGAGGGTTCATGGTGATAGATTTAGAGCAGGAAAGATGGCAAGATTATAAAGTGGTGCATCAATGCCTGAATGGCCAGTTTCTGGGATGTGCATCCTGGTGGAGTGCTTATGACCATTAAAACAATAAGAGATCCATCACGCCTGATGTGCTTAGAAAAGCTGGATCGTAACAAGGCATTTTCTCTTTAAAAAAGGACAAAGGAAGAATTCTGCGGAAAGAATACTTACGTAGGAGTTTAAAAAAAATAATTTATCCAATCTTTTCCAAATATGGTTGCCATTTCTGGAGAAGTCTGTTGCTTTTCTACAAATCATAATTTTGGCAAAGTTAACCACCTTTAGATGGCAAGCATAACATTTTAAACATTGACACTAAAACCACACCAAAACTAGTTTACCATTCACGATATCTCCGCAATTTAACATTTCACACAAACCACATTCAGCTTCCTTTGGAAATATTGGAAACTCCACCATGTGATGTGAAAGCCCCAACACATTCTGCTGTGATTGCAATAGTGGCCATTGCCAGATATGATGCTTATAAATCTCACTGCTTTACAGTATATCTCAAAGCATGGCATGCACAAGCAGTGAGCGTTCACATCCTGGGCTGATAGACTGGAGGGTAAGGAGTGATAGAGAAAAAGTGCGAGATAGGAGTTACCAGTCCCAGCAGCGAATTTGATTTCTCTGTAAAAATCTATTGTGCCAGAAGTTCACAGACCACTAGCGGCCGTCAGACCGTCAGCTGTTGAGTCTTGGGATAAACAGCAGATTGGTTCCTTTAACTCAACGGCCCACAAGGACCTTCAGGAGGAGTGACTTTGCTGTGTGGGAATGGTTGACCCGAGGTGTAGCACTTGAGCACCTCACCACAGCTGGAAAACATTCAGGTTCAGGAACAGCTTCCCAACGACCATTGAACACATAAAAACTTCAAACTGCCTTGGTTGCACTAGGGATTTTGTGCTTTGTTTTTGTCTTTTGCACTATAATCTTTTTTTTTTAATGTTAGCACATTATTAAGTACTGCGCTTACAAATCTGCGATACTGCTGCTAGAAAGAATTTCATTGTTCCATTTTGACAATAAACACACCCTTGACTCTCTTGAAAACAGAGCCTGGAGTGCTGAGGGAAGTGACAGACATGGGTTGGCGTGGAATGATGTTGAAGGGGGTGGGGAGAGGGAACAATGCATCCATCCATTGTACAAATAAGAGAGTTTTAATCTCATGTTAACATCTAACATCTTCTTTGATGTTTGGAAACAAACACAGAACTCAGGAGCAGGCTTTGAATATATTTTCAAAGGACACAATGGGAACTTTAGCTGCCAAGTCCTTGAATAAGAAGCAAGCACCTCAGCTGGGATTTGGTTGCACCCTGTGTAATGGGATAGAATGTGACACTGGGGATTTTGGAAGTACCGATTAGTCAGCAACATTCAGCTGGACAGTTCACCCCCAGCACTTAATGAGACAGACATGTGCGGCAACACCATTTTAGAAGATTTGCAGTGTTATCTGACTTTAGTAGCCACAACTACAACAGGAGCACAGAGGTTCAAAGGGCCAAATGGTAGCACAGTTTAAAAATACAAATAGGATGGGCTAAATGCAATGGGAGAAAGGACAAGCGAGGAGAGGGACATTGGTTCGCAGGGCAAACAGATGGAGACGCCGGCTGCAACAGACTTTTATGGCCAGTTGGGACTGAAACAGCACCAAAACCTGGCGACTCTTGCATAGAGATTCAGTGGGCTGGTTTGATGCACTATGTACTTAACCAGGGATTGTACTTATGTATGGGAATATCCTGATCTGTAAGCAAAAAAAAAAAAATGACTATCTTGGTACACGTGATAAAGAAACCATTGAACCATTGACATGGCAGAAAACATAACAGGTAAAAAATAGAAAAATTTAACTATAATATGGGGCATCTGGCATTATCAAAACCTGGAATCGCTTTCATTTACTGCAAAGCTTTGGCATCAGGGATGACCATTTTTTTCCATCAAAGATTTTTGTCTGTGGTAAAAAGAAGTATTTCCCCGTTGGCCACCAGGTGGCAGCATTGGGTACATGTCTAGAAACAAAGAACTGCCGATGCAAAGACAAAGGTGCTGGAGTAACAAGGTTTTGACCCGAAATGTTGCCTATTTCCTTCGCTCCATAGATGCTGCCTCACCCGTTGAATTTCTCCAGCATTTCTGTCTACCTGCTGGAGTAACAAATCAGGTCAAGCAGCATTCATGGAAGAGTTACACCAGCACTTTATGCCCTTTTTTGGGCACATTTCTCCCAGTTTAAATACAGTTGGATCCAAACTTCTGCCCCAACAATTGGGCTCCGCTGACAATCCTGGAGTCTTTGTGCTGCTACAGCAGTTTGCACATCCACTGAATTTGAAAAATGTCAGAAAAATTGAATGGCCACGGTCTATGACTGGTGAGCCCTCCACCAAGACTGCTCCTTCCCATTTTACAAAGAGGTGGCCACTGTAATGTCTGCGAACTTTAAACAGCAAGAGGCAAGAGGCCAGAATCGAACTCACTTCATCATGCATTGCCCAACCAGTTTCTCTCTCACACACACACTCAGTACAATGAAATGATGCTAGGTTACATAACAAGAGAACAAATATCAATGATAACAATGCCATATCTTTTGTGCAACATATTTACAAATTATTTGCTACAAAAGTAATAGTGGATCTATATTCTGATAAAATTCACAGCACGGATAAAGGACAACAAATTTGGATCTTGTGCACGTGTAGATTATCAAACTATGTCCTTGGCTTCAATGTGACATGTGGACCTCTTGTAAATCGCAAAGGCCAAGTAATAAAATTTAAAATTGGTTAGGCACATGGTGTCTTCTTAACTATTAGTCTTAATAGAGTTCGAATTTGCTACATGATTGAAATCTGTTGAAGTCCAGACAGACCGAACAGCAGCATGTTAGTCCTCTGAAGGTTTTCACACCCTGAGCAGTAGAGTCGTCAAAAGTCACGTCACATCTGACGGAGGCGGACGGATACTGGAGGCTCCAGGGTGGCGGTTCACACCGCTTTAATGTCCAGCAAGCCCTCTTGGTGTGTGCTCTGTCTCAGTGATTTGATGGTCTGGAGTCGTTTCCCGTGGAGGTTGAATTGGGACCAGGCGAGAAGCTGCAGTACTCCGCACGTTATGGGAATGAAGACCAACAGATAGAAGCATCCTTGGCGGACCGCTTTCATCCAGGCTGTATTTGGCTCCCCCACCGGCTTTGTGCTCACAATATCATGTAGCGCGTCATGCTGGAAGATGTCATATCCTAAACAGGGCAGATCACAACACAAGAATTTAACACACAAGCCATACAAAAATACTGACCTTACCCGGTTTGTTGCAGACTGCTTTGTAGCCTATATCAATGGGGACAACCACAAGCAAAAAGAAAATGATCTTACATTTACTCTAATCTTAGTAGTGCAAAGTCCATGATAGTTTGACACTGAGGTATCAAGGTGCAAGAGCCTGATGGTTGCTGGGAAGAAGCTGGAGGTGATGGGTCTTAGCTTACATTAGCTTAGCTACATTCAGAAAAGGCATCTTTTTAAAAAAAGCAATGAAATTGCTGTGTTTCTAGAGTAACACTTTTCCAGTACAGGTAAAGTGGCAAACATCCTGCATGTAGAAAGAAATCAGAGAGCCATCAAATAGAAATAAGGAGAATTCCAGGTATAGCATCAATTGGTATAGTGTTCACAGGCCTATTATACTGTTGCAGGTAAGAATTTATTTACTCCATTGTTGATACATAGGACAATCAAACACTTTTGACTTGAATAAGTCACAAGTCATGTCATAGGAGCAGAATACATGCATTCGGCCCATTGAGTCTACTTTGCCATTCAATCACGGCTGATCTATCTTTTCCTCTCAATCCCATTCTCCCGCCTTCTCCCGTAACCTTGGACACACGTACTAATCAAGAACCTGTCAATCTCTGCTTTAAAAATACCCAATGACGGCCTCCACAGCTATTCGCGGCAATGAATTCCACAGATTCACCACCCTCTGATGAAAGAAATTACTCATCTCCCTTCTCAAGGTACATCCTTTTATTCTGAGGCTGTGGCCTCTGGTCCTCGACTCTCCCACTAGTGCCTCTCTGCTGGGCACAACGTCAGAGTAGAAGAACAGCTGTACATGGAGCGGCGGCAGTCAAAACGCAGATTGGTCAGGTTAAATGACGTACATGATAGGACATGTTTAGAGGGTCATGGGCCAAACGCAAGCAGGTGGGTCTAGTGCAGATGGGACATGTTGGCTGGTGGGGAAGTTGAGCCGAAGGGGCCGTTTCCATGCTGTGAGATTCTATGATTCGATAATTGAGAATAGTTTAAATTACCTGTATAAACATACAAAAGCCATGTCCCAAATAAGGGGGCAAATGTCTGTCCGGGTTTTGTCACCAAGGCAACCATTCCAAATAGCAGTGCCGACGCTGCCTGTTTCCTCTTGTTCATCACAAAGTCTTCATCCACTAGGTCAGAGATGACCAAGTTCAAAAGCTTGCAGGTCCCCTCCGTGAATACACGATTACTACACAGCAGCACAAGAGGTTGGAGAAATTAACGGTCAGCGAGTGAAGCTGGGAAAAGAAATGTCAGTCCAACTACAAAAGCAATTCATAAAAACTTTAAATCCTTAAACATTAGGAATTGACATACAACTCGATTTGTGGAAATAATAAACTTTTCTCTTAACTAATACATAATCAAAATAATGAATATGAAACCCAGTCTTTAGAAACCTAATAGACAGTGTCTCTTTTCCACTCTATAGCCTTTTATAATAATGTTTTCAATAGTCCATAGGGCCAAATGGATCAACGTGCATTTGTACACCGCCTTTCAGAACTAAAAGAGATTTTCACAGTTAGGTAGTTTTATAGGTTGTAAAATATTTACTCTAAGCACTAGGGGTTGTTACAAGGTTGAGAAAAGAGTTACATGAATGCTGACACAAGAAACTGCAGAAGGATCCCGACCCAAAACCTCATGTCTATTCCTTCCACAGATGTTGCCTGACCTGCTGAGTTTTTCCAGCACTGTCTTGCATAAATGCTAGTTGTTTGTAATGCTGTTGTCTAATGTAACTGATCGTTCGTACAGCACAACACTGTTACACATTGTGAAGTGCTGGCAGCAAAGTTACAGAGATGGAAGTGCTAGTCAATGAAGTTAGATTGTGATGCTGCTGTTGATGTGCCTCGGGGAAGAGGATTGTTGTACAAAGAGATGTTTTCTCAATTAATCCAATTTAGCATAATGGCAATCTCATTCTACACACTCTGGATGATATATTATGGAGAAAAGTCTTGGGCTGGTTACAAGGACTGAATGACACCTATCCCACTCCTTGTTATCATGAGCAAACATCGTCAGCAGGTCGATCAAGGACAAAACCAACTACCACGTTAGTTCTCCCACTACCTCCTACAAAATTAAATCTAACGGGCATGTTTCCAGACAGTTTGGTCTGAGGTAGTTATAGCACGTATTAGTGCAAATATTTTGATATTCCCAACCAGGGTATATTTCGAACTCTTGCCCCTATCCCCCACAGTACTCCACGTGGATAAGTAGCCTTGGTTAAGCTGATGAAGATGACCAGATTTAAAATAATGTGTTTAAATTAATCTGTGGAAAAAAGACAGTTTTTAACATTAGTAACTGAAGTAACTGACTGAACTGAACCTAAGGGGTTGGACAGGCTAGATGCAGGAAGATTGTTCCTGATGTTGGGGAAGTCCAGGACAAGGGGTCACATTTTAAGGATAAAGGGGAAATCCTTTAGGACCGAGATGAGAAAAACATTTTTCACACAGAGAGTGGTAAATCTCTGGAACTCTCTGCCATAGAAGGTAGTTGAGGCCAGTTCATTGGCTATATTTAAGAGGGAGTTAGATGTGGCCCTAGTGGCTAAAGGGATCAGGGGGTATGGAGAGAAGGCAGGTACAGGATACCGAGTTGGATGATCAGCCATGATCATATTGAATGGCGGTGCAGGCTCGAAGGGCGAATGGCCTACTCCTGCACCTATTTTCTATGTTTCTGAGAACACAACCTTAATATTTAGACGTTCCTGCGTCAATTTGTTTCCCGGAAAGGAAATGGTAGTCAGGAATTATAAATCTGGCTAGATACAATTAATTCTTGGCAATGCTATTCATCTATTGCCACAGCAACTGGACAATGAAAAACTATTTCTAGGTTTCTCGTTCCAAAGAAGGGTCTCGACCCGAAACGTCACCTATTCCTTTCCTCCAGAGATGCTGCCTGTCCAGCTGAGTTACTCTGCTTTTTGTGTCTATTTTCGGTTTAAACCAGCATCTGCAGTTCTTTCTTATCCAAACTTTTAGGTTAATTGGGCTCCAATTCACCCCGAATCTAGGGAGTGGATGAGAAAGTGGGATAACATAGAACCAGTGTGAATGGGTGATTGATGGTCGGCGTGGACTCGTTGGGCCGAAGGACCCGTTTTCATGCCATATCTTTCAGTCAATCAAATTCTACACTCAATGACAGTCTCCACTGAGCATTAAATGAACAATTTAAAGTCTATCAGCATCTCATATTTCGCTTGGGCAGTTTACAACCCAGCAGATGAACGTTGATTTCTCTCATTTTAAGTAACTCCTGCACCTCCCTCCCCACCTTAGTCCTATTAATTCCACAGTTCACATCCTTGTATCCCTGTCATTCGCACATCTTCCCCAGCCAACAATGGCCATTAGGCACTCCACACTTCCTGAGGTCATCGGTTGCCGGCCCCATTTTGTTCTGGCCTTCTCTATCTTTCAGACTGAAGAAGGGTTCCGACCCAAAACATCACCTTTTCCTTTCCTCCATAGATGCTGCCTGACCCACTGATTTACTCCAGCACTTTGTGTCTATCTTCAATTTAAAGTAGTTTTTCAGATCAGTTATGCTGCAGGAGCAAGCAGTGAGCAGAAATGCTTCTGGCTGCAAGCAAACATCCACATACTTTACTTAATCAAAGGAAAGTAATTTTGTGTTGTTTGTTTGCATTGACATTACCAAAATCTTCTTTTAGATTGCACTTCTAATCTTTATATAGCCCTGCAAGTTTAAGTCTGTACATAGACACAAAGTGCTGGAGTAACTCAGCAGGTCAGGCAGCATCTCAGGCGTACAGGGATAGGTGACATTTGCAGTTGGGACCCTTCCTCAGACCAAAAACAGAGGGGAAGGAACTATACTCTATCAGTCTGTACTCTTTATTGTGTTCTCAGGGGAATGTTGATCAAGGTGAAGAAAGCTAGATTTGTTTTTTTAAAGCCCAAGCTTGTGTGACTCCGTTACTCCACGTATATACAGGTAACAGAAGCCTTCTGAAGATCTGGCAAAAGAATTAGATGTGTACTTAAAATTAATTGAGTGAATGGTGATGTAGAGTACACTGCCTAATGGATGGTTGAAGTAAGTTCAAAGGGCAATGAGCTACATGTGACAGGCAACGTTTGTAGGGTCAGTGATAAAGAGCCAGGGAACAGGACTAATTGAATAGATCTTTGAAAGAGCTGGCAGAGGTTCAAAAGTCTGAATGATCCAATTCTCTGTACAATTTTATGGCTATGAAACAACACAAATTGGAGGAATTATGTGAGAAGGAACTGCAGATGCTGGTTTAAACCAAAGATAGACCCAAAAAGCTGGAGTAATTCAGCGGGACAGGCAGTAAGTATCTCTGGACTTGGATATATTATTTGCTCAAGATGATTACAATGCAAAAGTCACATCACTGGATTCCGTTATTTTCTTTGGGCACGAGTTCTTGTTGAATTGTTGGAATCTAATTTCTATCTCTATCTCACAAAAACTCTCATCTTGTTGGTATGTCCATTTGTTTGCCCGCTTTGGCGCAAAAACGGTACATGATAGTGCTACAATTTATGGCCCACCTTACTCACCATTGTCCTGTGATGTAAATTAAACAGGTTTCCTTCAGATTGATGGTATATTTTAACATGATTGATGTTTAAAACTTGTTTAAAAAATTAAGTGCCCCCACTTGCCCTGCCCCCACTTGCTGTCTTTACTTGACAGGCATCATAAAGGACACCACATGGGTCCACAGTGCACCTTGACAGGCTTCACGAAGGACATCACACAGGCACAATTTCAGACCGCCCATCTTTCCTTTCCATTTTAATGTCCGCCTGCCCCCCCCCCCCCCCCCCCCCCCCAGTGCAGGAGCCGGTGCGGAGACCGGGGGCGGGTAGAGGCCGCACCGGGTACCCTCGGTTTCTCCCTCCCCAGGCTCCAGGACGTTCCCCCCCACCATAGCTCCCGCTGCAAGCCCCCCACCCCCCTTCCCCTCCCCAAGTGCAACTTCATCGCCGCCCTGCTGGAGAAAATAGGGCTGCCAGTAGTTTACATCGATATCCTGTGGAGGTCAGTTGTGGGGGGATTGAGGGAGAGGAGGGGGTAGGGAGTGGAGAGGGGTTATGGAGGGAGTGACTGAGGGTAGGGGAAAGGAGAGGGGGAGGATGACTTGGGAAAGAATAGGGGGGGGTGGGTGAAAGAGGAGGGGGAGGGAGTGCTGGGGGATGAGGGGAATGGGAGGAGGATAGGGGTAGGAAGGTATGGCGAGCGGCAATTGGGGGAGGGTTGCCGTGACTCACGTCACAATGGGGATCTCTGGTGTCACAACGGGAACCTCTCAGCTGTGCCTGCGCAGTTGGGGGCTATGGGCGAGTGCTGGAACATTACGTTGGGGGGGAACGGGATCCAACGGGTCCCACTTGGTCTAGTATTCTCTAACAGTAATCACGTGAGCCTGGTAGCCCATACAGAGCGATTTTGTACCGTCAAGTATAATAGATCCCAGAAATAAAAATATACCAATCCATTACTCTGAGGCAGATTGAGGGCTCCTCTGTATAAAGTCATGGCTCCAACCTACAATGGCACAGGAATATATTTGTTTTTATATACCTGGCTATGAAGAAACAAAGTAGGTAGATCTGATCTGGACCTGCCAGCAGCATGATCAGGCTGAGCACCAGTTTCAAGAAGAACAACCAGCGAATGACCATATACACTCCAAATCTGTGGCACAGTGACAGGAAGTAAAGGTTGTTTAAATGAGGAGCAATATATGATGCACCTAAAAAAAGAGGAAAAAGGGTTTTAAGTTTTAATTACATTCTTTGAGCATTCCTGTTTTTCTTCAGCAATCAGATAAGAAGGTTCACTTCTTCAGGTCAGGAAAATAATTAAACTCAAGGCATGACACATAGTACTGGAGTAGCTCAGTGGGTCAGGCAACATCTCTGTACAACATGGATAGGTGATGTTTCAAGGCTTCCACCACCCTCTGAGGCAGATAATTCCACAGACTCACAACTCTCTATGTGAAGATAGACAAAAATGCTGGAGAAACTCAGCGGGTAGTGGCAGCATCTATGGAGCGAAGGAAATAGGCAACGTTTCGGGTCGAAACCCTTCTTCAGACTGATGCGAGGGTGGGGGGCAGGAGGAAGAAAGGAAGTGGTGGAGCCAGTGGGCTGAGGGAGAGCTGAGAAGGGGAGGAGAAAGTAAGGACTACCTGAAATTAGAAAAGTCAATGTTCATACTGCTGAGGTGCAAACTGCCCAAGCGAAATACGAGGTGCTGCTCCTCCAATTTCGGTGGTCCTCACTCTGGCCATGGAGGATGCCCAGGACATAAAGGTCAGACTCGGAATGGGAGGGGGAGTTGAAGGCTGAGTTGTGAAGGAGTGTTTCCTCGTCTCCGTTCTAAATGGCTTACTCTTTATTCTTAAACTGTGGCACCTGGTTCTGGACTCCCCCAACATCGGAACATGTTTCCTGCCTCTAGCGTGTCCAAACCCTTAATAATCTTATGTTTCAATAAGATTCCCTCTCATCCTTCTAAACTCCAGAGTATACAAGCCCAGCTACTCCATTCTCTCAGCATATGACAGTCCCGCCATCCCGGGAATTAACCCTGTAAACCTACGCTGCACTCCCTCAATAGCAGGAATGCCCTTCCTCAAATTAGGGGACCAAAACTGCACACAATCCTCCAGGTGTGGTCACTAGGGCCATGTGGAGTACCACATGTCAACTGCTCAAAAGGCTCTGCAGAGGGTAGTGAGGGGAGCAGAGAGAATCATTAGCATCTCCCTACCCTCTGCACAAGAACTGTTCCAGAGCCGCTGCCTGGAAAAAAGCATTGAGCATAGCAAAGGACACACTGCACCCCCTCCACACACACCTGGATCTCCTGCCATCAGGCAAGAGATACCGCACCATCAAAGCCCGGACAACCAGAATAGAATAGAATAGAATAGTTTCTTTATTGTCATTGTAACATGAACCATGTACAACGAAATTTAAAATGTCAGCCAGTCAGTGCAGCCAGACTGCTAAACAGCTTCCTTCCACAGGCTGTGAGGCTGCTAAACAGTCACTCCACCTGATTCTGCTACTTATTTTGCACTGACAATTTAATAACAAACTCTGGCCACTTAAATCAGCTGCCCTGGACAATTTATGACTGTTTTTACTTGTATTTTAATGTTACTGTTATTTATTTTTTTTACCTGCACTTTTTAACTATTCGTATTGTTTTTATCAGGGACTGGATTGTTTTTATTTATGTGTGAAATGTTTATGTTTTATGTGCGATGCTCTGGTATTCCCTGGGAAATGTCTTCTCATTTTGCACTGTACAACTGCTGCTTTGCAAGATGACAATAAAGGTTGATTGATTGATGTACAACTGCAGAAGGACCTCTTTGCTCCGATAGGATAGGTTTAGAGGGATGTGGGCCAAATGCAGGCAGGTGGGTCTAGCACAGGTGGGGAATGTTGGGCGCCATGGGCCAGTTGGGCTGAAGGGCCTGTTTCCACACTGTACGACTCGACAGATGCTGCCTGAACCCTGTGGAGTTACTCCAGCATTCTGTGTCCTTCCTTTGTCAACCATCTGCAGTCCTTGATCTCTACAAACCAACAGCCTTTTGATTTATTTAATTTCCTTTAGTAAACAGCCTTGGGTTTGGTGGTATGGGCATGGATACAAGCTCCATTCCAGAACAAAGCATTGAATCAAAGGTGCTTTAGTGCAGTGCTGTCATAACAATCACAACTTTTCAGGTGGGATACAAAATGCCGAGTTACTGCAGCAACAAGCGTCTTTCTTTGGTAAACCAGCAGTTCCTTGTTCAGGCAAGATGTTAAATTGAGGGCCATTTACTAATTCCAGTAGATGTTAGAAAATACAATGCACAGTTCAAAGAACAAAAGAAACCATTCATCAATCTGGCCATCAATCAATCGTTAACTGATTAGCTTGGCATTTATGTCATTGTAACATGCCCAGCAAACAGGAAAGCAAGTACACTTCTAAAGCATTTCATCTGATTAGAGGTACTGTACCAAGTTCTTTCATTCTTTTTAACTTACTGTGCCACCTTGGTTCATTATTTATGTAGTCACCAACTTCACTCATCTCGCCGAATTAAACCAATTTTAATCAAATCTCACCTACTGCACCCAGTGCTCCCGATGTGGCCTCCTTTATATCCTTGAGACCAAGCACACGTCAGGCCATTGTGTCATCAAACAATTGTGCTTGGTCCGCCAAGGTTGGCTGGATCTCTTGCTTTCTAACCATTTTATCTCCCCTTCCCCATACTGATGTCTCCGTCCTGGGCCTCGTCCATTGCCAGAGAGAGGCCACACACAAACTAGAGGAACAGCATCTCGTTTTCCGCTTTGGCAGCTTACAACCTAAATGGTATGAACATCGAGTTCTCCTATCTTTGGTAACTAACCACCATTGCCCTCCCTTCTCCCACCCACCCACTTGCCCCGCCTGGATGCACACCCATTTCCCCCATGAAACCCCCCCTTTCCCCAACCTCCCCCCCCCACCCCCAATCAATGAATGCAGCTTACCTAGGAGAAAGGAACCAGTGGAGAGTGAAATTCTGTCTGATAGCAAATACTCCAGAAACAATGGGAAGAAATTACTGTTGAAATGGCAGTGAAATACCTATTCCAAACAAAAAGTTAATATTAGCTGGTTCATAAAAAAGTGTACTATTTCACTAAAGTTAGAAGCAACCATTTTTCAGCTATTTTAGTTTACGGGTCCCAATCTGTCATCCATCCTTTTTCTCCATAGATGTTGCCTGATCTGCTGAGTTACTCCAGCACTTTGTGTCTATCTTTAGTTCAGCCCTTGTTTATAGACACAGCATGGAACCAGGCTGTGTCTCCACCATCCATTCACACAGTGCATTCCAGATTCTAACATTTCTTCCTCCAACCTCTTAACTAAAATCTAGTCCTTCTAGCTATAGACGCCTCTGCTCAGCCACACCCCTGCTTGGGGGAAATTTTCTTCTACTTACCCTGTCCACACCCATCATAATTTTAATGCTTATTTTGTAAGTAGAAAATCAGATATGACCAATTTATTGGAGCTCCATGCTGAAAAGTGCCAGTGCCTTTTAGTATTTTTACTGCACACATTACCTCAGGTGCTTAGTGCACCACAAAGGCACTAAGGGATATCTCGAGGCCAAACAAATACTTTTATGTTATGGTTTCTAAATTCATCCACATCCAAAGCCTTCTCACCTCTATAACCTTCATACACTCCATTCTGATCTCTTACTCCTGGACCCTGCTGCACAATTCCTTGCAAAAAGCCTACGCTTCTCTACAGCTTGCGCCTTAAATCCCATCTGCTACTGAGCTTTGGGTTTTTACTCCTAATATTATTTCTCCATATGTACACAATACATTTAGCAGTGCACTATTTAAACGTCAGCGTAGAAACAGGCCCCATCGGCCCATGTCCACAAGAGATCCCCACACACCATCACTAACCTACACACTCGAGACAATTTACATTTTAACAAAATCAATTACACCTACAAACCTGCACGTGTTTGGAGTATTGGGGGGGGGGGGGGGGGGAGAGAACCGGAGCACCAGAAGAAAACCCCACACGGTCACCGGGAGAACGTACAAATTCCATACAGACAACGCCCGCAGTCAAGATCGAACCCGGACCTCTGGGTTTTTCCTTAGAACATCCTTTATTTGGGAAATATTGAGATAGGGACCATAAAAGGAGCCCCAGGGAAGTTGGGCTAGACTCACCTGCACTAGGTTCATGGACACAAACCAAACAAAGTTCTGCTGCCGGGACAGTTGCTTCAGGTACTCCAAGAATGTCAGTGTTTGCTCCTGGGCAAGAGGAGTTTGACTGATATGTAACCTGTGCAGAACCCGTAAAAAAGAAATGTTACTAGAAATTACTTGGTTCTGTGTTTCTACCTACTTTCCCCAATCTGTTTTAGCCTTGAGTAAAAAAACAATATATTTTAAGGCAGAACAGTATAGAACAGGAAGATAGACACAAAATGCTGGAGTAACTCAGTGGGTCAGGCAATATCTCTGGAGAAAAAGAGATGGGCGATGTTTCGGGCCGGGACCCTTCTTCAAACCCCACAACTTGAGGAAAGTTTACAGTGGGGCAATCAGAGGGTGTAGGAAGGACAGCAGATGCTAGTTTATACCAAAGTTAGACACAAAATGCTGGAGTAACTCAGCGGGTGAGGCATAGATGCTGTCACTGAGTTACTCCAGCACTGTGTTTATCTGCAGTACATGAATAGGATAGGTTTAGAGGGATATGGGCCAAACTTAGGCAGTTGGGTCTATTGTAGATGGGACACGTTGCTTGGTGTGTGCAAGTTGGGCCGAAGGGCCTGTTTCCACGCTGTATGACTCTGACTCTATACAATTCTTTTCTACACATTTTGTCTGCTCCACTGCAAAATCTCCTCAAGGTAACTTCTCCAGAGATGCTGCCTGACCCAGTTACCTCAGCACTTTGTGTCTATCTTCCATATAGATCAGCATCTGCAGTTCCTTTTGACACATTACAGAACAAGAACAGGTCCTGGCTGTCTACCATATCTATATCTCCCCATTAATGAGAGAGGTGGCGCACAAGACAGTAAAATGAACAAAGGGTCTTGGAGTTGGAGGAGTAAACTGGATCATGTTTTTTTTTAGAAGCAAGGATGGAAATCGGGATTCATTCTAAGAGAAATAATAAGAGTTTGAGGAGAGGACAGGGTGAAGGAGGGAAGAATTAACAAATACTTACTCTTTTAACATGGAGGCCTCCATATGTTTTACTTTGACTTCCAACTGGAACCGTTGTCTGAGAATCCAGGTGCATATACTAAAGCCAAAAATGGAAAAGGCAGCCATTGCTGCACAGAAGAGTCTAAATGAGAAGAAGTTGTCTTTGTTCCAGACTGCGTAGGACATGAACACTGATAGGGATCCGAGGGCACTAAAAAGCGAACAGTAAAAATTCAGTCTAGTCCTGTCCTTTTCCGACACAGCCAGGTCTGCCAGTAAGGCATTGTGATTGAGGTCCACAATGGTGAGGAATCCATCGTATAGACAAAGGCAGACCAGAAATTGTACTCCTGGCCTTGCCCACGCCACCCAGAAAGACAGGAACGACAGTGCAAATAGAGGACCATTCCGCATTAGTGCTTTCAGTCGCTTCAACACAACCTCTGGAGAGGATATTGCAGCACCTGACCTGTAAGGAAAATAAGCACATGGTTTACAAGCCAATGCAGTGTTAATGCCCAGCAGTATGAACATTGATTTGTCGAACCTCAAGTAAATCCTGCATTCCTTCAGCATTTGACCTGGCAATTACTAACCAAGTTGACCAAGATAGACAGAATCTTCTTTCCAGAGTGGAGATGTTAAAGACTAGAGGGCATACTTTTTAAGGTGAGGGGGAATAGTTTAAAGGGGATGTGCGAGGACATTTAAAAAAAAAAAAAAAAAAAAAACAGAGTGGTGGGCTCCTAGAATGTGTTGCCTGCGATGGTGGTGGAGGCATTTAAGAAGCTTTTAGATAGACACATTGAGATGGTTCTCATGCAGGCAGTTTAACCTGGCATAATATTCAGCACATTGTGGGCTTAAGAGTCTGATCCTAAACTGTACTATTCTGTTAAGTTACACCTTCATAGTAGCCATAGAAATGTATCAGTGAGGAATTATACTCCATTGATTGTCTCTGAGAGAATCTACTTCCTGACTCATTATATATTTATATTTTATAAATGGCCCTGCTAACCTTAACTCACGGCACAGTGGTGCAGCGGTAGAGTTGCTGCCTTACAGGTTCAATCCTGACAATGGATGAAATTTCTACATTCTCTTTGTGACCCAGTTTCTTCCGGGTGCTCCCACACTCCAAAGACATACAGGTTTATAGGTTAATTGGCTTCGGTAAAAATTGTAAATTGTTCTTAGTGCGTAGGATAGTGCTAGTGTATGGGGAGTGATCGCTGATCGGACTCTGTGGGAGGGGCATGATTAGAGAGAAGAGACTCCAAGACAGTATTCCATGCTCTTTCATGGGGAAACAGTTGGCAGCAACTGCTTACGAAAAAAAAGATGCTTCTGGTTTCAATGCAACAACACTGACTGTTGATAGCAAAACCAGTCATTACATCTGCAAAACCTTGGTCATTAAGAAATGAAGAACTGGAACAAAGTTAATTCTTTACTTAAAATCCAATGGAAAATACAAACATTCTGAATTTGGCCACGTTTATGCAAAGGCTCTACATATGCTCAAGCGAGACACAAAATTCAAGACGATTATGAGATTTATATCTATTATGCATGAAAGCACAAGGAAATACACGCACTGTACTGAACATGGAACACCAAATTAAATTCAGAGTTCTGACTGTGGACGTTTCATGTGTTACCTTAATTGAAAACCTCATGTTTCATTTCGTTGGGGCAGCTCAGTTATGCAGCTGGTAGGGGTGGTGCTTCACAACACCAGAGACCCGGGATCAATCCCTACCTCAGGTGCCATCTAGGTTGATCTTGTACTCTCTTCTCGTGACCACAGATTTCTCTCTGGGTGCAGGGGCGGAAAACCCGGGGGGCCAGAGGGGACACGCCCCCCCCCCCCCCCCCCATGTTTTGAGAGGTGGGGACATCCCCCCAAGATTTTGTCATCCAGATTTTAAAATCTCCGCTTTCCGCGAGACAGTGGAGGTGAGACTGCTGATCGAAGGCGCCGATTGGACGAGAGAGACGTCGGTCAGCAGACAACGGGGGCGGGACATGATGATTCAGCGTGATGATTGGGGGAGTGGGGGGGGGGTGGGGGGGGGGGGGGGGATGGGGATAGAGTGCAGTGATTGGAGGAGGGAGGCGTGGCACAGACCTGCACCTCATCCGCAGCCAGAATCGATCCCGGCCGGCTCTCCAGTGCTGTCCCGTCCCCACCCGAGTGCCCCCCCCCCACAGGTGGCCAGCGAGGTCGGGAATCAGACGCGAGCTGTACCCCCAGGCCCACAGCCAGCGCAGAGAAGCAGCGCTAAATCCAGCTCAACTATGCCTGTCCCGGCTTTGCGGGAAATATGGCCAGCGCGGAGAAGCAGCGCTGGTATCCTGTCAGTCCAGTCAAGGCTTGTAGGTTAACCCAGCGAGACAGACAGAGTTGAGCTGCATTTAGCACTGGATTGAGCCTCCGAAGCCTTGCGCATGTGTGTATGAGTGTGCGCACAAAAATTGTCTCCCCCCTGTCCCCTCCATATTTTGATAGCGAGATCCGTGCCTGTCTGGGTGCACAGTTTTCCTCCCATACCCCCAATGACGTGCAGGTTTGTAGGTTAATTGGCTCTGTAAATTGCCCCGCATGTGGATGCAAAAGTGGGATAACATATAACTAGCGTGAACAGTGATCGATGGTCGGTGTAGTCTCGGCGGGCCAAAGTGCCTGTTTCCATGCTGTATCGATCAATCTATTCTCAGCATTCGCTTGTTACATGTATAATTCTAAATCCTTAATACTCGTGACTTTTTGGAACAGGAACAGTTTGGAGATTCAAGCAACACTCTTCCATTAACAATGCACAACTATTTTTCTGTGATCAATCCAACTTCAAAACCAAGCACAGCGACACCAAATATAAAATAGCTATTAATACGTACTGTTGTGTGCTCAGAAATGAGCGATCGCTTAGCCATCCAAATAATGGATCATTAAGACTATTCCATAGGAGAAAAATGGTCTGAAGATTAAAACAGAAGAAGAATTATGCAACAGCAATATTGAATATCAGTTAAACAGATACACAGTCTTATGAACTCAGTAACTTGTGCCACTAATGGTAACATCAGCACATTATTTACATATATGTAAATGTGGACATTTTCAGGGTAGATAAATATCTGAAGACAGCTTAAGTTACATTAATCTGATCTTTGGGTTTACAAACAAGCTTGAGTGTGGAAGCAACATAGTTATGCTAACACTTAACTGCTTCAGCCTTAAAAATGCTGTCAAATTCTCTGCACCTTACTTTAGGAGGAGCATCAATCCCTTGGAGAAAATGCAGAGATTTATCACAACAGTATCAGGAATGGAGGAATACAGATGATCTGGAGAACTGAGAGGATCTGGGATTGCTCTTCTCAGTTCAGAGGCCATGTTATACAATTACATGTTAGCCGAGTTCACTCTATGGGATTCTCATCCAATTCTTGACACCCATTTAGTTTATTATTATCACGTGTACTGAGGTACAGTGTAAAGCTTCTGTTGAGTGCTATCCAGTCAGTGGAAAGACTATGATTATGATCAAGTCATCCAGTGTACAGATACAAGAAAAAGGGTATAAAGTTTAGTGCAAAATAAAGTCCAGTAAAGTCCAATTAAAGATAGTCTGAGGGCCTCCAATGATATAGATGGTAGAAGATGAAACCAGTCATTGATTCCACTGCTCTGGTGAATTAGTTGGTCCTGACTCTTTTTGTTTAGAGTTCAAGGCAATCAGAAACGAGTGTACTATGAAGATAGACACAAAAGGCTGGAGTAATTATTTACAAGCATTTTGTGGCTATCTTCAGTGTAAACCAGCATTTGTAGTTGCTTCCTAATGTACTATGGTTGTTGTTGAAACTCAAGATTTTTTTTTCTATTTTTCTTTGGAAGAGACTTCAGAGAAATTAATTTCCAACAGATAATGTGAATTCTTGCTTAGCTGCTTGTTATTCAAACAGATACCCTTGAGATTCTCTTAAATAATTTAACAGGACAAGAACAAAGCCCTTCATTGCCAACTTATTACAACAAATATTAACAAAAAGGATAAGAAATGTCTTCAGTCAGAGGATGGCGAATTTGTGGTTCATTGCCACAGATGGCTGTAGAGGGCATGTTATTGGGTATTTTTAAGACGGAGATTGATAGATTCTTGATTAGGAACGGGATGGAGGGTTATGCGGAGAAGGCAGGAGCATGGTGTTGAAAGGAAAAGATAGCTCAGCCATGATTGAATGGCAGAGAAGACTCGATGGGCCGAATGGTCCAATTGTGTTCATATGACTTATAAAAACAGTTGTATTAGAGTTTATCAAAGATAAATAACCATCATATTACCAACCTATTTAAAAAGTTTTTGTCTTTAAAATGGTTTTTGAACAGCTTCTACATTCTGACATAACTGATTCGTCATTGATTGGATGTGGAGAGGATGTTTCCATAGTGGGAGAGTCTCAGAGCAGAAGGCACAGCCTCAGGATAAAAGGATGTATCTATAGAATTGAGATGAGGAGGAATTTCTTTAGCCAGAGGGTGGTGAATCTGTGACATTCTTTGTTCTTAATTAGGTTGGGAATATGATGGTTATTTATATTTTGTTGCACTCTAGTATGACTATATTTATAGAACAGATGGTGGTGGAGGCAATGTCATTGGGTATTGTTAAAGTGGAGATTGATAGGTTTTTGATTTATAAGAGGGTCAAAGGTTACGGGGAGAAAGCAGGAGAATGGGGTTGAGAGGGAAAAATCAGCCATGATTGAATGGTGAAGCAGACTCTATGGGCAGAATGGCCTATTTTTTTTTTTAAGTTTAGGGATACAGTGCGGAAACAGGCCCTTTCGGCCCACCGGGTCTGCGCTGACCAGCGATCCCTGCACATTAACACTATCGTATACCCACTAGGAACAATTTTTTAAAAAAACATTTACCAAGTCAATTAACCTACATACCTGTATGTCTTTGGAGTGTGTGAGGAAACCAAAGGTCTCAGAGAAAACCCACGCAGGCGTGGGGAGAACGCACAAATTCCATACAGACAGCACCCGTAGTCGGGATGGAACCCGAGTCTCCGGCACTGCATTCGCTGTAAGGCAGCAACACTACCGCTGCGCCACCGTGCCGCTAAATCTGCTCCTATGCCTTATGAGATGATAGTGAATATTAACAGAGACCAAGGGTTCAAGGGTTGCTTGAGCAGAAGGGTGATGGGAGAAGATTGAGGAATGGTCAAGTAGCAGGGACCACCAACTACACCTGAATCTAATGAAATATGGCTTGGGAGGGAAGATTGTTTGCTAGTAGTTTAGTGACAATCAGTCTGAGATTACAAGACATGGGATTGCATTTACAAAGTATTTAGACAGACATGGACAGGCACGGAATAGTGGGTTACAAACATATGCAAGCAGATGGGATTAGTTTAGATTAGCATCATGGTAGGTGCAAACAAGGTGGGCCGAATAGTCTGTTTCTGTGCTCCACTGCCACAGAACACTGATGCCAGTTTGATTGAAAGACAAATTGCAGGACTGAATTCATCTTCAAGAACACCATGTAATCCATAAAATAGTACAGTTCCATGATTTTAGACTTTTAGAATTTTAAATAGGGAGTAGTAGATAGACAGGAAGTAGGCAATCAACGAACAGCAGCTTGGCCAGTTTTATCACTACTCTTGTATCAAGAAAGGGGAAATAAAGACTAAAGCACAACGTTCTGTACCTCCTTACACTGTAATAATCTGGTAATTAGAGTGAGAAAATTTTCTTACTCTGATGGGTTACATGAATGTCACAGAATTTACAACAAAATTCTATCTTCAATTACTTTCTCTACCACGTCCACTCTTAAGCAACTAAAGAAATTACAAAAACATTTCAAATATTTTTCCAAGCAATACAACAATTTTACAAAACTATCTTTGATAAATCCAAGATTGAACTTTGAAATGTGGATTCTATTTACACTACTAACACATGTTCTTTCAAAATAAATAACTTTTTTTTTTTCAATTACAGAAATTCAGTTTTATTCCTAACACAATCTAATAACTTTTCAAAGTGCCTTACAGGATCGTGTTCACCTTACAAATGGGCTTTAAAAAACACCCAAAAATATTTAACACCAAATATATTGGACAAGATTCATTCATTTGAATGAAATTTCCCAGTCACTCAATCTGACAAATGTGATATTTGGACACATCTGGAATTTGCAAAATATTCCACATTGAATTTAATGTAATTGAAAGAATTGTAGAAGATAAATGTATTTTTACTTAATTCAAGTCATATTAGAGTTTGAAATCCATGGACACATTTTGGCTGACTCCCATGAAACAGTAACAGTTGAGTCTGCATTTTTCAAGTGCTGATAAAAATAAATCGCTATCAAATAATTTTTTTTTAAGAAGAAAAAAAACCATAGAATCACTTACCTCACCAATCCAGAAGGATAATTTATCGATTTTGTAAACAGATACAAATGTATCCACATAATACAGAAGAAAGACGTTATGGAGAATGGAGACAAACAGCGATAAAGAACCGTACAGCACTGCTGTAGGAATGTTCAGGCAGTTTACAGGTCTGACTCCCATGACTTCAACTATCCATTATATCG
This sequence comes from Leucoraja erinaceus, assembly GCF_028641065.1. Lineage (NCBI taxonomy): Eukaryota > Metazoa > Chordata > Chondrichthyes > Rajiformes > Rajidae > Leucoraja > Leucoraja erinaceus. Next base: position 30,419,722 of record NC_073391.1, on the reverse strand, counting down.
TAGTTCTAGCTTCTTGGTCATTTCGCTTGCATCATTGCCGGAGAAGTCTCAGAGTTATGACAGCAGCCAAAAGCCATCGGTCCTGGGTAGGCTGTGAACAGCAATCCAAAGGTAACATTAGTTATCTGAACCATAAGGCACACAGTACACTGCCAAAAATCAAAGCAACGATGTAGAAAGAATGAACTGCAAATGTTGGTTTAAACCGAAGAAAGACACAGAATGCTGGAGTAACTTAGCAGGTCAAGCAGCATCACTGGGGGAAAGAATAGGCGATGTTTCGGGTCAGCATTCTTCTTTAGATTGTCGCATCGCCCAATATTTCTTCCCTATAGACTTCTCCCTATTGGGCAAGTAAGCTTTTAAATGGAATACTGTACTTGTGTTCATTAAAATTGGAGAAGCCTGGAAATTATAGGCTTATGTACCTCACATCAGTTGTAGGGAAGATATCGGAGACGATTCTTAGCGTCCTCCTTATAGTGCGGTGACCAGAATTGCACACAGTACTGCCAAAGTTTTATACAATTGCAATTCGACTTGTCAACTTTTATAATAGTGCCCCGACAGATGCAGGCAAGCATACTGCCTTAGGATATCCCAAAGTGGTTTTCAACCAATTAGCACTTTTTTAAAATAGTTACATAGGAAACAAAATAACACTGTTTATAGTAAGGCCCCTTTGCTGAACTGTAATAATGAACAGATAATTGTTTTGTTTTGCTGGCTGAAGAATTACACGTTGACTGGGGAAACATCCTTGCTTTTTTTTGCAACTGTGGCATGAAATCTTATCCACACAAATATGGATAAATAGAGCTTCATTCAGTGTTTGACTGAAAAGTTACATCTCTGGCACCATGGCACTAAGCCAGCATGTTCAGTCCTTCAGACACAAGGAACTGAAGATGCTGGTTTACATGGCACTTGTTACATAGTTGGCAGTGTTCATTCAACTTTCATTATTTTACTAAAATTGAACTTGAAACCACTAACTTTTGACACAGGCAAGTGCAACGATCAGGTTAAGTAATGACACATCAATGAACCAACTGGATGGAATGTCCTACCTGTTTCAGTCTTGCCCAATAACTGAATGTGGCATGGGAAAGAATTAGAAAAGAGGTGGAAGTTAAGGAAACAAATATAAAATGTTGCCCAAAACTTCACATTAAACTTCCCTTTAAAGTATATCACCCAAGTAACCTCATGGTCGACTGTATTTTAATCATCTCAAGATTTACTTTCATCACTTTTTAGCAAAGTAAACAAAATGTATTTCAAAGTTAGGCAATTTCCAAATGTTGGATCTGAAATGAATTTTAATTAAGGAATAATGAGACGCTCAGAAGAATGCATCACTGCTAAAGCCTACCTGCAATAGCAACCCATCCATGCTGTGTTACCTTTGCTTTCATTTTACCCAGTGTTTTCATCTAACACCCACCATTGATGAGGGCACCCAAAAGTTGATTAGATTTGTTCTGGGCATTACTCATATCCACTGAACTACACCCGACCCCAGCAGATTTTCAAATTCCCATCCTGGCAGATGGAGCTTTATTCAAAATGTTTGACTGAAAGATTTCATCTCGGACACCATAGCACTCACATGTAGACAAGAAACTGAAGATGCTGGTTTACATGGCACTTGTTATGTACAAGTAGACACAAAAATAATCGAATTGAATAAATTTTATTAGCCAAGTATGTACAAGGAATTTGCCTTGGTGCTTTGCTCGCAAGTAACACGATATACAGTAGACAATTAAAAATAAAACATAATAATTTAAACATATGAAGAATGAAATAAAATACCAGAGATCGACACAAAAAGCTGGTGTAACTCAGCGGGACAGGCAATATTTCTGGAGAGAAGGAATGGGTGACGTTTCGGGTCTTCTTCACACTTATTATACAGGTGGAGCAGGAAGGAAAGCTGGAACGCTCTCTTTCTGCTTTCTTTCCCCACTGCAATCAGTCCGAAGAAGAGTCCCAACCCAAAACATCACCGACCCATGTTCTCCAGAGATGCTGCTTGACCCAAGTTACTCCAGCACTTTGTGGCATTCTTTGGTAAAAATGCAGCATCTGCAGTTCCTTGTTATTTCCTTCAATCTGAAACCCTCCGGAGGTTTTTAAGAGGCAAATTATTCATTCAGAGTTCAATGCATATCTTGAAAGAGCCACCAGAGGAAATGGTAAAGGCAGCACGAGTGTAACCCTCTGATGAATCAATGACAATTTACATCTCAATGCACCCCTGCAAAACATCTGAAGCACCTTTGCTCAACAAATAAACTCAAATTCTCAAGCTATTGAATGGGTAGATATCACACAATCTGCATTTCAAGATGGTAACCAATGATTGTTCCCCAATAAGAAACTATAAACAATCATTACGCAAACCAACATGCATATCTTTGGCCTCTACATTCTATTTAGTTTCAAGATGTTAACATGTACTCATTTTCTTTTTATTGCAAAGCCTCATTGGACAAATCATAATTGCTCCTCATGAAGAAACATGAAGGCAAACAGAAGTAATCCAAAAGACTTGTAATCACAAAGTCAAAATCAAGAACTCATTTCAATGTCAATAATAACCCTGTAATTATCAACCTTGAAAGAAAAACACAACCAAAATACTTTACAAAGAAGAAAGAGGAATAAACACACAGAACAGGAAATGGAAAGGCAGAGATGAAAGCAACTGTGCTATTTTTGAGGAATCTTTTGGAAAAGTTTGGGGGGTGGGAGGGAGGGAGGAGAGGAAAACTTGACAAAGGTATGTCACAGACAATAAAATGAAAATTTAAACCAATGACACCACAACCAGCTAAATCACAGACTTTCCCTCGCCACAGGGATAGAACTTCAGTGTATATTACAACATAGACCAGCACAGCACAGTACAGTATAGAAAACTGGAAAGCTCTCAATGCCCCTATTAAATGCTGCTATCACACCAGCCTCCACCACCACCCCAGGCAGAGTTTTCCTGACATTGTGTAAAACAAAATTGCCCCACACATCACATTTAAATTTGCCTGTCTCATTCAAGCTACATCCTCTAATATTTAATATTTCCATCTAGCGAAAAAAGTTCTAACTGTTTACCTGTTTACCAGAATGATGCCTGCGTTAAGGGTTATTAGCTACAGAGAGAGATTGGACGGATTTGGATTGTTTTCACTGGAACACCAGAGGTTGAATAGAAATATATAAATACTACCCAATAGAAGTATATAATTATAGTGTACGGGGGTAATCGCTGGTTGGCACAGACCCAGTGGGCCGAAGGCCCCACTGCTCCCCGCTCCCCGGCCACCTGCCCCGCTCCCCGGCGCGCCTGTGTGATTGGATAGGGACAGGATGGGGTAAAAGGAGCAAATTAATAATATTAATATAATATCAAGGGGGGGGGAGTGTGTGTGTGTGTGTGTGTGTGTGTGTGTGTGTGTGTGTGTGTGTGTGTGTGTGTGTGTGTGTGTGTGTGTGTGTGTGTGTGTGTGTGTGTGTGCCGCAGGCAGCAACCCCCCTCCCCCCACAACTGCAGGTCCCACTTGGTCTAGTAATATATAAAATGTAGAGAAATGTGAAGCTATCCATTTTGTTAGGAAGAATTTTGAGTATTTAGATGCCAAGAGATTGCTAAATATTGGTGTTAAGAAGGACCTACAAGCTCTTGAAAACTAATTACTCAAATTTAGTGCACAAAATCAAAGTTTTGCCAGAGCAATTGAAGAACAGTAGACAGTCAGCTCTGGTGAAACCACACTTGGAACATTGTGTGCAGGTCTGATCTCCTGATCTAAAGGAGGATACATTTGAAATAGAGGAAGTGTAGCGAATGTTCATCAGATTGATTCCCAACATAGTAGGTTGGAAATAAAATGAGAGATTTATACACACTTGGCCTAATCTTTCCAGTGGTTAAGTTAAGCAACAGATCATCTCATTGATATGTACATAATTGTCGTAGGGTTTGACAAAGATGATGTTTCCCCTGGCTGTGGTGACCAGAAACAAGGGGAAGTGTCAAAATAAGATGTTAAGACGACAGAAATGAAGAAAAGAAATATCATCCGAACATAATTAATCATGGAATTCTTTACCCATGTATGAGGAGGCAGCTCAGTATATTCAAGCAAAAACTGATCAATTTTAGTAAACAGTTGGGGTCTGCATGCCAATGTTGCTCATTCCAGCCTCCTTTCCTTGTTTATTCCTACTCTACATTTTCCACATGTTCCAATTAAATGGAATAAAGAATAATGGAAATGGAATAAAGAATACAGAAAATGGAATAAAGGGTTTGACACAAAGTGCTGGAGTAACTCAGTACAGGAAAGGGGTGCAAATGATCAGAATGGCGAGGTTAAACGATATAGGTAAGAGGGCCTATTCCTGCTTCTATATTGCATCAGCTGTGTAGGGATCAGTTTCCCAGCAAGAAAGACATTTTGTTCCAAGAATACCACACTTTAAATACGCTTGGACGCGTATCCGTGCAGCTAACAGGAAAAAGAGTTTAGGAAAGGGCATGTTTAAACTAACAGGGCAAGGGGCTGGGACCCAATGCAAGGAGACAGAGGGTCATAAAAGGAGGACAGAAGCAAAGGCTAGAAGGGAGAAAAACTAACCTGAATGCTTTGTGCCTTAATGCGAGGAGCATTTGAAATAAGGTGGATGAATTGAATGTGCAGTTAGTAGTTAAGGGATATGATATAGTTGGAATTACAGAGACATGGCTCCAGGGTGACCAAGACTGGGAGCTAAACATGCAGGGGTATTCGATATTCAGGAAGGATAGACAGAAAGGAAGAGGAGGCGGGGTGACATTGCTGGTTAAAGAGGAGATTAATGCAATAACAAGGAGAGACATTAGCTTGGATGCTGTAGAATCAGTATGGGTAGAACTGCGAAATAGCCAAGGCAGAAAACACTTGTTGGAGTGGTATACAGACCACCAAACAGTAGTAGGAAGATTGGGGAACAGCATCAAGCAGGAAATTAGGGATGCGTGTAGCAAATTGGTTGCAGCGCTGAGGAGGATGATTTCCTGGAATATATACGGGATGTGTTATTTAACCAATATTTAGAGGAACCGACTAGATGGCCATCCTAGACTGGGTATTATGTAATGAGGAAGTATTAGTTAGCGATCTTGTTGTGCAAGGCTCGTTGGGCAACAGTGACCATAATATGGTGGAATTCTGCATTAGGATGGAGAGAGACTAGGGTCCTGAACTTGAATAAAGGAGACTTTGAAGGTATGCGATGGGAATTGGCTAGGATAGACTGGCAAATTATACTTAATTATAATTATACTCAAATTATACTTAATTATACTTAAGGGGCTGACGGTGGAGATGCAATGGCAAAGATTTAAAGACTGCATGGACGAACTCCCAAAATTGTTCATCCCTGTCTGGCGAAAAAAATCAAAATGGGAAGGCGGCTCAACCGTGGCTGATGAGGGAAGTCAAGAATAGTGTTTAAGCCAAAGAAGAGGCATATAAATTGGCCAGAAGAAGCGGCAAACCAGACTGGGAGAAATTTAGAACTCAGGAGGACAAAGAGGTTAATTAAAAGGTGGAAAAAAAGAGCATGAAAGAAAGCTTGCAGGAAATGTAAAAACTGACTGTAAAAGTTTCTATAGGTATACAAAAAAGAAAAGATTATTGAAGACGAATGTAAGTCTCTTACAGTCAGAGACAGATGAATTTATAATGGGAAACAAGGAAATGGCAGAACAGTTAAATGAGTACTTTGGTTCTGTCTTCACAAAGGAAGACACAAACAATCTCCCGGAAATACTAGGCAACCGAGAATCTAGTGGGAGGGAGGAACGGAAGGGAATCCACATTAGTCCGAAAATGGTGTTAGGTAAACTGTTGGGAGTGAAAACAGATAAATCCCCAGGGCCAGATGGTCTGCATCCCAGAGAACTCAAGGAGGTGGTCCTAGAAATCGTGGATGCATTGGTGATCATTTTCCAATATTCTCTCGACTCTGGATCAGTTCCTGCAGACTGGAGGGTAGCCAATGTAACTCCACTTTTTAAGAAAGGAGGGAGCGAGAAAACGGGGAATTATAGGTCAGTTAGCCTTACATCGGTAGCGGGGAAGATGCTGGAGTCGATTAATAAAGATGTTATAGCAGCGCATTTGGAAAACAGTGAAGGGATCGGTCAAAGTCAGCATGGATTTATGAAGGGGAAACCATGCTTGACTAATCTTTTGAAATTTTTTGAGGATTAACAAGCAGAATGGATGGGGGAAGAGCCAGTGGATGTGTTCAGGACTTTCAAAAAGCATTTGACAAGGTCCCACACAAGAGATTTGTGTGAAAAATTAGACCACATGGTATTGGGCATAGGATATTGGCATGGATAGCGAACTGGTTGGCAGACAGGAAGCAAAGAGTAGGAATTAACATGTCCTTTTCAGAATGGCAGGCGGTGACTAATAGGGTGCCGCAAGGCTCGGTGCTGGGACTCCATTTGGTTACAATATATATTAACGATTTAGACATGGGAATTAAATGTAACATCTCTAAGTCTGTGGATGACACAAAGCTGGGTGGTAGGTGAGCTGCAAGGAGGATGCTATGATGCTGCAGGGTGACTAGGATAGGTTGGATGGCAGATGCAATAATAATGTAGATAAATGTAAGGTTATCCACTTTGGTGGCAAGAACAGGAAAGCATATTATCTGAATGGTGCCAGATTAGAAGGGGAGATGCAACTAGACCTGGGTGTGCTTGTACATCAGTCACTGTAAGTAAACTTGCAGATACAACAGGCAGTGAAGAAAGCCAATGGCATGTTGGCCTTCATTGCAACAGGATTTGAGGTTAGGAACAAGGAGGTCCTACTGAAGTCATGCAGGGCCCTGGTAGACTGCACCTGGAGTATTGTGTGCAATTTAGGTCTCCTAATTTGAGGAAGAACATTCTTGTTATTGAGGGAGTGCAGCATAGGTTCACCAGGTTAATCCCCAGGATGGCAGGACTGACATATGATAAAAGAATGGATTGACTGGGCATGTATTCACTGGAATTTAGAAGGATGAGAAGGGATCTTATGGAAATATATAAAATTCTTAGAGGATTGGACATGCTAGATGCTGGAAAGATGTTCCAAATGTTGGGGTAGTTTAAGAATAAGGGATAGGCCATTTAGGACTGAGATGAGGAAAAAAGTTTTCACCCAGAGTTGTAAATCTGTAGAATTATCTGCCACTGAAGGCAGTGGAGGCCAATTCGCTGGATGTTTTCAAGAGAGAGTTGGATTTAGCTCTTTGGGCTAACGGAATCAAGGATATGGGAGGAAAGCAAGAACGGGGTACTGATATTGTCTATTATCAAATTGAATGGCGCTGCTGGCTCGAAGGGCCGAATGGCCTACCCCTGCACCTATTGTCTATGTTTCACCATTCAGTCGATACTCTACCACCCACCTTATTTCCATCCCCCCCTGGTCCGCACCCGCTCTGCTCTCCCTTCCCTCACTCCCACCATATGTTCTCCCCACTTCTCCCATCCATTCTCCCCCTTCAGCCACCTCATTCTCACCCCACGGCCTCTGCTCTCCCGATGTTCTCCCCTCCTCCGTTTTCGCCCTCTTACCCACTTCCCCACCTTCACTCCCCCGCGACTGCATCTCCGCCGACCCACCGGTTCTCCTTTAACCCATCGGCTCTTCCGGCCGCGACTGCCACCATGTCCCGCAGTTAGTAGAAGCCGACTCTTGCCACGACGGAGGGAGGCGGCGCTGTGTATCTGCCTGCTGATCGTGCGGTCCGCCTCTCTCCCGTTACCCGTATAGGACCTCTGATTACCACCAGACTGCCCGCGCTCCAGCCCCCGCCCGCGCTCACTTCCCCCCCCCCCCCCCCGTGACACGCTCCGCCAACCGCCGGCCGGCGCGCGCCGCTGAACCCGCCCCCTCCACCCCCGCCCATTGGCCGAACCCGCCCACGGCCCGCCCACAACGAGAACTCCCATTTGCCGCACCTGCCCGTCACTCGGATGACGTCTCGCCGGCCGCTCCAGCGTCGGTCTCCTGCGCACGCGCGGTAACGTTCAGGGGAGGCGGGGGCGCGCGCGCGCGAGCACTTTGATTGGCAGCTGCTGCAGACGTGGCGATCCCAGGGATTTCAAGGGCTTGTGTTGGGAATGGAAGGATTAAGGGAGAAGAGGATACAGGGCAAGGAGATAGAGATAGAAAGATAGAGAGAGAGAGAGAGAGAGAGAGAGAGAGAGAGAGAGAGAGAGATTTGCAAAATGTTGTTGGCAATAAAATTACAAAGGGACGGAACCGTTGTTTTTTTATTCCAAAAGCGATTTTTAAAAACAATTCTTTAATCTTAAACAAAAGGAGCAACAGCGTTGGTTTACAAATACCAGAGTTGAAACTAGCATATTTCGTTAAAACACGGATGTCTCTTTTTTTTGTGATTTCAAAAAAGTCAACTTGCTTTAATGTAATGCCTTTCACAATGTCCCAAAGCCAAATAATGCTTTTGTAGATATGTAACTGCAGATGCTGGAATATTGTGCGAAAGACTGGAGCAAAGTGCCGGAAGAACTCAACGGGTCAGGCGAAATTGCTAGAGTTCCTTCAGCACTTTGTGTCTTCTTTTAGAGTCATAGAGTGATAAAGGGTGGAAACGGACCCTTCGGCCCAACTTGCCCACACCGGCCGACATGCCCCAGCTGCACTAGTCCCACCTACCTGCGCTTGGTCCAACCAACCATACCCTGTCCATGTACCTATCTAACTGTTTCTTAAACGTTGGGATAGTCCCAGCCTCAACAACCTCCTCTGGCAGCTTGTTCATACACCCACCACCCTTTGTATGAACAAGTTACCCCCTCAGATTCCTAATAAATAATTTCCCCTTTAATCTATTTCCTCTGGTCCTCGATTCACCTACTCTGGGCAAGCGGTTCTGTGCATTTACCCGATCAATTCCTCCCATGATTTTATACACCTCTATAAACCACCATCTTGTGTTGTAAACCAGCATCTACAGTTCCTTGTATCCGATGGAGGAACTCAACAGGTCAGCAGCATCGAAGATAGACACAAAAAGCTGGAGTAACTCAGGCAGCATCTCTGGAGAGTAGGAATGGGTGACGTTAGGGGTCGAGATCCTTCTTCAGATTGAAAATCACAGGAAAGGAAAATGAGAGATATACTGTAGACGTAGAGAGATATAGAACAATGAATGAAAGATATGCAAAAAAGGAAACAGGCCATTTTTAGTTGTTGGGTGGGTGAGAAAGAGAAGCTGGTGCGACTTGGGTGGGGGAGGGATGGAGAGAGAGGAAATGCATGGGTTACTTAGAGTTGGAGAAATCAATATTTATGACACTGGGTTGGTTCATTCCAGGTCTGCATCATCTATGGAGGGAATAGACAGGTGATGTTTTGGGTTGAGAGCCGCCTTCAGGCTGAGTGTAGAAGCGGGGAGAAAGCTGGAAATAAAATCTGAATACAGGTTGGGAGGGGAGGGATGATTGGCAGATGGGTGGACTGTGCAAAGGCAAGAGGTGAAATGGAGATAAACGGTATACGGTAAGGAAAGGGGACGGAGATGTAAAGCCAGAGGGACGGATATAGGTGGAAAGGGGGGATAAAAGGGAAATGAGGGACTTTGAGATGGGAGATGTGCAAAGGAGTGGAAAGTTGCAAGGTAACTGAGAGGGTGGGGGGGAGGGATGGGAGATAGTGGGAGAAATGAGTACACAGCAGAGAGGAGGGTAACAAGAGAGAGGAGGATTTCTTGAAAATAGGAGAACTCAATGTTCATACCATTGGGTTGTTAGATACCCAAGTGGAATATGAGGTGCTATTCTTCCAGTTTATGTGTGGCCTCACTCTGGCAATGGAGGAGCCCCAGGCCAGAAAGGTTGGTGTAGGAAGGGGAGTTAAAATAGTTTGCAACCCGGAGATCCAGCATGCCTTGGCGGGCAGAAAGGTCGATGTGGGAAAGACCCATCACTGTTGCAATGCGGGAAAACACAGATTGCTGCAGTGTTGATACCTCATTATATCAATGGTTCATCTGCACTAACATTTGATTGTATTTCATATGGGGATGGTGTCATTAAAATGACTGAGTAGGATAATGTTCAAGATGGTGCAAGGTTTGCCTGTCCCTTTACAAAGATTGCCGCTTATAAATAATGTACCATTGGCACTGTGGAACTTTGATTGCAAACTTTGATATCTGGCATTGAATACCTGGGTTGCTGTGGAAACCTATGTAATGAACAGTATCTTTTGTAGAGCCTGTTTATGGTACATAATGTCCCAGAACTAATGGTTGCTCCCCAGGTTGCTAAGATGCAGAAGATTAACAAGATCATGGCAAAATAATGACATTTGGAGTCATAGAGATGTACAGCATAAAAACAGGCCATTCGGATCAATGCTAATCTCACTTGTCTGCGTTAATCACTCTCTGCCTTGCTCATTCAAGATGCCAGTTAAAAGTTGTTACTGTTCCCATCTTCCAGTATGTCTTCTTGTAGCTCATTCCAGATTCCAACTACACTGAGTGTGAAAAATCTTCCTCTCAGATCCCCAATAAATCTACTCCATATCACTCTAAAACAATGTAGGTTTAAAGTGGATAGGTAATAGTTAGACAGGCAAAAACAATGCCCTATCCACTTTAAACCTACTCTATCTCGTCTTTCTCCTGCTTGGACAGAGTGGATGTGGAGAGGATGTTTTCAGTAGTGGGAGAATCCAGGACCAGAGGCCAGAGCCTCAGAATATAAAAACTTTCCTTTTGAATGGAGATGAGGAGTAATTCATTTCGCCAGGGTGATAGATCTGTGGACTTCATTGCTGGATATGGCGGTGGAGGCCAAGTTATCGGGCATTTATAAAGCAGAGATTGATAGGTTTTTGAAGGGTACAGGGAGATGGCAGGAGAAAGGGGTCAAGAGGGACAAATAGATCAGCCATGATCAAATGGCAGAACAGCCAACAATGGGTCAATTGACCAAATCCTGCACCTATGTCTTATAATCATCTTATGGCATTATACCTAGACCTTGTAGTTTTAGACACCCTTCCCATGGGACACAGATTATGGCTATCTACCCTATCTGTGCCTCTCATAATCTTATACACCCCTGTCAGGTCACCCTCCGCCACCTTTACTCCAGGGAAAACAGACCCAGCCTATCCCTTCTCTCCTCACAGCTCAAGCACTACTTTCCATGGGGCGTCCTTGTGTTCTAGGTTCTGCATCCACTCCGTTCCTTCTTGTAACATGACGACAGGAATTGCACACAATACAACGACAGACTAATCAATATTTTGTGCCACATCCCAACTCTTATACTCAATGCCTCGACTGATGAAGAGACACAGTGGCGCAGCGGTAGAGTTGCTGCCTTACAGCGCCAAAGACCCGGGTTCCATCCTGACTATGGGCGCTGTCTGTAACAAACTGAAACCCTCTCCTCTCCTTGCCCGGGGGTGCTTCCTGCTGCTGTCCTGAAGGCGCTGGAGGCATCGCCCCAGTTCACTCTCCTACAGGCTCTTGCTCCTCACATCTGCCATCTCCATGTAAAGTAAAGTAAGTAAAGTAAATTTTATTCATATAGTACGTTTAAATCAACTCGCGTTGAAACCAAAGTGCTTTCCATAAAATAAATAATAAAGTTTATGTACATCCATAGAAAACAATGGTTTTTTTAAATGATACAACACATTATAGAATTCAACATGAACATCTCCCCACAACAGAATCAATTTTTTTCACTGTGGGGAAAGGCATCAAAAAGTTAAGTCCTCTTCCACTGCGTATCACCCGAGGTCAGGGCCTATTTGTGGCCTCCGCAGCCAGTCCGATGTTTTCAGGCCCTCTTGCCGGAATGCTGGAACTCCGGCATCGGGTGAACACTCCTTGGCGGCTTGGAAATGTCTGGAGCTCTCTCCCGGTTATTTATGACCAAAAAGCCGGTTCCCGGACCCGCTGTCCATTGAGCCTTTGGTGGATCCCAATATCCGACGAGCCTTCGGTATCATAGGACATTTATCAGTATAAAGATCGACAAACTATTTGCCTGTCTAACTACTTGGAGCACCTGGATGTTAAGTGTAGCTGACGTGTGCGCAAGAACATCCAGGTCCCTCTGAAAATCACCATTTTAATAGTACTCTGTTCTGGACCATAGAACACAGCATAGGTTCACAATGTCTGTGCTGAACATGATGCCATGACAAACTCATCTAATTTGCCTGCACGTGTTCCATATGACTCCTTTGCCTGCATATCCATCTGCCCATCCAAATGCCTCCAAAACGCCACTATACTAACTGCCTCCACCACTACCCCTGGTAGCATGCGCTAGTCTAAGCACCTATATGGTACATAAATTCATGTTTGAATTTGTCCAAGAGTGACTTGTACACTTGTGGTTGAGCATTGCAACATTTTATGAACGTAGTGGCCAGTGCGATATCCGTAGTAACGCTTGCAGTTACCGTGGGAACTCCTGCGAACGGTGAACCCGGAAGTTGGATAGGGTGAATCCAGCCAGTTTGCTATTTACATACAAATCTAATAAAACGAGCTAACAAGCATTTCATTAATGTCAGTGTGTCTCTTTTTGTCTGAAAGCAGTTTCTAACTGGAGGAACTCCGCGGGCCAGGCAACATCTACGGAGGGAAATTGACAGGCGAGCCTTTCCACAGGCTGCCTTATCTCTCTACCCCCCCCCCCCCCCCCCCCCCCCCCCCCCAACCCCCCCCACACACACACAAATGCTGGAGAAACTCAGCGGGTGCAGCAGCATCTATGGAACGAAGGAAATAGGCAACGTTTCGGCCCGAAAAGTTGCTTATTTCTTGTGTATGTGTCGGAAGGAACAGCAGATGCCGGTTTAGTTTTGGCATGACAAACTTGCCCTGCACATCTCCTTTAAACTTTGACCCTATCACCTTAAAGCTATGCCTTCTAGTCTTTCAAATTTGCACCCTTTCCTGAGGAAAAGATTCAAACTGTCTACCCTATATTTTTACCTCTCATAATTTTATCTACGTTTATGGGGGGTGGGGGGAAGGAGAGGTCTGCTTCTATTTCTTGCTGTTGTCATCTGGGGATTATTTAGCACCATGATAACATTCCAAGAAGCACCTCGCAGCTGCTGAACTTGGTTGAATTAGTTTAAGGTCGGAAAGCACCCGTCAAAAGTGTTTAATTGTCATATGTACCCACAAAAAAACACAATTAAATTCTTACTTGCAGCAGCATAACAGGTCGGTAAAGACGATGTTATAGATATATAATGACAAAAATATCAATAAATCAATAGCCCCAATGTAGAAAAAAATATTATTTTTTTTTCTCCTTTATTCTGTCTTCCCTTCCTGCATTCTCCACTCCCTGTCTCTCGCCTCCCTCCCTCCCTCCTGCATCTCCTCCCCCGCCTTGTTGTCCTCCCACCCCGCCTAGTAACGGGGTCACTCGCATACAGCAGCGGGCAGTGAACGGCTAGTTTGCCGGAGGCGGCGTGTGGTGGGAGAAGGGGGACAGTGGCTGGGAGACAAGACCGGCGCCGGAGAGAAGGAACCGTGACTGGTACACCGGGCCGGGTCTGGAAGACGGTAACGGGAGACCGGGACACGGGTCAGGCGCTGCGAACCCGGGACCGCTACTGGAAACACGGCGCACGGGGCTGCAGCACATCAGGTCTCTTCCAAGCTCTCTCCAAGGTCTGTGCTTCCTGCAGCAATCACAGCCGTCTTGCTCCGCTTGGTCACCCAAGCATGTTATATTTAAAGCGCCCATTTTCAATCTTCGCTTCGTGTTAGGCTTGTGTGCATGAAATATTTATCTGCTCGAGAAAGTAAGTAATAAATCTTTCCCTTTAAAAAAAAGCCTCTTAAAATTCTTCATAGGAACCTTGAGAGGTAACTTTTTCACTCAGTGGGTATGTGGAACTAGCAACTAGAGGAGGTAGTTGAAGCAGGTGCCATAACATTTAAAAGACCCTTGGACAGGTACATGGATAGGGACCATAGAAGTTTAGAGCAATACAAGTTGTAGGAGCACGATTAGGCCATTCGGCCTATCAAGTCTACTCCACCATTCAATCATGGCTGATCTATGTTTCCCTCTCAACCCCATTCTTCCGCCTTCTCCCCTTAACCCCCCGACAGCCGCACTAATCATTAATTTATCAATCTCCACCTTAAAAACATCCATTGACGTCCTCCACAGCCTTCGGTGGCAATGAATTCCACAGATTCACCACCCTCCGACTAAAGAAATTCCTCCTCATCTCCTTTCTAAAGGTATGTCCTTTCATTCTGAGGCTATGGCCTCTGGTCCTGGACTCTCCCACCAGTGGAAACATCCTCTCCTCACTCACTCTGTCCAGGTCTTGCACTATTCGTTAAGTTTCAATGAGGTCTCCCTCATGGGTCACATGTAAGCAGGTGGGACCAGAGTAGATGGGGCATCTTGGTCAGCATGGACGAGATGGGCTGAAGGGCCTGCTAATTTACTAAATAGAGTGGTCTCATATGTGTCTCTTACCTGAGCTATTCATTCCGGTAAAACATACTGGCTACAGGCTATGCTGAAGAACACAGATTTGAACTATGAATGTGTAGCGGGATGTTATTTGTTTCTCGCTTGAGCGAAATGTGAAAGGATTTATTTATTTTTAATATTTATGAACCTTTTGAAGTTATAGTGTTCTGTATTTAAACAAGGAAAGATCTATAAACCAACCCTCGAGTTCCTAAGAGGCAATAGTTGTATTTGTGGTTCCCATACTCCATTCATCACTAGGAAATGAGAGGTCAGGTAACCTTATATCACTAATTTGTTGCTTGTAACGTCATGAGTTTGAAGGTTATGCAATTGTTCTGAATCAGTCTTGCGTTGTGGCACCGGTAATTCACAACTATTGCAAGGCAGGGAGGAAAGTATTTTACAGAGTTGTGGTCAAACAATTCTGCTATTTATCTTGAGTGTGTAGAAAGGAACTGCAGATGTTGGTTTAAATTGAAGATAGAAACAAAGTGCTGGAGTAACTCAGCCGGTCAGACGGCATCTCTGGAGAAAAAGGATGGGTGACATTTCGTTGGTCGAGACCCTTCTTCAGACTGAAAGTCGGGTCTCGCAGCACTCCGGTCGGAGAGGAGGAGAACTCCTTCAAAGTAGGCATTCCTTGAGGAGATTTAGCAGTGGAGTAAAATGTGAAGAAAGTAACTGCAGATGCCATTAATCTTGTTTGCTGTATATATATATATATATATATATGTTTAGTTTAGTTTTAGATTTAGAGATACATAAGTTCATTAGTGATAGGTGCAGAATTAAGCCATTCAGCCAATCAAGTCTACTCCACCATTCAATCCTGGCTGATCTATCACTCCCTCCTAACCCCATTCTCCAGCCTTCTCCCCATAACCCTTGGCACCCGTACTAATCAAAACAGTTTGAAACAGATACAGTTGCAAAGAGGCCCTTCAGCCCACTGGGTTCATGCTGTCCAGCGATCACCTTGTACACTAGCACTATCCTACAAACTAGGAACAATTTACAATTTACAGAAGCCAATTAATCTACAAACCTTCATATCTTTGGAGTGCGGGAGGCAATGGGAAATCCCAGGGAAAACCCATGTGGTCATGGGTACAAATTCTGTGCAGACAACACCCGTAGCCAGGATCGAACCAGGCACTCTGGCGCTGTAAGGTACCAACTCTACTGCAGTGCTACCGCCATTTGTTTGCCCATTCCTGCTTAACCCTGCTTAGATACCTGGGTCCTGTTACCCTTGGCCTTTTCATCTTGTCCAAATGGGAAGTGGGGCCAATTCTATCTAATGTACTTACGTTTGCCTTGATTGTATTTATGTATAGTATTATCTGATCTGATTAAATAGCATGTAAAACAAAGCTTTTAACTGTATCTTGGTACATGTGACAATAATAAACCAAAACTTAAATAATGTTCAGGTGGGTTTTATACACACGTGGTTGAGAAAGCCATAAGAGCACAATTAGGCCATTCAGCCCATCGAGTCTGCTCCACCATTCGATCATGGCTGATCTATTTTTCCCTCTCAACCCCATTCTCCTGCCTCCCCGTAAAACCTTGACCTCCTTACAAAGAAACTATCAATTTCAGCTTTAAAAATTTCAAATGAACTGGTCTCCACTGCCGTTTCTGGCAATGAGTTCCACCGATTCACCAGCCGGCTAAAGAAATTCCCCCTATCTCCATTCTAAAGCTACGTCCTTTTATTCTGAGGCTGTGCCCTCTGGTCCTAGACTTTCCCATGACTGGAAACATCCTCTTCACAGCCACGCTATCTCGATCTTTATCGTGCGGTAGGTTGCAATGTGATCCCCCCCCCTCCCCCCCTCATCCTTCTAAACTCCAGTGAGTACAGGCCTAGATTCATCAAATGCTCCTCAATACATTAACCCTATCATCCATGGGATAATTCTGGTAAACCTCGAGACCTCCTCCAACGCCTTCCACATCCAACCTCAGATATGGGGCCCAAAACTGCTCACAATGCTCCAAATGGTACGATTGAGGCTCACTCGGGTGGCACAGCGGTAGAGCTGCTGCCTTACAGCGCCAGAGATCCCGGTTCAATCCTGACTACGGGTGCTGTCTGTATGGAATTTTCACATTCTCCCTGTGACCATGTGGCTTTTCTCCGGGTGCTCTGGTTTCCTCCCAACCGCCCAAGACGTGCAGGTTTGTAGCTTATTTGGATTCGATAATTTTTTTTAATTGGCTGCAGTGTGTGTAGGTTAGTGTACGGTCTGACGCTGGTCAGTGCGGACACGGTGGGCCGAAGGGCTTGTTTCGTGCTGCATCACTAAAGCCCAAAGAAACAGTGAAAGCTGCAGTTAAAACTAAAGCAAGTTGTTTCTTTTCTTTCACAGCAAGCGGAAAACTGAGGCTGTGATTGTGACGTTTCAGTGGAGAGAGTGGCCGGGACTCTCGATAGCCAAGTGCTGGAGTGAGCTGGCGACGCAGAGACTGAGCCTGCCTTGACCATGTACCCAGCCCCCATGCCCTATGGACCTGTGACACCGTGGAGGGTCACGGTGCCCGCTGAGACCTTTATGCTGCCTCCCATCCAGATGCACAACTTTTCCAGTCGACCGCTCACCTTGGTCATGGTGGACCCCACCTTGGACCATGAAGGTCCAGGGAAACATACGGAGTACCACCATTTTTACAGGACTCCTTACATCTCCCCATACTGGTACCCACCACTACCACCAGTGCTGCCACCTGCAAACCCGACCTCCTACCAGTACCCATCATACTACCCGTACACGAGGTATGTCCCTCCCGCCGCGGGCGCCTGGCCCGAAGGTGCCTCCCTGAGGGGCGATTTACACTGGGGTAAGATGGGACAGATTTACGGCCCCAGTAGGGAGCTCCCCGAACTCCTACAGAATGACCTACGGCGCGTCTACGGCACCTACCCCAAGACCTACGTCACCATCTCTTACCAGAACGGAGAGTACCTGGTCAAAGCAGAGCCCAAAGTCGGGGAGCAGAAGTACAAGGTGGAAAAGAAGGTCATCAGGAGGCCGCTCACCCCCAGCGACGACGAGATCGAGGTGGTGGTGGAGAAGCCGAAAAGGAAGTCCAGACGCTAAACACTCAGAGGTGTGCTGAACGGCGACTGCTGTCACAACGAGGTGTGATGGCATCCAAGCCATCACCGCATTGCCACACAATTACAGTGAGATCTGCACACCAGGAGCTGCAGGTGATGGTTTACAAAGAACAAAGACACAAGGTGCTGGAGTAACTCAGCGGGTCAGGCAGCAACTCTGGAGGACGTGGATAGATGTTTCAGGCCGGGACTCTTCTTCAGACCATGGACACAAAGTGCTGAGGGTCAGACAGCATTTCTGGAGGACCGAGACAGTGACATTATGGGTGGGGACTGATTGTAGTAGGGAGATCCAACGGGCCTTGGTGGACCGAGCGTGTGTTTGGAGAAATGGTCACCAAGTCGACTCTTGGTCTCGCCAATGTACAGGAGGCCATATCAACCACAGGGTGACATCGGGAAGAAGATGGCTCAAAGTTCCATGGACACCAAGGTTCTCCACTCACTCAATCCTGGTCCAAACTGAGGTTGGTTCCTTGGCGCCAAGGTGCTCCAGCAGATGTGCCGTGTTCTGAGCACGCTTTGAAACCGTGGAACAGAGGAGAGCCAGTCTGGGAATGTGCCAGGAGAGGAGGGGCCATGAGTGAAGATATCTCACCAGCGACCCTGGGATGATGCTGAGTATGAGTTGTCACAGAGGGAGCTCACCAGGATAACAGAGCAAAGCAAGAAATAGAAGCAGGAGCATGTTATGCTCCACCATTCAATAAGATCATATAACATAGAACAGTACTGTACAGCACAGAAAAGACCCTTTGGGCCACACTGTCTGTGCTGAACATGATGCCAGGACTAACTCTAATCTGGCTGCACATAATCCACACCTCTCCATTCCCTGCATATCCATGGGCCTGTGCAAAAGTCTCTAAAATGCTGATATTTTCTCTCAATACCGCTTTCCTTTGATTTCCTTATCATTTAAAACTTTGTCCCTGCCTTGGATATCCTCAGTGACCGACCCGCCACTGCTCTTGAGTGACGATTGGGTAAGATTTACTACTTAGTGTGTGAAGAATTGTCATCTTTACCCTGAATAGCCATTTACTTACCTTGAGACTGTGATCCCTGAATCCAAGTACCCCAGACATAATGTTCACATCATGTCCTTAAGAATTGTGTGTTTGCATGAGAAAACCTCTCAGGTCTAGAGAGTGTCAGGTTTAATCTTTCCTCATTTGGACAAATGCATCCTCCCGGGAACCAAAACTGAACATGCCGTAAACAGTCAGCTGGTCAGCCAGAATCTGTGGCGGGAGAAAAACAAGAGGAAGAAAAGAAGGACCATCACACTGGGAAATGTGAGAAGCATGTTTTAACATAGGCCCTTAGGCCCACAATGTCTGTGGTGAACATGATGCCAAGACCAATTCTTACCTGCCTGCACATAATCCATATCCCTCCATTCCCTGCATATTCATGTGCCTATCCAAAAGTCTTTTAAATGTCACTATCCTATCTGACTCCACCATCACCCTCCACACCAAGTTCCAGGCAACCACCACCACCCTGTGTAAAAAAAACATGTCCCACGCATCTATCTATCTATATCTATCTATATCTTCTATATATAATATTAAAACTCTGTGGCTGCCGCTGGCTGGCTGCTGGCGGGCTGTGTTTCTGCCTGACTTGTGGTAGCCAGCCTATGGGTGCCAGCCTTTGATTCATTGCTACGCCAACACCAGACCCACAAACGCCCAGAATTTTTCCATTTCGGTAGATATTTCACTTTTCATTCCAAGTATCCACTCCTGATTAAATTTTGTCGTGTTTATGTACACATTTTTAATAAAATCCTTCTCTTCCCCCTCCCCCCCCCCCCCCCCCCCCCCCCCCCCACTCACTCATTTTGTTGCCTCCTGCTGGCCAGCGACCATAACGGCTGCTGGCACCCGCCTCTCGCCTCAAAGACGCCATTTAAAAACAGCCGCACTGCTGAGTGCTCGAATCTTATGTTCGGGAACAGCTTGAGTTGGACGACCACATCTGCCGTGGGGGCTGTGGGTAGGGAACGGCTGCGTTGGGGGAGCAGACCCAACGGGTCTGCACTTGGTCTAGTTTACTTATAAAAGTCTCATCTTCTTTCTAAGTGTGTGTGTGTGTGTGTGTGTGATTGTATTTTCGCCAAAACAGTACACATTAGCGCGAACATTTTTGCAAAACCCCATCGTCGATCTAATAAGTTTCCTTCAGATTTGATGTTATATTTCACAAGTTATTGATATTTTAAGTTTAAAAGAAGCCAACTTTGAAAATAATAACTGCCTGTGAGAGGGAGACTTTTCTAGCAGCTTTCAGTGATGATGTCACAATGGCATCTTGCAGTCGGCAAATCACAATGGGATCTCATTTACACAAGCGGCCGTGAAGATTCCGGAAACTGAAAATGACATCACAATGTGATCTCTGCTGCAAATGCACAGGCTATGAGAGTGTTTTTACATTGTTGTAAGGAGAGGGACGTAGTAGGGGAGTTTTAAAAGTTTTAAAGTGATATTTAAAAGTTTGATTTCTTCAAATCTGCACTGGCAGTTAGGCAGTTATGATGTCACTATGCCCG
Organism: Leucoraja erinaceus; assembly: GCF_028641065.1. Lineage (NCBI taxonomy): Eukaryota > Metazoa > Chordata > Chondrichthyes > Rajiformes > Rajidae > Leucoraja > Leucoraja erinaceus. Next base: position 30,399,457 of record NC_073391.1, on the reverse strand, counting down.
ATACAATATTTCTATCCCAGAACATGGTCCTTCACAGCAAATGTCCTCCAGGAAAAGAATCTACCATCCTAACCCAGCACGATAAAGTTTAATGATTAGATTTGGGTAACAAAAGATGGCCTTGTCAGTGGCACCTACATCACATTAAATCTTAGTGTAATTGCATTTTTTTTAAAGTTTAAAATGAGGGAGTGGATTATTGCGTTTGGGGAATGGGTACATCACAATGGAATCTCACGAAGCAGCAAATCTGGAGGGGGGGGGGGGTTAGTGTGTGGAGTGGGTTAGTGTGGGGGAGGGGGGTTAGTGTGTGTGAGGGGGGGTTAGTGTGTGTGTGTGTGTGTGTATGTGGAGGGGGGGTTAGTGTGTGGGGGAGGGGGCAGTGTTTGTGGGGGGGTAGTGTGCGTAGGGGGGATTAGTGTGTGTGTGTGTGTGTGGGGGGTTAGTGTGTGTGGGGGGGGTCATGTCACAACGAGAACCCGTCAGCCGTGCCTGCGCAGTTGGGAGCTATGGGTGAGTGATGGCATATTGCTTTGGGCGAACGGGTTACGTTGGGGGAACAGGTGATGGGAGTGATTGGATCCGGGGGGGGGCGCCTGTCTCCGGGGTGAGCGCCAATGCCGCGTTCGGGGACTAGCCCTCCCGTGTGATGCCACGCAATACCCCCCCCCCCCCCCCGCATTGGGGGACGGGGCCCAACGGGTCCCACTTGGTCTAGTATACTTATAAAAGTCTCGTCTTGTTTCTGTGTGTGTCTGTGTGATTGTATTTTCGGCAAAACAGTACACAATAGAGCGCAAATGTTTGCAGAACCTTACTCGGCTTTTTCCCGTCATCGATGTAATAAGTTTCCTCCAGATTTTATGTTATATTTCACAAGTTATTGATATTTAAAGTTTTTAAAAAAACTGCCTTTGCGAGGGAGACTCTTTCAGCAGCTTCTAGTGATGATGTCACAATGGCATCTCACAGTCATCCAATCACAATTGTGATTGGACGATCCAATCTCAGGGACACGCTGCAGTGAACATTTCAAAATGAAAATGACATCACAATGTTATCTCTGCTGCCAATAAACAAGCTATGAGAGTATTTTTACATTGTAAGCTATGAGAGTGTTTTACATTGTTGTAAGGAGTGGGACGTAGTGGGGGTGATATAAAAGTTTTAAAATTACATTTAAAAGTTGGATTTCTTCAAATCTGCACTGGCAGTTAGGCAGTTATGATGTCACAATGCCCTGCCAGCTACAATGTTTCTATCCCAGAACACTGAGTCCTTCACAGCTAATGTCCTTCTGGGAAAGTATCTGCCAACCTAACCCAGCACAGCGAAGTTTAATGATTATTTAGATTATAAAAGTTGGCCTTGTTGATGGTACCTGTAGATCTATCAGTACTAGTTGACCTGATCCACGTCATGTTTTACTGCATATCATTGCACACTCAATCAGCTATCTGGTTTGAGTGTCTCATATATCATCCAGCCTGCTAGTCCAGCCTCTAGTTAGATTTGTCGTAGAGCTTGAGCTTACAACACCTATGTATTTGAGGTCTGTGTGCTTTATTAATAAACAACTTATACTCGTGTATGGATTCTGAGTTATTTGACATTCTCACAGCACCTACAATACATTAAATCTTAGTGCAATTGCATTTTTAAAAAAAGTTTAAAATGACCTGCACAGTTGGGGGCTATGGGTGAGTGGTGGAATATTGGCATTGGGGGAACGGGTTGCATTGGAGGAATGGGTGAGTGGTGGAATCTTACGTTGAGGAACGGGTTGCGTTGGGGGACCAGGCCTCCCATGGGGGCTATGGGTGCGTGGTGGATTATTGCGTTGGGGGAACAGGTGAGTGATGGAAACGGGTTGCGTTGGGGGAACTGGTGAGTGGTGGCTTATTGTGTTGGGGACGGGGCCCAACAGGTCCCACTTGGTCGAGTCTCCTCTGAATTTTGCCCATTTCACCTTGCCCTCTAGTATTTGATATTTTTTATTCTGGGATAAAGGTTCTGACTGCCTACCTCAATGTTTCTCATAACTTTTTATACTTCTATCAGTTCTCCCTTCAACCTCCTGTGTTCTGGAGACAACAATCCAAGTCTATCCATGTTCTCTAGTGGGACTCCAGCTTAAATGGGGCACCTTGGTCAGCATGGACAAGTTGGGCTGAAGGGCCTATTTCCGTGCTGTACGAATCTTCTCCCCGCAGCTAATACCCACTGAACCAGGCATCATTCTAGTAAAGTTCCTCTGCATGCTCTCCAAAGCGTCTTAAACACCGCTATCGTGTCCGCCTCAACCAGTACCTCTGGCAACGCATTCCAGGCACTTGCTACCCTCCATGTAAAAAAGAAACTGGCCCCACGCATCATATCTGTCTATCTGTTTCTGCCTGTCTTGTAAGGGTTGCCAGCTTGTGGGTGTCAGCCTTTGATTCGTTGCTACGCCAACACCTGACCCACAAACGCCCAGATTTTTTTTCCATTTCGGTAGATATTTCACTTTTCATTCCAAGTATCCACTCCTCATTAAATTTCGTCGTATTTTTTATGTACACATTTTTAATAAAATCCTTCTCTCCCCCCGCCACTCACTCATTTTGTCGCCTCCTGCTGGCCAGCGACCATAACGGCTGCTGGCGCCCGCCTCTTGCCTCAAAGACGCCATTTAAAAACAGCCGCACTGCTGAGTGCTCGAATCTTCAGTTTGGAGGACCACGTCTCCTGTGGGGGCTACGGGCAGGGAACGGCTGCGTTGGGGGAGAAGACCCAGCGGGTCTGCACTTGGTCTAGTATACTTTTAAAACTCTGTGTGTGTGTGTGTGGGTGTACGGCATTTTGCATTTGAAACGTATCTCCTCGAAAACCAGATGCAAAAACGCGGAGATTTTTTACAATTTCGGTAGGGATTTAACTTACGATTTCAGAAATGCACTCCTCTCTAAATTCGGTCAATTATTTCCCCAGATTTTGAATAAAATTGTTCACAAAACTCACTTTTTAAAATAAAATCGCCGCTTGCTAGCTGCTACGTCACAATGCCCACATGGCTCCTCAAGGTCCACCTGGCTTCTGGCCCCGCCCCGCCCCCAGCCCCACCACTGTGGATTAAATCGCAGAAAGATCGAGAAAGTTCTGCAGAACAAATATTCTACAGCTCCGTTCCGCCATAGGATCTTCCTTCTGCAGATCTCGGATCCAAAGATGCTCGGATCCATTGGCCGGCGCAAGACGCCCCGCCCCGCCCCTCTTTGGTCAGAAGCCGGTGCTTCTTTGCTGTCAACGCTCGCTCCTGGGCGAACGCGTCTTGCCTTAGCGGCTTTAAAACGGCTGTTGTCAGCTGGCAGTTACCAACGGCAGTTACCTTTAAACGGCTGTTGATACCGCTATAGGATCTTTGCTCTCTACCCGTCACAGGGGATGATCGTCTGTCTCCCCCGGCCCGGCCCGGCTCTGTCACGCTGGTGGAAGCCACGATCGGCTGGTCCCCCCGCTGCTTCTCACCGTCCTCAGATCGCTCCGTGCCTCGCTCGGGCTGTCGACCTGCCGCTCTTCACCTCCCTCTCTCTCTCTCTCCCCCCTCTCTCTCCCTCCCTCTCTCCCTCTCTCTCCCCTCCCTGAGACCCCTCTCTCTCTCTCCCCCCCCTCCCTCTCTCTCCCCCTCCCTCTCTCTCTCCCCCCCCCCTCTCTCTTACTCTCTCCCTCCCCCTCTCTCCCTCCCTCCCTCTCTCTCCCTCCATCCCTCCCCCCCCCCCCCCCTTCCTCCCTCTCCCTCCCCTCCTCCCCCTCCCTCCCCCCCCCCCCCCCCCCCCCCCCCCCCCCCCCCCCCCCCCCCTCCCCCCCCCCCCCCCCCCCCCTCTCTCCTCCCATCTCTTGCTTCCCTCCCCCCCCCTCCTCCTCCTCCTCCCCTCTTCCTCTGTCTCTATCCATTCTCGCTCTGCCCTCACTCTCTACCCCCCCCCCCTCTCTAGACGCGCCTGCGAGTTGGGGGCTATGCGTCAGTGGATAGGGCGGTAATGGGGTAAAAGGAGCAAAGTAATAATATTAATATATCAAGGGGGGTAGTTAGCGTTTGTGCAGAGGGGTAGTTAGTGTGTGTGACGCCACATGCTGCCTCCCCCGCAACCACGCGTTGGGGGAACAGACCCAACAGATCTGCACTTCGTCTAGTATATTATTAATACTCTGTGTGTGTGTGTGTCGTGTGTGTATGTGTGGATGTTATTTTGCCTGTGAAACGTATCACCTCGAAAACAAGACGCCGAAACGGGAACATTTTTACATATTTCAGTTGAGATTTTCCTAGTGATTTTAGAAATCCACTCCTCTGTACATTTGGTACATTATTTTCCTGACTTTTTAAATTAAAATTGGTGACCAATCTGACATTTTTTTTAAATCTGACCGCTGCCCAGCTGCTGATGTTACAATAACAGTGACATTTTTACATCTTCTGGTATAAGTTTTCCTTATGATTTCAAAACTCCAATCCTCTATAAATTTGGTCCAATATTTCCCGAGATATTTACTAAAATTTATCACCAAACTGATATTTTTTAAATAATATTAAGGTCGCCCGGCTACTGACCTCACAATGCCTTTCAACCTTGCCCCCCCACCCACCCTCGCCACTCTGGATTAATGCAGCTGTTGTCAACGAGCATGCGCAGTTTTCCACGAGGTACGTTAGTGCCCCCCCCCAGGCGCAGAAAGATCGAGAGCGTTCTGCAGCAAAGACCCTACAGCTCAGCTCTGCAATAGGATCTTTGTTCTGCAGATCGCGGGGTCAGCGGCGTGCACATGCTGAAGAAGTTTTCTCCTCACTGCCGGCACAGCTCGTGAAGTCACGCCCCTCCCATCCCCCGCCCGCTCACTCAGCTGCTGGTTTCCAGAGCGTCAAGCCGCTTCTGTCTCTCTCTGCATTTCGCAGCCCACTCACTCGCCTCCGACACCCCCCCTCCCCCCCGCCCATCTTCTCATCTGATCCCCTCTCCCTCCCTCCCCCCCCTCCCTCTCTCCCCCCCCCTCGCTCTTGACATGGGCCCGATCATCTGTCCCCCCCCCCCCCCCCGGCCTGGCCCGGCTCTGTCACGCTGGTGGGTGCGCTTCCCTTTGCGGAAGCCACGATCGGCTGGTCCTCAGGTCGCTCCGTGCCTCGCTCGGGCCCCCGCGAGCTGCCGCCCCGCCACCCTCCTCCCCTCTCTCTCCCTCTCTCTCTCTCTCCCCCTCTCTCTCTCTCCCTCTCTCTCTCTCCTCTCTCCCCTCTCTCTCTCCCTCCCTCTCCCTCTCTCTCGCTCTCCAATACAATACAATACAATAATACAATACCTTTTATTTGTCATTTGAACCTCACATGAGGTTCAAACGAAATTTGGTTTCTGTAGCCATACAAGAAAAGAACCAAGACACACACCAACACAATTCACATAAACATCCATCACAGTGAGTCTCCTCCTCACTGTGATGGAAGGCAAAGTCTTGTCTCTCCCCTGCTCTCCAGTCCTCTCCCGGTCGAGGTCAAAGCCCCCGGCAGGCGCTAGCAAGTCCGCAGCCACTCAAAGCCACGCCGGGCGATGTAAGGCCCTGCCCCGTATCCCGATGTTGGAGCCCCCGGCGGGCGCTAGCAAGTCCGCGGCAATTTACAGCCGCGCCGGGCGTTGTAAGGGCCCACTCCAGGTCACTCTCAACCCTGCAATTCGAGCGGGAGAAGTCGCCGTTGCAGTCTCCCACCGGGGACCCGCGAGCTCCCGGTGTCACCATCCACCGGAGTCCATCCCCCCTCTCTCTCCCTTCCCCCTTTCTCTTGCTCCCCACTCTCTACCCCTCTCTCTCTCACACTCTCTTTCTCCCCCTCTCTCTCTCTACCCCCTCCCTCTCTCCCCCTTCTTCTCCTCCCACCCCCCTGCCCTCCCCCACCCTCCCTCCCTCTAAACCCCATTCGCCTTCCCCTCCACCCCTACACCCTTCCCTCCACCCCATTCCCTCTATCTTCCCCCCTCCCCCTCGCTCATCCTTCCCCCCCACCTCTCCCCCCTCACTTCTCACCCCCCCTCCCCCCCTCTCAGCCCCCCCCCTCCCCCCTCTCTCTCTCCTCCCCCCCTCACCCACCCCCCCTCCCTCTGTATCTCCCCATCCTCTCTCTGCCCACATTCTCTAACCCCCCCCCCCCCCCAGACGCGCCTGCGAGTTGGGGGCTATGCATCAGTGGATCGGACGGTTATGGCGTAAAAGGAACAAATTAATAATATTAATATAATATCAAGGGAAGTTAGTGTGTGTGTGTAGATGGTTAGTGTGCGTGACGCTGCATGCCCCCCCCCCCCCCCCCCCCCGCAAACGCGCATTAGGAGAATAGACCCAACGGGTCTGCACTTGGTCTAGTATACTTATAAAACTATGATCATTATTAAATGCTAATGGTGAAATATTTACATATTCCGGTAGAGATTGACCTTATGATGTCGATAATCGCCTCATCTGAAAATTTGGTTCATTATTTCTTCAGTTATTTCTTCAAATTCTTCACCAATCTGAAGCTAAAGCAAACTGAAGCTGAAGCTAACGGGCTGATGACGTCACTGGCCACTGTTTTCCACGAGCTGCGAGTTACGTGCCCCCCGCATAACTAGCACTCTGACGGCCAATCCGAGAGATGCCGAGGAACACTCGAGTGATGACGTCGCAAAGAGCAATACACATTACGCTTGCGCCTCGGCTCGGCTTTCCCGAGAGCTGCCGAGAGCTTTGTACTAGAGTCGGGCCCTGTACTACAGCTCTCTCTCTCTCTCTCTCTCTCGCTCTCTCTCTCTCTCTCTCTCTCTCTCTCTCTCCCCCCCGGGCTCTCATTGCTTTTCGCAGCACCCTCGCTCGCATGGCTCCCCTCCTACTCTCCCCGCAGCACCCTCCTCTTCGCTCCCCTCCTCTCTCTCCCCCCCTCCCTTCCCTCCTCCTCTCCTCTCTCCCCCCCCCCCCCCCTCCTCTCTCCCCCCCTCCCCTCTCTCGCCCCTCCCCTCTATCCTGCCATCTACCCCTCATTACCCCTCTACCCCCCTCCTCTCTATCTCTCCCCTTCCCCCTTGGTCTAGTCTCCTTTAGACTTTGCCCTTCTAACTTAAAAGCTATGCCCTCTAAGTTCATAGGTTGTAGGAGCAGACTTAGGCAATTCAGCCCATCAAGTAGTATTAGATATTTCCATTCAGGGAAAAAGATTCTGTGTCTATCCAATCTATGCTTCTATAAATCTATAAAATCTATAATTTTACATACTTCTATCAGGTCTCTCCGAAACCTCTGCCATTCCCGTTGCAAAGAAAGGATGGAGAAAACATGAAATCCCTGTAATAGAATGATGATCTGGATGGCGTTGTGTTTTATCTGTGACAGGGCGCTCTGAAGCACTTGATCGCCATTAATCTGTCTAAAGGAGGTGTAAATAGTGAGACAGGAATGAGGGTAGAGGAGAAAGTTATTATAAAACTTGAATGGATTGATTTTTGGGACAAAGTTCACTCAAGTACTTTCCATATTGTTTTATTTCAGACTGTCAGCATCCGCAGTACAGGTCGACCACTGATTTTCTGGCAACTGGTGGTCCGGCACCTCCTTTAATTTGGACAAAATTACAAGAGTGCACTTGAAATCCCCACCGGACGTCCCTCCGAAGATGTGGCGCCTTGGCCGGGCGAGGCGACCAATCTTGGCGTCATTGGGACTTCCGCGGCCGATCAGCTGGTCGAATTTGCCCCCTGCGGCCAGGACTCTGGCACCCCGGCCTGGCTGGAGATGGCAGATCCGTTCCCATAGCTGATTTCCGAGGCCGACTTTGTGGGCTGGTATCCTCTCGGAGGCCGTGACCTCTGTTTGTCCGGCAAAACAGATAATCCAGAAAGGCTCTGGAAACAAGGGTGCCGGAAAATCTCTGGTGGGCCTGTGTTTTGCTTTTGGACTATTTTCTACTTATGTGTCTCGATGTTAACTTTCATAAAAACATAGAAACATAGAAAATAGGTGTAGGAGTAGGCCATTCGGCCCTTCGAGCCTGCACCGCCATTCAATATGATCATGGTTCATCATCCAACTCAGTATCCTGTACCTGCTTTCTCTCCATACCCCCTGATCCCTTTAGCCACAAGGGCCACATCGAACTCCCTCTTAAATATAGCCAATGAACTGGCCTCAAACTAGATTCTGTGGCAGAGAATTCCAGAGATTCACTACTCTCTGTGTGAAAAATGTTTTTCTCATCTCAGTCCTAAAGGTTTTCTGTAAATTTCATAATTCCTGTAAAATGCTTTGGAACAGTTTGCTTCATTAAAGGCATGATGTAAATGAAAGTTGCTGTTGTATGGTGGCAGAGCACCTGATCTCTGGCAGGGATTGAAGTTATTGAGAAGTCTACACTGAGGTAAGGTACCAAGAGCACTCACTGCTGCCCTCTGCTGGTGTTCAGCTTGACTGGCAAGGCAAGGACACAAAAATACTGGAGGAACTCAGCGGGTCAGGCAGCTGTAGGACCTTTGGGCAGCATCTCTGGAGAACATGGATAAGTGACATTTCCGGTCGAGACCCTTAAAACCCTATCTCACTGTACGAGTTCATTCAAAGAGTTCTCCCGAGTTTGCCCTGATACGAACTCGGAGCTTTACGGTAATAGCCGCTCGTCGGTGCTCGGGGCTCTCGTGGACATTTTTCAACATGTTGAAAAATCTTTACGAGTCTTCCCGAGCCTACCATATTTCCCGAGTACCTGCCATTAGCGTTACAAGCCGCTAAGAGACGTCCCCGAGCTCCGACATACCCGCTACGTTCATTCTCCGTGCTTACCACGAGTTTGATTTTTTTTTTAAATTCGGGAGAGCTCTTGAATTAACAGTGGGACAGGGCTATTAAGACTGAATGTAGGGGGGAGGTGAAAGCTGGAAATGGGCAGGACAAAGCATGGCAGATGATAGGTAGACACTGACAATGAGGGGGTCGGAGAGGCAGATGGTTGAACAAAGGTCTGAGATTAAAATCAAAGGTGTGAGACAAATGGATTAAAGAGATCAAGAGGATTGCAGAGGTAGAGCTGCTGCCTCACTGGGGCAGATACCTGTGTTCGATCCTGATCACAGGTGCTGTCTGTGTGGAGTTTGTACTTTCTCTCTGTGATCGCGTGGGTTTTCTCCGGGTGCTCCTGTTCCCTCCCACATCCCAAAGAGGTGCAGGTTTGTGGGTTAATTGGCTTCTGTAAATTGCCCCTAGTGTGCAGGATGACTGACTCTCTTTCCCTCTCTCCCCCCCTCCTCTCCCCCCCCCTCTCTCTCTCTCCCCTCTCTCTCTCCCCCTCTCTCTCTCCCCCCCCCCTCCCTCCCTCTCTCTCTCCCCCCCCCCCCCTCTCTCCCCCCCTCTCTCCCCCCCCCCCCTCTCCCCCCCCCCCTCCTCTCCCCCCCTCTCCTCTCCCCCTCTGGGCTCCAGGGTTTATAAGGGGTAGGACTGCAGGATCGGGAAAATTGGTCCCGTGCCCACTGTAATAATAACCATTGCCCCATACACACCTTAGATTTATCGAAACATAGAATAGTTTCTTTATTGTCATTGTAACATGAACCATGTACAACAAAATTTAAAAATGTCAGCCAGTCAGTGCACCATTCAAACATTTCTAAAAGCTAACGATACATACAAGGTAAAATATTAAAAAAAGATAAACAACTAAAATAAATATCATGAAAATAGCACGCATAAACACCCAACCCTACATCCTTCTGTCGATTTCACAATGTACCACAGTCCCTTAGTATGTATCGCCCCTGCGTTCCTTGGCAGCTACATTTAGTGCCTTTATAGCAGTGGGGTAAAAACTGTTTTTTAGTCTGTTTGTTCTTGTCCTTGTAGATCCGTACCGTCTGCCTGACGGCAACAGTTCAAACAGGGAGTGTCCGGGGTGGGAAATGTCCTTTATAATACTCTGGGATTTTTTGATGAAGCGGGAACTGTGTAAGCCCTCCAAGGTAGGGAGAGGGCAGCCGACAATCCTCTGGGCGTTGTCAATGGCCCTCTGGAGCGCTTTCCCCTGAGCTGCTGTGCAGCTGGTGTACCATACGCATACACAGTATGTTAGGAACATCCACGTTTCAAGTAAAATTTCTGCTTTGTGAAAGAAGTTTTCATTTGCAGGGGAAGGGGGAGGGTTGAAGAGAGATTTGTGATCAGGTGGTAATTGAGAGAGGAAGTTGAAAATACAATGAATAGCAAAAACATCATGGATGGTGGGGGGGGGGGGGGGGGGGGGGTGTCAGGTCTGAGCAGGAACAACAATGTCTTGTTATCCACACCTATTTGTTAGTTAGATTTTGTAAACCACAGTCCCTGTATCACAATGGTTCTGTTCTTCCAGAGCCGCCGCGAGCTGGTTGAGTCATATAACGTGCGCGCGAGACATCAAACATAGTGCACCACTGAGTGAAGCGGTGACACAAGCAGAAATAGTATGCTTCCCTCAAACGATACTCCATCAGTTTTGCAATGATAGAGCACTTGTGGCTTTATAACGAAGGGTTTTAAACGGTGGAACAAGAATGTAAAATCAGGAGCACTTACGTAAGCCTCTGGGTAGCCTGTGACACGGTGGCGCAGCTGGTAAAGCCGCTGACCCGGGTTCGATCCTGACCCCAGCTGCTGTCCGTATTGAGTTTGCTCGTTCTCCCTGTGACCGCGGGGCTTTCCCTCAGGTGCTCTGGTTTCCTCCCACATCCCAGACATGCAGGCTAACATAGAACATCGAGCAGTACAGCACAGGAATGGCCCCTTCTGCCCACAATGTTTGTGCCGAACATGATGCCAAGTCAAACTGATCTCATCTGCCTGTACATGAGGCATGTCCCTCCATTCCCTGCGTGTCCACGAGCCTATCTAAAAGCCTCTTCAGCTCCACTATCGTATCTGCCTCCACCACCACCCCTGGCAGCCACTTCCAGGTCCAGCTGCTGACTTGATCAATCCAGCCGCTTTCCTTCACCGTTTGTTCATGCCGTGGTTTGGGAATGTAGCAGTTTAGTTTTGTTTACTTTAGAGATAAAGTTGTGAAAACATTCTATCATCCATTATCCTAATTTCACATTCACTCCCACTAAGGGCAATTTATAGAGGCTGATTAATCTACATAGCTGCACGTTTAGTTTAATTAAGTTTAGTTATACAGCATGGAAACAGGCCCTTCGGCCCATCGAATCTTCACCGACCATTGATCACTCACTCAAACTAGTTCTATTTTATCCCACTCTCTCAACCATTCCTTACACAATAGGAGCAATTTTACAGAGGACAAACAATTGTCATATTCCAAAACATGTCTTCGGAGCACCCAGTGGAAACCTTGGAGAGGTGAGAGCGTGGAGCGATTCCGGCCGAGATTACCCCCGCTCCGTCGGAATTGTTCATAGGACCTACGGCCCGGGTCCCTTCCCGAGAGCCGGCCCCATGCAACATGAGCCGGGGCCGTTCCGAGTTGGCCAGCGTGCTTTTCCGTGACGCGGAGACATGCGTACTGTACAGGCTGCTCCTGCACACTCTGCACTTCCTCGCCCTCGTCTTCTGTCTGGACACAGTGGTCCTCAGCGGAGATCTCTCTATAAGGGAGTCCTCCCCCTTTTACATCGGGAACCTGGGGTGGAGAGTGCTGCACATGGCTGTGGTCTGTAACATGTACTTGTGCCGGTTCACGGACTCGCCAGCCGCCTGTCACTTCTGCGGCGAGGAAGAGACCGTGTTCTATGTCTACATGCAGTATGAGAGGTTGCAGCTCCTGTACGACTATCTGAAGGGGCTTTTCCTCAAGTTTTGGCTCCATTCAAGCCCCGCGCTCCTGATATTTGGGCACCCGGTACAGAGGGGGGATGGTCGGGAGGGATTTTCTTAACCCTGTCCATCTGCTCCTGGCCAAGATGGCCATTCGTGGCTCCAGGCAGCAGGGTAGTCGATGGCCGCACTAGGGTTGACTGCCTGCCCCTTTTCCAGGCCTACGTCCGTGCCCGCTGGAGAGGGAACGCGCGGTGTCTACGGGGTCTTTGGAGGCCTTCCGTGAACGCTGGTTGGCGTGGGATGTTGAGTGTTTTGTTGATAAAGTTGGCGTTATATTAATTTGATGATCGTTTGTTTGTAACATTGTCAACGTAGGCAGTCTTTGATTGTGCTAATTTGTATATTTATTTTATTTTTTTGAATAAAAGTGTTTGTATAATTAAAAAATAAATAAATAAAGGGGAAACCCACCCGGTAACAGGGAGAATATGCAAACTCCACATGGACAGCACCCGAGGACAGGATCGAACCTGGGTCTCTGGCGCTGTGAAGCAGCGGTTCTACCAGCTGCGCCATTGTGCCATGCGTGCCGGCTGGATGTGGAGCTGGGCTTGAACCACTGTCAGCCGATCACTAAGCTGGGGAACTCAGTCATTAGAGCGACCAGCGGAATTGTTGGAATAATTTACATTAGACGCGAGTGACTATCAAACTGTAGCTACTTTCTTAGCAATAACTTGTCAGTCAAGGAGAACAGTCAAGCAAGAGACTGTCCTCACGGTTCCAAACATGCAGTATTTTTAAAGGTAGACAAAAATGCTGGAGAAACATGCAATATTTTTATATCATTTACCAAGATGGCGGCGCTGGCTTAACAGCTGCGGCCCACCTGCAGTCCGTCTGTTTTTTTTTTCTTTCGTTTTGTTCCTTGTCATGTTTTAGTTAATTTTGTTTTATTAAGTTGTGTATGTATGTGGGTGGGGTGGGAGAAACATGCTTTGGCCTCTTCCTTCGGGGGATGCGACTTTTTCTTCGGTCGTATCCCCCGTCTCCGTCTGCGCCGAGGCCTAATGGCGGAGCTGGCGGCAACGGAGCTGTAGCGGCGGCAGCAGCGGCGGAGACCTGACTCGGCCCTGGAGCTGTGGCGGCAGCAGCAGCAGCAGCAGCGGAGACCTGACTCGGCCCTGGAGCTGTGGCGGCAGCAGCAGCAGCGGCAGCGGAGACGGACTCGGCACCGAAGCTGTAGCGGCGGCGGCGGCAGCGGCAGCAGCAGCGGAGACCCGACTCGGCCCTGGAGCTGTGGCGGCAGCAGCAGCGGAGACCTGACTCGGCCCCGGAGCTATGGCGGCAGCAGCAGCGGAGACCCGACTCGGCCCTGGAGGGAGCTGTGGCGAGGCAGCGACCACCCGCGGAGTTTGAACCGTCGCCTCGGCGCAGAGGGAGAACAAAGAGGGAAGAGCCAGAGACTTTAAGATTTTGCCTTCCACCACAGTGAGGAGGTGTTTGGTGAACTCACTGTGGTGGATGTTAAATTTGTGTTGACTATGTGTTTTGTCATTTTTTTAAATTATATGTATGACTGCAGGGAAACAGAATTTCGTTCAGACCGAAAGGTCTGAATGACAATAAACAAATCTAATCTAATCTAATCTAATCTAATTTTTGATAGCAATGTTAGTCACATGCACTTGTTTACAGGGTTAACTATTGTGATCCAGCATTCAGTAACTTTCCATTGAGAAACAAGCTTCTTTATCTACTGTATGTAGGAAGATTAAGGAGTCTCAGTGTTGCCTTGAGTTCACAAGCTCTTCTTTGTGTTTAGCAAACTTGTTTTCTTAACTATATGGGCCACATGCACCAGGAATGTTTAGCCATTCACTGGAGTAAAGTTTAATTCTCACAGAGTGAAGCAAAGATCCTATAGCGAGCAAGACAGTCCGCTCGCCGAAAAAGACGTAGTACGGTCATGGGCAGATTCATGGGTAATTTAAAGTCCCTTTTATGTAACCGGTTTCCGTCTCCGCACCAAAGACCCCATAGGATAATAGTGCGGAGACGGAAGCCGGTTTCCGAAACAGCCTCGTAAAAATAAAAGTTATTTGGTAAAAATCTTCTCCTCATTTTCAGAATTTTAATTTATTAACACAAACTGTTTCCCCGCAGCGTTGATTACACTGCGAGTCGGGTCCGGTCCAGTTACGGAAATGGATGAAAAAAAGGCCCACGTTCCGTTCTGTTGCATACTACACATCAGCCCATTGTATTTAGCAGGAGTGGTCTATCTTGCTCCGCTATAGGATCTTTGGAGTGAAGCGCTGTCCACGTTGAAAGGCAAAATGGAAGAACAGCTCAGTTCTTTCCACAATTTGCACAGAACCCAGTTCTCACAGCTGAGCAAGACATCAACCAGCTTCTGATATTGTGCCCAGAGTACCTTATCGTGTGATTAAAGATGAGATTTAAAATTCCATTCCCTGCATTACCATGTGCCTATCCAGAAGTTTCTTAAATGCTCGGTGGTGGAGGCAGCAAGTGTAAACAATACTGGATGTTATGTGTCAATAGAAGCAGTTGTAGCTCATGCCAATTCCACTACTTCAAAAGCTCAGTCTGCCTTGAGGAAATCAGTCCAGTATAACTGGTCCGGCCACACTATGGGAGATATCTTCGAGGTAATGATGTGTGCAGACAGCACCTAGCCTCACAGGTATTGCACCTTGCACAATACTGGAATGTCTCCATCTTGCCAATAGCCAACCACAGCACAGACAGAAACACACACATGAACAACACATGCTCCATACGGACTCAAGTGCAAATAATAATAATAATAATAATAATATATTTTATTGTCATTGCACATAAGTGCAACGAGATTTGGTATGCAGCTTCCATCCGACATCATAACTTAAATAACTAATAAAATTTAGATTTAGATACCCCGAGAACATGGTTTGTACAAAGAACATTATAACAGTAAAATAGTCAAAACAGTTCAAACAGACTAAAGTGCAGATGAGCTTGTGCGACTTGACCATCCGAGGGAGACAGTCCATGGGGGTGGGGGGCACTCAGCAGGGCCGGTTCAGAGCCGCTATAGCTCTGGGAATGTACACACACACACACACACACACAAGGACAAGTACACACAATGTATCCATAGAAATTTATAGCACATGCGCACACAAACACACACACACACAATAGACAAGACGAATCAGTGAACATTTGTTTACATTTGTAAACCAGCATCTGCAGTTCCTTGTTTCTACTGTTTATATTCATGAACAACACATGTTCACACATGGAGTCAAGTGCAAATGCACACAAACATGCATGCATGCACACATTAAAAGCAATTGGAAACATACACAGGGGCAGTCACAGTGGCACAGCGGTAGAGTTGCTGCCTTACAGCAAAAATGCAGCACCAGAGACCCGGGTTCGCCAGTGCCAGAGACTACAGGTGCTGTCTGTATGGAGTTTGTACGTTCTCCCCGTGATCTGCGTGGGTTTTCTCCGAGATCTTCGGTTTCCTCCCACACTCCAAAGACATACAGGTTTGTAGGTTAATTGGCTTGATAAAAATGTAAAATTGGCCGAGTTGGCGATATGCAGAGTACTGCCCTGCCAACTACAAAAATTCAAAAGGTTCAGAAGGAACAACAAATGCACAAACACATACAGGCACACTCAAAAAACATGCACATTTAAACCACATGCTCACACGTGCAACCAAGTGCACACACACACTTACACAACGCAATGAGAAGGGGTGATTGGCAGATGGGTGTAGGTGAAATGCCTTGAGGTGAAATGCAGACAAAAGGATGATAGTGTGGAATTAGGTGAGGAAGAAAAAGGAGTGGAACACAGAACTAGAGGGAGGATTAGTGCATGGAAGGAAGGGGGAAAGAGGAGATAAAGGCTACTCACAGGAGGATGGAATGGGAGATGAATGGATAGAGGAGGAAAAGGAGGTGAGTGACTGGGGCAGGGGTAGAAAGTGTGTGTCTGGGTGGGGACTGGGGGGCGGG
This sequence comes from Leucoraja erinaceus, assembly GCF_028641065.1. Lineage (NCBI taxonomy): Eukaryota > Metazoa > Chordata > Chondrichthyes > Rajiformes > Rajidae > Leucoraja > Leucoraja erinaceus. The sequence continues at coordinate 30,383,633 of NC_073391.1, read as the reverse complement.
GGTGCTTGTAAACAGGGTAGATGAGAAGGAGGGGTGGGGGAGTGTTTTATCTGATATTGGAGAGTGCCATTGGGTTAAAAGCTATCCAAGAGGTGCTACTCTTCCAGTTTGCATATGGCTTCACTCTGGCAATGGAAGAGGCCCAGGATAGAAAGGTCAGTTTGGGAATTGGAGGAGGAGTTAAAAAGGTTAGTAACCGTGTAACCCATAAGGTCATAAGTGATCTAAGCAGAATTAGGCCATTCAGCCCATTAAGTCTATTCCGCCATTCAATCATGACTGATCTACCTCTCCCTCCAAACCCCATTCTCCTGCCCTCTCCCCATAACACCTGACACCCGCACTAATCAAGAATCTATCTATCTCTGACTTAAAAACATCCATTGAATCATCCAGCGGGTCTTGGTGGACCGAGTGCGGGTTTGGTGAAATGGTCGTTTAGTCTACGCTTGGTCTCGCCAATGTTCAGGAGGCCACTTTGGGAACACTGAATGCAATAGATGAGATTGGAAGTAATGTCCATGCTGACCAAGATGTCCCTTCTACACTAGTTCAATTTACCTTTGTTTGGCCAATATCCCTTCAAACTTTTCCTATCCAGGCATCTGTTTAAATGTCTTTTAAATGTTGTTGTTTCACCTGTCTCAACCACTTCCTCTGCTCGCTCGTTGCATATGCCCACCACCCTCTGAGTGAAGAAGTTGGGCCTCAGGTTCCTATTAAACCTTTCTCTTTTCGCAAACCTCTGTCCGCTAGTTCTTGATTCTCGTAATCTGGGTAAAGGACTCAATGAATTGCACTTCAATCAACAGTTCCAGAGAAAATGGAGATAATTTTTAAAAAGTGGAACGGCAACAGTGCAGAATATGGGGTTGAAGAGAAAGTGCAAATAAAACTAAACAAAAAAGAAAGAAATGTGCAAGGTCCACAATGAGGTAGGTTGGGAGATCAGGACCGCACCCTAACCAGCCAGGGCAGTACAGTGGTGCAGTGGTAGAGTTGCTACCCTACAGCGCCAGAGACCCAGGTTTGATCCTGACTGCAGGTGCTGTCTGTACAAAGTATGCATGTCTCTCTGTGAACGTGTGGGTTTTCCCCGGGTGCTCTGGTTTCCTCCCACACTCCAAAGACATACGGGTTTGTAGGTTAATTGGCTTCGGTAGAATTGTAAAATTGTCCCTAGTGCGTAAGATAGTGTAAGTGCATGGGGTGATCGTTGATCGGCGCGGACTCTGTGGGCCAAACGGCCTGTTTCCGCACTCTGTCCCTAAACTAAAACAAACTAAACATCAGAGAACCATTCACCAGTTTGATATCAGCGGGGAAGAAGCTGTTCCTGAATCTGGTGGTACGTGCTTTCAAGCTTATGTATCTTCCGCCCCCACGGGAGAGGGGAAAAGAGGGAATGACCGGGATAAATATGGTCTGCACGATGCAATACAAGGAACTTCCACGGGGGACTATCACAATTATGCAACAACCAGAGAGTAATAACTAATGAGGCCAGTTTCAATTTTTCTCTTGATGAAGAAGCTGATAATTAACTGAGGAAGTAATAAAAGCTTTGCCTGCTGCTGTGGCAGGAAGTTCAGCCAGGGTACATGGTGGACCAGCTTCACTTCTTGTCAAATAACTTTCAGGGAACTAAGAAAATATATATCCACCACCCTCTGGGTGAAAATGTTGCCCCTTGGGTTCCTTTCCCCTCTCACCTTCAACCTATATCCTCTGTTTCTTGATTCCCCCTCCCCTGGCTAAAATACTGTGCATTTGCCCAATCCCCTCTTGATTTTATACACCTCGATAAGATCATCCCTCAGCCTCCTGCGCTCCAAGGAATAAAGCCTTAGCCTGTGCAACCTCTCTCTCCCTGGGTGTAGGGAGACCTGTGGAGTCTCCTTGTAGCGTTGGGGCATTGCGGTTGTGACAGGAAAAGGTTGTGGGGTGAGATTGTCGGTGGCTGAGGCGGTGAAAAGGAAGTGAGCTACTTCAACCTTTGTCAAGACAACTTTGAAGTTGTCCGCGTCGAAGCAGTCTGTATACCTCTAAACCTTTACTGCCCGTTTACCTGTCCAAGTGTGTTTTAAATGCTGTTACAGTACCTGCCTCAGCTACCTCCTCTGACACCTCGTTTCATGTATCTGCTGCGTCTGAGTGAAAAGGTTGCCCCTCACGATCTTTCCCCTCTCATCTAGCAGATTGCGAATGGGAATGGGAATGTAAGAATCAAGCCATGGACAAAAGGGATTTTAGATTTTAGAGATAGAGCATGGGAACAGGCCTTTCGGCTCACTGAGTCTGCGCCAACCAGCGATCACCTCGTACACTAACACTTGGGACAATTCAAAATGTACAATTTTACCAAAGCCACAAACGTGTAAGGCTTTGGACTGTGGAAGGAAACTGAAGCACTCGGAGAAAACCCACACAGTCACGGGGAGAACGTACAAACTCCATACAGACAGCACCTGTCGTCAGGATCGATCCTGGGTCTCTGATGCTGTTAGGCAGCAACTCTATCGCTGCACCACTGTGCCGCCCTAGGTTTAAGATGAGATGGGATAGATCATGAGGGGCAACTTTTTCACTCAGGGGCAGCAGATACATGGAACGAGGTGTCAGAGGAGGTCGCTGAGGCAGGCACTATACAGCATTTAAAAGACATTTGGACAGGTACATGGACAGCAAATGTTTAGAGGTATATGGATTAAAAGTGGAGAAATGGGACAAGCATTGACGGGGCAGTCAAAAGTATAGAAACAGGGAACTGCAGATGCTGGTTTACACAAAAGGACACAAAGTGCTGGAGTAGCTCAGCAGGTCAGGCAGCATCTCTGGAGATCATGGATGGGTGACATTTCAGACCTGGACCCTTCTTCAGACATAGTAGATTCAGTAGAAAACATTTTATCGGGATGCATCACCGCACGGTTTGGGAACAAGTCCATCCAAGACTGTGAGAAATTGCAGTGAAATGTGAACTGTGTAGACCATCACACAAACCAACCTCCTTTCCATTGACTCCATTTATATCTCACTCTGCCTTGGCAATACCACCAGCATAATCAAGGACGAGTCACCCTTGTCACTCCCTCTTCTCCCCTTTCCCATCATGCAAAAGGTATAGAAGCCTGAAAACGCACACCTCCAGATTCAGGGACAGCTGTTATCAGGCAACTGAACCATTCTATCAACAACTTGAGAGCAGTCCTGAGCTACTATCTACCTCATTGAAGACCCATGGGCACTCTTTAATCGGACTTTACTGGACATTATCTTGCACTAAACATTATTCCCTTTATCATGTATCTGTGCACTGTGGGCGGCTCGATTGTAATTAAGTAGTCTTTCCGCTGACTGGAAAAAGTTTTTCACTGTACATGTGACAGTAAACTAAAACTGAATATCTTGGTCAGCATTGACGAGTTGGACTGAAGGGACCGTTTCCTTGCTGTACGACTCTATGACTCGCAGACTGACCAACTGTTAGTGAAATTCTGCCTCTGCACTTTCAACAGGTGGTAGAACGAGGAGACACGAAACGCTGGTAACAATATAAGTGCTGGTTACAATCTGGCATCAGTGACCACGATGTGTTTAGAGAGTTGGAGAAAGAGGACTCACTGACAAACAGAAGCAGCAGCAGACCCTGGCACAACCGTCCCTCTGAATGATGTGCAGGAAGGAGCTGCAGATGCCGGTTCGCACCGATGATGGACACAAAATGTCGGAGCAGCTCAGCGAGTCAGGCAGCATCTCTGGAGAAAATGGATGGGTGACGTTTCAGGTTAGAACCCTTCTTCAGACTCCAGGCTGCCAGAGGGAGGTAGCTGAGGCAAGTACAATAGCAGCATTCAAAAAAGACACATGGATCATGAAAGGACAGTCCACTCCGAATGATGGCGACTCCTCGGACTGTGTTGCTTTGGGCACTGTTGTTGAGCTCTGGTTTCTGGTTGACGAAATCGCCTTTCCTGGTCGAGACAGCCCACTTTTTTCAGAAACTGTGAAGCTGTGGGAGTAGAGGCTTGCCTGATGTTTCAGTTACACCTAAAGTTTATGACTCTCGTTGTTCCTTTACATGAATTCTTGGGAATTGCAACATGTGGAAAGTGTGGTGTTTGGGGTTAGTTTATTTGAGTTTAGTTTATTGTCGCGTGTATCAAGGTACAGTGAAAAGCTTTTGTTGCGTGCTAACCAGTCAGTGGAAAAACAATACATGATTACAATCGAGCCGACCACAGTGTTCAGATATAGGATAAAGGGAATAACGAGAAAATGCTTAGTGCAAGATTAAGCCCAATAAAGTCTGATCAAAGATAGCCTGAGGGTCTCCAATGTTGAATAAAATTCAAATTTAAGACCACAAGACACAGGAGAAGAATTAGCCCATTCAGCCCTTCGTCTAATCCACCATTCAATTATGGCTGATCTATCTTTCCCTCTCAACCCCATTCTCAAGTCTTCTCACCATGACCTCTGACACCCTTACTGATAAAGAATCTGTCAATCTCCAACTTAAAAATATCTGTTGACTTGGCCTCCACAGAAGTCTCTGAGTTCTTCCAGCACTTTGTGTTTTACACTTTACTTTGGACTTTAGAGATACTGCACAGAAACAGGCCCTTCCTATCCTCTGTGATTTAGATCAGAGTGCAGCTAGAGGTTCTCAGGAGATACCAGACACAACTTCAAGCACATGCACGCTAATCACAGATGCTAAGAAGCAAAATCTGCAAGATCACTGCATCAAAGAGGAACTGGACTTCACAGCTCTCATGCTGATGAAGCCTCAGCCACAGAAATGTGAAGGGCCCTCTGGAAGCCAGTACCAAAGGCAGTTTATTGAATCATATCGCGCCAACCAATGATCCCTGTACATTAGCACTATCCTACACACTAGGGACAATTTACAATTTTACCAAAGCCAATTAACTTACAAACCTGTATATCTTCGGAGTGTGGGAGGAGACCGGAGCACCCGGAGAGATTGTACTAACTCCATACAGACGGCACCCGAGGTCAGGATTGAAGATAGGTCTATGGTGCTGTAAGGCAGCAACTCTACCGCTGCACCACTGTGCCAATCCTATTGATGGGTATGTGAGAGATAGTATGTTACAGAAAGCTCAGTAGCACATGGTTTTAACGGGATTGCTCTGAAAACAGGCATAGTATCAATGGGCCAAATGGCCAACTTCTCTGCTTTATGAAAGTACTGAGACCACAAATTTTGGGCATGACTGTTTCCCACTTCCACTCTTCCACAACGATCTGAAGAAAGGTCCCGACCTGAAATGTCACCTGTCCATTTTCTCCTGAGATGCTGCCTTGCCCACTGAGTTACTCCAGCACTTTGTGTCTAAGTTTGGTATAAACCAGCATCTGTAGTTCCTTTACATTATATTTTGGACATGATGTGAATCAATGGATTCAGTGACTGGATGGGAAATAAAGTGGAAACAAAGGATCTTGACAAGCAAGATAGGGGTGTCTGGGGTTATTCGGAGAAGGCAGGAGAATGGGGTTGAGAGGGAAAGATAGATCAGCCATGATTGAATGGTGGAGAAGGACCTGAGGGGCCGAATGGTCTAATTCTGGTCCGATAATTTATGAACATTAACTTATTAGAATTAGTAATTTGTTGCATGTGGGGACACATTCACGCGCAATTCTCCGTCCTGCCTGTTAGCAATAGTTGTAAAATGCAAAACCACTGGAGTGTGTTCGACACTCCTTTGTCGTTACAATTGTACGATGCAGGAAAAGGGGAGAATGGAACAGAATGAAATAATTACCAGCCAGTAGTTCTTTAGCCAAAGTGCTGAACGCAGTTGGCTGTTCAGCCTTGACATTTGCTTCATTTCAAGGGTCCTGCAGACGTCCGCAGACATAATTACCAGCCTTCAGTTCTTTGGGAGCTTCTCTCATTTTGTCTCCAAGAAAGACTAAGTGCATTTCCCAAAGTGAAGCATTTAAACTAATTATTGCGCTGGTGACAAAGCTCTTGGTGAAAGGTGAAATCTGAGTGCATGGTCTTTCTTGACATATATAACTACTCAGGCCTGCAATTTTCGATAATCACTCAATTTTGGGGGCAAAAAAATCCACTGAAGGCAATTTAAGCAATCATTTCCTACAGCACCACTGCAACATTTTGGCTGGATGAAGCGGTGAAAAGCAATGTTCAGATAATCAAGAGAAAATTAGTCATTTTGTCAACAGCTCACTGTTAACCCCTTACTGCCTTGCTTGCTGACATTGTTTGGTTTCAATGGTGTGAAGTTCAAACGCACAGTAAAATTATTTTCCTACAGTCTAGTAGAGTATTGCCATACTATCCTCGATTAGCGATTGCACGGCAATGGTCCACTCAGCATGCATGCAAGAGGTGCCATGTTTTGGTGCCATGTCTTAAGGAAAGGTTACCATTTTTAAATAGCCTAAGTGTCCAAATAACATTCACACAAGAATTCACAATATAACATGATTTTTAAATCTCATTATCATGAATTTATAGGCCAAATGGAAGGAATTTAATGTTTAATTACCGTAAATTAATGTGCTTTTAAATCATCTTGCGAGTGGTTTTTTGTGGAATGCGATCAATTGGAACGTTGCGGTTGCAGTGAATTTGATCCTCATATTGGCAGGAAAAACACTGCCGGTTCGTATCACATTTTCACTAAGGAAATATTGATTAAAGTCATCCTAAGAAGCAAGTTTATATGTAAAATAAACGACTTACCTTATGTTTTGTCCCCTACGTGAGATCCATCCCATTGTCAGCGTTGACGGCATTAGAAGTCGCTTTTTTATTTTACTCCAGCGATTAAATTGTCCCGCTATTTTTTTTTAAAACTTCCGAGAAAGGAAGTTGGAATGATTTTTCTGCATCAGCTAGCAGCCCGAGAAAATATATCTTCGACAGGCAGGAAAAACAGCATTTTAATCCCGCTCAAATGCGCCAAAGTCGCGCACACGGCCAGTGGCAGAACTGCAGCGCTGTTGAAGGTAGGTATTGTAACATACCTACTACAGGTGCACAGTAGAGAGCATGCTGACCGGTTGCATCATGGCTTGTTTCGGCAACTTGAGCACCATGGAGAGGAAAAGACTACAAAAAGTAGTAAACACTGCCGTCCATCATCGGCTCTAACCTCCCTTCCATCGAGGGGATCTATCGCAGTCGCTGTCTCAAAAAGGCTGGCAGTATCATCAAGGACCTATGCCATCCTGGCCACACACTCATCTCCCTGCTACCTTCAGGTAGAAGGTACAGGAGCCTGAAGACTGCAATGATCAGGTTCAGGAATAGCTACTCCCCCACAGCCATCAGGCTATTAAACTTGGCTCGAACATAACTCTGAACATTAATAGCCCATTATCTGTTATTTGCACTTTATCAGTTTATTTATTCATGTGTGTATATATTTATATAATGGTATATGGACACACTGATCTGTTCTGTAGTCATGCCTACTATGTTCTGTGTGCTGAAGCAAAGCAAGAATTTCATTGTCCTATCAGGGCCACATGACAATAAACTCTCTTGAATCTTGAATCTATTTTAATTGCAGAGATTGACAGGTTCTTGATTTGCAAATGTGTCAAAGTTTATGGGGAGAAGGCAGAAGAATGGGGTTGAGAGGGAAAGATGAATCAGCCATGAGTGAATGGTGGAGTAGACTTGATGGGCCAAATGGCCTCATTCTGCTCCTATGACATGAACATATGAACAGAGGGTGTTGAAAATGTACACAAGCGGAAATATGTACCATTCCATGCAAATTTGGCATTTGCATGGCACCAGAACATTAACATGTCTGCATTCCTGACCCTTCCCTTCATTCCATCTGATATTTTAGTAATCCATGTAACTGCGTCCACTCTACATGCTTAGCTTGATGTGGGGATAGCAGAGGGGAACTACTAAAATCATCCCCTATGTCCAAAGCAACTGCTCTATATAATGCTGACAATACCCAGCGTCCTCCCGAAACGTCACCTATCCATGTCCTACAGTGCGCCTGGCGCAATGAGTTTAGTTTAGGGATACAGCATGTAAACAGGCCATTTGGCCCAGCAAGTCCACGCCTGTCCACACTGTTTCTATGCTATCCCATTTTCTCATCCACTCCCTACACACCCAGGGCAATTTACAGAGGGCCAATTAATCTACAAACCCACACATCTTTGGGATGTGGGAAGAAACCGGAGCACACGGAGGAAACCCAGGCAGACACAGGGAGAACATGCAAACTCCACACTGACAGCACCCGAGGTCAGGATCGAACCTGGGTCTCTGGTGCTGTGAGGCAGTAATTCTAACAACTGCACCACTGTGCAGCACTAGATTTACCCCCAATATACTCCAGTATGTTGTGTTTTCTTTATAAAGATCTGTCTTTCAAGAATCAAGAGTATTTAAATGTCATATGCAACGGGAATGGAACATTGATATTCTTACTTGCTCCAGCTTTACAGGCTCAATAATACAACAACACATCATAACAGATAAATATACAATAATCAAGAATGCAATAAACAATCAGTAATACGAGGTAACTAACTAACTAAGTTCATAAGTCATAGGAGTAGGATTATATTCAGCCCATCAAGTCTTCTCGGCCATTCAATCATGGATGATCTATCTTTTCCTCACAACCTCATTCTTCTGCCTTCTCCCCATAACCCATGACACCCATACTAATCAAGAATCTGTCCATCTCCGCTTTAAAAATATCCAATGACTTGACCTCCACTGCCGTCTGTGGCAATGAATTCTACAGACTCACCACCCTCTGACTAAATACATTTCTTCTCATCTCCCTTCTAAAGCTACGTCCTGAGGATGTGCCCTCCATAACCAGACCATAATATTGCAAATAGAAGTGCATTGTGCAACCTAAACAAAAGACATAGTAGATTGTTGCTGAGGTCGGGCTGTGGTTAGGCTTGTGCAATATGGTTCAAGTGCCTGATGGTCGATAGGAAGAAGCTGTTCTCAGTTCTCAAGCTCCTGCACCTTCTTCGTGGGATGAGAGCGTGGACAGGACACTGTGGATCTTGGATGATATTAGCTGTCTTCTTGAGGCAGCACTTCCTGTCACAGTCTGCCCTCTCCTCATTCTCATCCACTTCACCTCCCAGTACTTTTCCACTGGTCCCTCCTTCTCCTCGCCTGCCACTCCCCTCTCATCTGCCCAACTCTCCTCACCTGTTGCACTCAGTTGCCTCTGATCACCAATTAACCCGGTATATAGACTCTCCTCACCGTTCACACAGTGCCAGATTGTTCTCAGCATTCATGCAAGACTCTCCAGCGATTTCCCGACTGACTACACGGATTCGAACCTGCCTGCCCCTGACCATTCCGTCCTGTCGTCTTCCCGGATATCACCTCAGCCTTCTGTCCCCGACCACGGCCTTCGTCCCGTACCTCCTGGTTTCTGTCTGCCTCTCTCCTGGGCTGTTTGATGTATCCCTGCAACGGCTCCTCGACTTCCTGCCTGGCTTCGACTCTCCTTTCGTCTGTTCCTCGCTGGTTTGTTTGCATCGTGTGTTGGATCTCCTGGTTACCGGACCTTCCGCTACCTCAACTACGTCTCCTGCCTGCCCCTCTTCGGAACCCTCGCTCAATCCTGAGCCTCTGTGTGAGTACGGTGTACCCATTCCTGTGTTACTACTCTGTGTTACAGTATCGTAATAAAGTTCATGACCAATTATACCTGCCTGATTCTGTGCTGCTATTGGGTCCAAGCTATACCCGTTACACTTCCTGTAGTTCCATTTGATGGTGGGGAGGACAACACTCGCGATGGACTGGGTAAAGTCCACCGCTTTCTGCAGCCTCCCTCGTTCTTGGCCATTCTGCTTACCAAACCAGGCTGTGGTGCAACCAGATAGTATGCTCTCTACTGTACACCTGTAGAAGTTAGGTCCTTGTACTCTACCCTTCAGAAGAATGAGAGGTTTAGTTTAGTTTAGAGAAACAGGGCGTAAACAGGCCCTTCGGCCCACTCAGTCTGCGCCGTACAATGATTTGCATACGCTAGCGCTATCCTACACACTAGGGACAATTTACAATTTTTACCCAAGCCAATTAACATACAAACCTGTGTCTTTGGAGTGTGTGAGGAGATCGGAGCACACGGGGAAAATTCACCCGGTCACGGGAGAAACGTACACATTCCGTACAGACGGCACTCGTAGTCATGATTGAACCCGGGACTCTGGCGCTGTAAGGCAGCAACTGTACCGCTGCACCAACACGGTGATGTCACTGGAATTTACAAAGTTCTCACAGCGCTCAAAAGCCTAAGATTCAGGTGGGATGCTTCTCCTCATTGGAGGGACTAAAACCAAGTGTTAAGAGTCTCTGAACTAGGCTCTGATGGGAGAAGATATTTCTGCACTCAGAGGGTAACGAATCTTTGGAATTCTCTAGCCCAACGACGAGTTCATTCAGAAAAGAGATTGATAGACTCCTGGATATTAAGGGAATCAATGGATTTGGGAATATGCTGGAAAATTGCATTGAGGTAGAAGATCAGCCACGACTGTGATGGATGTTGGTGGAAGCTCGAAGGTTCAGTGGGCCAATAATGCTCTTAACTATTCATTTTATAAACTAGGGGCTTCTAAAAATAGATCTCATATTATTGCAGATAACGAGAACTTTTGGGAGTTCCCGCAAATTCACCTGCACAGCTGCGTGGCTCATTTGTCAAAAACAAATTATATTCAAGGACCTGTGACGGATGATCATGCAGCCAAAACCAAATGATGGAAAATAATCATTATCTCACCTACTTTCTAGCCAGATGACTGATGAAGCAATCTTCATCAGACAAGCTACAAATTCTCTTGCACTATAATTTGCATGACACATTTCCTTTGTTGCTCTGCAAGCCATGTGATTTTCTAGTGTTATGATTTCTCACTGCATGGGTGTGGCGGCATGGACAACCTACTACTCACTATAAGGCCTGGGCAGAACCCATATGTAGGCTGCAGCCCGTGGGCTATATGCCACGTGCTATGACGTTAATGGCTTTCTCCTTCCAGTGCGTGTTTCTCACGCAATTCCCTCTAATTCTCCACCATTTCTTTTCAATCTATGCCCACTAGTTACTGTGCTTTTGATTTGTATCTGCTCATCCTGCCTCGTCCTGTCATGCCACATTACAGTTAAACGTACCTTCAACAAATCGTCGCTTCTTCTCCTTTGTTCTCAGAGATGACGACGTGTTTCAATTTGCCTATTACCACATCCATGTCAATAGCAGATGCTATCTCAAACCGGCTCTCCACTCTGCTCTGAACCATTTGAATAACAGGGACACATACGTCAGACTGCGCTTTAGACTTTAGAGATACAGCGTGGAAACAGTTCCTTCAGCCCAACGGGTCCACGCCAACCAGCAATCACCCCGTACATTAGCACTATGTTCCTTCTTCTGGCTTCAGATTTCCTGCCTATTCTATCATTATCTCTGCATCTCACACTTTTTGTCTTTTCATCTCTGGCCATTGTCCAACCTTCTGCAAAACAAATCCCCCTTATCTGTATCCACCTGTCGCTCAGCAGGCTTTGTCCTGCCCCCACCTCTCTTCCAGCTTTCTTCACCCTCCTACGTTAGTCTGAAGAAGTGTCTCAGCTCAAAAAAAAAAGATTCTTTTTGAGACCTGAAAAATCACAAGAGGTGCTGCCTGAACTGCTGAGTTACTCCAGCACTTGGTGTCTATTTTTCCCCAAGGAACTACAGGTAATAGTTGACTTCAGAAAAGGGAAGTCATAGACCACGTGCTAGTTTTTATTAGAGACACAAGGAACTGCAGATGCTGAATCTTGAATAAAAAACAAAGTGCTGGAGGAACTTGGCAAGCCAGGCAGCATTTGTGGAGGGAACGGACAGATGGGGTTTCGAATCAGGGCTGTTCTTCCGACAGCTCAGACCAACCTGAGAAGAGTCCTTACATGAAACATCGTCTGTCCATTCCCTCCACAGATGCTACCTGACCTGTGTTTTTTTAGAAATACAGCATGGAAACAGGATCTTCAGCCCACTAGGCCCACGCAGACCGTCGATCTATGCTATCTCATCTGACACACTAAGGGCAATTTACAGAAGCCAATAAACCTACAAACTTGCACATCCTGGGAGTGTGGGAGAAAACCGGGGGGGGGCACCCGGAGAAAATCAGCCCAGTCACGGGGAGAACGTACAAACTCCACACAGATGGCACCCGCAGTTAGGATCGATCCCGGATCCCTGGCGCTGTGTGGCAGCAGCTCTACCGCTGTGCTACTGTGCTGCCCTACTGAGTTCCTCCAGCACTTTTTTTTTCTTGCCGGATTCCATTGGTGGGTCAGAAGTGGAGAGTGTCTGCAGCTTCAAATTCCTAGGAGATAACGCCACAGATGACCAATCCTGGGCCCAGCCCATAAATGCTACCATGAAGAAGGTGTGCCGGCACCTCTATATCCTTATTAGTTTAAAGAGATTCAGCATGCTTTCGAATGCTCTAACAAACTTCGATAGATGCCCTGTAGAAAGTATGCCGTATCAGGCTGTGTCATAGAGCGCATGAGGCTGCTGGGAGTGATAGGCTTAGTCCAGTCGAAATTCCCCGCCATCAAAATCATCCACATGTGGCAATGACTCAACAAGGTGGCATCTAACGTCACGGAACCCCACCATCTGGGACATCCCCTCTTCTCGCTGCTACCTCTGGGCGGGAGGTACAGAGGCCTGAAGTCCCACACCAATCGTTTCAGAAACAACATAATAAAAAGGAACTGGCTGATGTTGGTTTACCAAAGAAAGCACAAAGTGCTGGAGTAACTCAATGGTCAGGCAGCATCTCGGAACACGGATAGGTGACGTTTTGGTATATTGATATATTAGACTTTAGACGTTACTTTAGAGTTTAGAGAAAATATAATGATATTGGTCAAGTTCAGGAACAGCTACTTTCCTACAATATCATGTTCTTCAACCGACCTGCATCGTCCTAATCCTACCTCAGCAACAGAACACAACGGACCACCTCTTTCACTACCATGGGATGTTTGTTAGTGTTCTTGCACTAATGTTGTGTTTATGCATGTTCCTTTTCTTTATCATTGGCTTATAAAATTAAAATTAATTTATTTATTTCTCTGTTGTCTGAGTCTATGATGCAGCTACAAACAAGATTTTCATTGTTACACAAAAAAGCTGGAGAAACTCAGCGGGTGCAGCAGCATCTATGGAGCGAAGGAAATAGGCAACATTTCGGGCCGAAACCCTTCTTCAGATGGGTTTTTCATTGTGCCTGTTCTTCACCATTTTGTGTACATAACAATAAACTTGACAGTGTAGGAAGGAACTGCAGGTGCCGGTTTAAACCGAAAATAGACACAAAATGCTGGAGTAACTCGGTGGGAAAGGCAGCATCTCTGGAAAGAAGGAATGGGTGACGTTTCGGGTTGAGACCCTTCTTGACGATTTAAAAAAAAAAATAGAATTACAGTTTAGGTGATCCGCATATTTAAAATACTCCAGTACCAGCAACCTACTCAGAGTCTTCTCTGCACCTTGCCACATCCTTCCTGTGGTGTGGTCAGCAGATATTACACTCCCTAACTAATCCTTTATACAGTTTTTATTACCTCCTTGCATTTATCACCATGGTCAATGAAAGCAGGTATCGGGGTGCAATCTAAACTAACGTTCCCATGATTTGTCCATCTTGTAGAAGCACACCATGTTCTTCTACACTTCTTGTGATTTGGAATGATTTATGAGGGTGTTGACAGGACCCGAGGTTCTGAGCTCGTGGGAGAGGTTGGGCAGGCTAGGAAAAAGCCAGAAATCACATTCTATGGCCAATCTTCTGCTCATTAAACCACCTGCTGATTTATATCGTTACAGTTACCTCGGTGGTGGATGGCTGGAACATATTGCCAGAGCTGATGGTGCAGGCAGATATGATAATGCCCTTTAAGTGGCTTTTAGACTGGCACACGGATATGCAGGAAATGGATTACTTGCAGGCAGAGGAGATTAGTTTAGCTTGGCGCCATGTTTGGTACAGACAATGTGGGCCGAAGGGCCTGTTTTTATGCTGTACTATCCTCTACTAAGTCAATTGTGAATCTAGCTTACTACTTTCCCCCTATATTGTCTTGACATTTACTTAAGCCAATTAACCTACAGACCTGCACATCTTAGGAATGTGGGAAGAAACCAGAGCACCTGGAGAACACCGACGCGGTCACAGAAAGAACGTACAAACTCTGTACAGACAGCACCCGTAGTCAGGAATGAACTCGGGTCACTGGTGCTATGAGGCAGCAACTCTACCATTGCGCAACTGTACTGCCACTGATGGTACAGGATACCCTGTACAAGGTAGCTGGACGCTGACTAGCCCTGTGTTATATAACCATATAACAATTGCAGCACGGAAACAGGCCATCTCGGCCCTTCTAGTCCGTGCTGAACACGTATTCTCCCCTAGTCCCATCTACCTGCGCTCAGACCATAACCCTCCATTCCTTTCCCGTCCATATAACTATCCAATTTATTTTTAAATGATAAAATCGAACCTGCCTCCACCACCTTCACTGGAAGCTCATTCCACACAGCTACCATTCTCTGAGTAAAGAAGTTCCCCCTCATGTTACCCCTAAACTTCTGTCCCTTAATTCTCAAGTCCTGTCCCCTTGTTTGAATCTTCCCTACTCTCAGTGGGAAAAGCTTATCCACGTCAACTCTGTCTATCCCTCTCATCATTTTAAAGACCTCTATCAAGTCCCCCCCTTAACCTTCTGCGCTGCAAAGAATAAAGGCCTAAATTGTTCATCATTTCTCTGTAACTTTATGAACACCTGACTTATAGGAACCTACATATGAACAAGCTCTCATAGTAATACAGTCAGAAGTCTGACTAACATACTTACATTTGTTCCTATGAACAGCAGTATGAGTTCCCTCTCCCTTTCTCCACTTTTATTAATTATTTTTCCACATCAGTCTTACATGCTTTTGATGCCATTTGTGACCATACCGTGGAGGAGTGGTTATTATGGTGAGCCATTTTGTGTATTTTATAGACAAAATCAACTCGTGGACATATTTGGACATGAATGAGACCCATTTTGTTACTTGGGGACGTTATAATACAACTTATTTTACATGGTATTTAATGTCTATATGAACCATGGTTTTATATTTACGCAGAATAATTTCTGCAATGTTATGCTCCAGCTTCGAGTTTGATTACGATAGGATATCGTTATTGTATTGTATATCTTTATTGTCATTTCCTGAGTATTCACATACCCAGAGGAAACAAAAAAAACGTTGCTCAACCAGTGTCCATTCAGTGTGCATTAAAAAGAAATAGAAATAAAAAATACATGTATCGTGAACAAATTTAACACTCTACTAAACATTCAACAGGCGTTCCGATCGGCAGCGGCACAACAGTGGCTCTGCTGCAGTGTGTCCAGGTTGGGGGTTTGTGCGCGATACTTGGCAGGGGGCAAAGTCCATTTAGCAGTCTTATAGCCTGTGGGAAGAAGCTGAGGAGCATCCTGCTGGTTTTGCAGCTAATGCTCCTGTACCTCTTCCCAGATGGCAGGATGGAGAAAATGTCATGCGATGGGTGGTAGGGGTCTTTGATGATGGAGATGGCTCTGCTGATACATCTCTTCCTGTATATGTCCAGCAGGAAGGGGAGTGGAGCACCAATAATCCTGCTGGCGGTCTTCACAATCCTGTCTAGTTGGTGCCGTTCGTACGCCTTGCAGCTCCCGAACCAGGAAGTGATGCCGTAGGTCAATGTGCTCTCGACAGTCCCCCTATAAAAAGTCCGTAGGTGTGTAGTGGGGAGACCTGCTTTACGTAGTCTTCGGAGAGGGTGTAGTCGCTGCTGGGCTCTCTTGACCAGTGCTGTGGTGTTGGCCGTGGACGTCAGGTCATCAGAGATGTAGTCCTAGGAACTTCACGCTGCTGACCCTTTCCACATCAGCTCCGTCGATGTGCAGAGGTGTATGGTGTTGTTTCCCCGCCCTCCTGAAGTCAACCACCACCTCCTTAGTTTTTCCCACGTTAAGAATGAGGTTGTGGGATTTGCACCAACCTGTGAGCAGCTCCACCTCCATCCTGTACGCCGATTCATCATTGTCACTGATGAGACCCACCACTGTTGTGTCATCAGCGAACTTGTTGATGAAGTTGTTGTTGAGTCTAGCAGTACAGTCGTGTGTGTCAGCAGACTAAACAGAAGGGGGCTTAGGACACAGCCTTGGGGTGAGCCAGTGCTCACGGCTATGGTTTTTGATGTCCTACTGCCCACTCTGACTGTCTGCTGCCGTTGCGACAGAAAGTTCAGGACCCAGTTGCATGTGCCAGCATCAACCCACAATAGCTCCAACTTCTCCACCAGCTGCTGCGGAATGATTGTATTGAAAGCAGAGCTGAAGTCTATGAAGAGGATCCTGGCATAGGTATTTTTCCGATCGAGATGTGACAGTACGAGGTTCAGTGTTGTTGAGACTGCGTCCTCTGTGGATCGGTTGGCTCTGTAGGCAAACTGCAGTGGGTCTAGGTCGGCAGGTAGACTATTTTTGATGTGCTGCATAACTAGTCGCTCAAAACACTTCATTACAATGGGTGTTAGGGCCACTGGTCGAAAGTCATTGTGGCAGGCTGGGTTTGGTTTCTTTGGGACAGGGACGATGGTGGCACTCTTAAGACAGTTGGGCACTACTGCCTGGCTGAGTGAGATGTTAAAAATGTCTGTGAAGACATCTTTCAGTTGCTCGGCACAGTCTCTTAGAACGCATCCAGGAATGTTGTCCGGCCCTGCAGCTTTGCGTGGATTGACGCTGGCAAAGGCCTTTTTAACTCCGGCTGCGGACAGCTTGAGCGACTGGTCACTGGGAGATGGCAGTAGTGCACGTGTCTGGGTGCTGTTTTTAACCTCAAACCGTGCGTAGAACTCATTCAGTTCATCTGGTAAGGAGGGGTTGTTTTGGCATATCCGCAGCGGGGGGGGGGGGCTTGTAGTCAGTGATGGTATGAAATCCCTGCCACAAGCGACGTGTGTCTTTGTCATTTGCGAAGTGGCTATTAAGTTTTTGTCCATACAGCCTCTTCGCTTCCCTGATCCCCCGGGATAGGTTACCCCTTGCCAGTTTGTATGCTGCGTTGTCCCCAGATTTGAATGCCGCATTCCGGATTCTCAGTAGGGAACACACTTCCCCAGTTAGCCAAGGTTTCTGATTGGCACGCCTCCTGATGGTTTTTACCACCGTTACATCCTCAATACATTTATTGATGTATGCGATGACGGATTCTGTATATTCTTGGAGGTTGATGCCACTGTCATCTGTTGCTGCCTCTCTGAAGATGGCCCACTGTGTGGTTTCAAAACAGTCTTGTAGTGCTGCCGTAGCTCCCTGTGGCCATGTCCTGACTTCTTTGACCGTTGGCCTGTCCTGTTTCACCCTGGGTCTATATGCAGGTGTGAGCATAATCGCTAAGTGGTCAGAGTTGCCGATATGGGGGAGGGGGGCTGCTTTATATGCATCTTTAATGTTGGTGTACACCAGATCTAGTTTGTTCTTCCCCCTTGTTGCAATGTTCACATGCTGGTAGAATTTAGGCAGAACAGATGTAAGACTTGCCTGGTTGAAATCCCCAGCTGCCATGAAGAAAGCATCTGGATGTTCCCTCTGCTGCTCACTGATGTTGTTGTAGAGCACTGTCATAGCATCCTTCACGTCCGCGCTCGGTGGTACATAGACAGCCGTTATGAAGACTGCTGTTAGTTCCCTGGGTAAGTAGAAGGGTCGGCATTTCACAGTCATTAGCTCCACGTGGGGTGAGCAGTAAGTGGAAATCACCACAGCATCCCGGCACCATGATCTGTTCACATACACAGCCAGCCCCCCTCCCCTTGCCTTACCAGCTAGCGAAGCTACTCTATCAGCTCTGTATAGCATAAGTCCCTCCAACTGGATCGCAGCGTCTGTGATGTTCTGATTCAGCCAGGTCTCCGTTAGGATGTAGACACAGCAGTTCTTCACGCTTCGTTGGGAGGCTCTCCACGCTCTGAGGTAGTCCATCTTGTTGTCGAGGGAGCGGACATTTGCCAGCATGACTGTAGGCACTGCCGGTTTGTGAGGGTTAGCGTTTAGCCTAGCGTAGGCTCCTGCGCGTTTCCCCCGCTTCTGCCCTCTACTACACCGCTTGCGATGTTTCCCCACCAGCGTTGTTCCAGGTGCGGGTGCAGCCGCGGCTCTCCGTGGGCCTGCGCGCCTCCGTGGGCCTGCGCGCCTCCGTGGGCCTACGCGACGCAGAAGTCTCAGCTCCACCAGGACGCTCCGTAGGGTAAGGTCGCAACAAGAAGCCTTGCTGCCGATTTTTAAAAGAACCTGCCGCTCGTACTTACGCACATACACACACTCCTCCGACAGTTAGCTGGCATTATCAAGGACCCACAGTACCCTGGCTATGCTCTCATTTTACTCCTGCCATTAGGGAAAAAGGTACAGGAGTCTGATAACTGTGATCTCCAGGTTCAAGAACGGGTTCTTCCCAAGAACCATCAGGCTCTTGAAGACAACCAACACTAACCAAACTTCAAGCTACAAACTGCCTTTAGTTGCACTCGGGACTTTGGGCTTTCGTTTTGTCTTGCACTAATATTATTTTTTTTAATTTATTGAACTTGTTTATTGTTTGTTCATTATGTACCTATCAAGTTCTGTGTTTACAATGTTTTTATGCTGCTGTAAGAAGGAATTTCATTGTTTCCTTTTGGTACATATGACAGTTAAACACACTTAGCTCTTGGAAGGACAATAGAATTCGAACAATTCAAAGAATTAAATTCTAAGAATTCAATATGTGTCTATCACAGACAGAGATAAAGTGTCACACAGCCACAAAACTAATTATTCCACTTATTTGTTTCTTGTAAAGCTATTTGAAATGGCCAGGAAGGTAATGGAAAAGATGGTGCGTGTGAGGTGAATCTTTGAGCAGAAAAATTTGATCTGGAAGAAAAATTGAATTTAACTTTAGTTTATTATTCTCATGTGTCAGCTAAGTGAAAAGCTGTTTTTGTTGCATGCTATTAAATCAGCGAAAAGACCATACATGATTACAATCCACCCGTGTACAGATACAGGATAAAGGGTTTAATGTTTAGTGCAAGATAAAGTCCGGTAAACGGGATGATCTTATTTGAAATTGTTCTGATCCGAAAATGTCCAACAGTCACAAGTCATGAGTCACATGAATACACTTCATATTTGGATGCCATAGGCAATCTGTACACAACAAAATCCTAGTCATCACTGATAAAAGAAAAAAAAACCTCTTAGGGTAACGAAGAGTGAAGTCCATGTTCTTCTTTACATAGGAATCATATGACGTTTTACGCCTAAATTAGAGAATAGGCAGGCTTTCAAATTCATCCAAAGGGTAAATCTGCAATAGTATGGCATTCGTTTGGCACTGTACGGTATGGCAGCCTAGCTTTGTATGTTTCTTGAGAAAGAAATTGCAACCTATTGACTCAGTCAAAAGTACTTCCAACTCAGTCACCGCTGATACTGCAATCACTTTCTACATTGATTACCTTCAATGTACTGAAGATCCAGACGGCCAACCCAGCTTGGTCTGGTTCCAAGTCCATGTTGATTTAGATCATGTTAGCAGCACCGGTAATATGACCTGAAACTTCACCCATTCCTTCTATCCAGAGATGCTGTCTGTAATGTTTGAGACCACGTAAGGCCCTGTTGTGACTAGCACAAGCAGAAGGAAAACACGTCCGACATCTTGTAAGTATGATTTATTCTTCAGATCATACATCTCCCCCTTTTCACTTTGTTTATCAATTCCCCTGATGTCCACTTAATTTTACACTCTAGAAGAGGGCCTCTCTCAACTGCCTTCAGCTGCGACTGGGAGACTGACTCCCACCTCTCGTCTAGCTAGGCTTCTGGGGACTTCTTCTGGCATCTAGGAGACGGGCTCCTCTGGCCATTTCTCACCCCTGGGAGACTAGCTCCTCTGACTACGTTTATCCTACTTAAAGACCCTTCTGGGAGACTGCTGGATTCTGGAAGACGGGCTCCTCTCTCCAGATTTCTCCCATCTGGGCGTCTGACTTCTGATGCTCCATCCACGGCTATCCAGGGTTTTTTTAGATAAGATAAGATAAGATAAGATACATTTATTGTCATTTGGACCCCTTGAGGTCCAAACGAAATGCCGTTTCTGCAGCCATACATACAAACACATAGACCCAAGACACAACATAATTTACATAAACATCCATCACATCGCTGTGATGGAAGGCCAAATAAACTTATTTCTCCACTGCACTCTTCCCCCCCCCGATGTCAAAGCCCCCGGCTGGCGATGGCAATTGTCCCGCGGCCATTTAAGCCACGCCGGGTGGTGCGAGGTCGCACACCGGGTCTTGGTGTTAGAGCCCCCGGCGTGCGCTCGCAGAGTCCCGCGGCCATTCCAAGCCGCGCGGGGCAGTGGTGTCAGGCCCCGCTCCAGGAGCTCTTCGACCCCGCAACTCGGGCGGGGGAAGTCGCCGTTGCGAGAGCCCTGAAAAGCGGTCTCCCTCCAGGGAGCCGCGGGCTCCCGGTGCCGCCGTCCACAGACCTGTCGTTGGAGCCTCCGACTCTCCGGTCGGGCCGCAGCAGCAGCAGCAGCAGCAGCAGCGCTCCTCCACCGCTCCACCCGTTCCGGACTCGGCCAGCCCCGCGACGGCGACGGTGAGTTGTAGCACCAGAGTCCCCGGCTTCTTCCTGTTGGAGGCCGCTCCTCGTTGCGGCCCCAACGACAACGGAAACCCGACGAGAAAAGGTCGGGTCTCCAGTGCAGGGAGAGATTTAAAAAGTTTCCCCACCCCCCCACACACACACCCCAACAAAAAATAACAAAAACTACATTAAAACACAGACAGAAAAATAATAAAACGCGGACAGACTGCAGAGGCCGCTGCTGGCCAGAGCCGCGCCGCCCACCGGAAGCTACACATTGCTACACAGGGCTACAAGAGAAAAGATAATGAACTGCGGTAATCACCTGCAGCTGTTGAAAACACAATTAACAGACACAAACTTAGTTTGGCCTCGATGAGCGAGAAGAGAAAAGATAATTAACTGCACGATCAAGACAAACATTGATTGCCCCCCAATTAGTACAGGTACACCCAAATCACTTGTGCAGACTGAACAGTACCAAATGCATGTTTTTTTTTAAACTCGCAGCACAATGGCAGTGCATATCAGTAGAAAAGAGCAAAATAATTACACGGTTCTGTATTATTTTTACGTCCAAAAGAACCAAGGCAGTACATATCTGTGAAAAAAAAACAGTACAGAGGCAGTATATATCAGGTAAACAAAACCCAATTGGGAGAGACCCATTTCTTACAGCATGTCATACAGCATTTCAATATAATTTATTTTACAGCACTTCCACATGTGTCTGTGTCTTTGCTCTTCGCTTCTTCCGTTGTGACTTCATCTCTCTGCAGGTCCCGCTTCTCTGCCCACCGTTGGCTCTCGGGCTCACCTGGTTGCTGCCATGCCGGTCGCTGCTTCTTCCGTCGGGGCTGCACCTCGCTCCCCTGCGTCGGGACTGCACGTCTCTTCACTGCTGGCCACTCCAGACCTCCGATACTGGTTGCCTGCTGACCTTCCTCTTTCCCTCGTTCCCCTGCGTCGGGGCTTTCACGACCGGACTGACACTCCTGCCGGCCGGGCTCACTCTATTTCGTCGGTCTTGTAGTGGCTCCACTGTCCTGTTTGAACCTTCCTCTTTTACTTCTCTTCCATGGAGGCTTGAGGCTTGTTCTCCTCTACTTCTTTCCCTTTTTTCTTTGTTTTCGTCTGACACCATGTAATGTTTGAGACCACGTAAGGCCCTGTTGTAACTAGCACAAGCAGAAGGAAAACACGTCCGACATCTTGGCCACACTCTTTATGAATCTGGATTGTGGCCAGACTATTAAATTGTGGGATTACCCGTGTTGAGCTCAATCCTTTCCGCATGTGATTTTTCATGTTTTGGTAAAGTAGACTGATGAAAACCACAAAAGGACACAAAGTGCTGGAGTAACCCAGCAGGTCAGGCAGCATCGGACAAGAAGTTTGGGATACTTCTTCAGACTCTGAAGAAAGGTCCTGATTCAAAACGTCTCCTATCTATGTTTTCTAGGGATGTTGCCTGACCCGCTGAGTTGCTCCAGCACTTCATGGCTTTCCTGGGGTAGATGTTGAATGGCAGATGGGTGGTGTAAGTGACAAAGGCTAGAGGTGAAAAGGGGACCAAGTACTTCAGTTTGCAGTGGTATGGTCTGTTTCCCATTTATTTATAAATGTTTTTTATCGTTATTTATTGTGCTGTGCTAATGTACCAGCAAAACTGCAACAAGTGACATTTTCATTGTTCCTTTTCCGGTACAAAGGACGATTACAAGTCATCATCATCATCATCATCCACATCCTGCCCACCCACTGGATATATCCTCTCCTCCATTGAGGCAGAGACTGCAGCTCTGACATTGGCTTCATTAGCCAATTTGGAAATGGAATGGAAGGCCCGACCCAGAGGGGGGAAGAATAAAATGCATATCTATTCCTGACAAATTATTCCCGAGAAAGTGAGCGGCACGAGCAATAAAATAAAGTTATTGATAGGATAGAACTTTATTTATCCCAGGAGGGAATTTAATTTGCCAACAGTCATAAAAAAACACAATATACATGAAACATGTGACGAGTGGTAAGGCTTTGGGGATGTGTTCAGTCTCAGTCTATCCCACACAGAAGGGGAGGAGTTGAAACGTTTGATAGCCACGGGGAAGAAGAATCTCTTGTGGCGTTCTGTCCTGCATCTTGATGGAAATAGTCTGTTGCTGAAGGTACTCCTCAGGTACAAATTGAGCGCAAAATCCAACAGGTACGCATTCAAAATGCCATCAGAAATGGACGTGGAGTCGTCGCTTGGTTCGCAAAACAGATAAAGTAGTGCAAAAACAAAAGTAAGCACTTAATGAGTAACTCGTACAAAACTAGTGACGAGCTATTTAGCGCAACAGGGTATTTGAAATAAAGCTGAAATGATAAGACATCACAATGCAAGAATGCAATGTATCGCTAGCCTTAATGCAACAACAACATTGCACTAATTGAGATTACAAAATCGACAGTCGGATTTAAATCTATGTTTTTTGCACTTTTGCACAATGTCGTGGTCCGGGACGAAGCTTTTAAAGGGGAACTAGGCGCCGCGCGCTGCATTGTGGGAGTTGTAGTCCGCCTCTCTGGGTTGGAGCGGCTGCGCAGTGGGCGCCGCGGCCGGGTGGGACTACAGCTCCCAGCGGCCGCCGCGCTAGCCCGCTGCCTGCGCTGTAGCCGGGAGGAGGCCGGCGGTGCGGTTGGGTTGAAGGTTCGCAAACGGGAGGCGGGAACCGAGGGCGAAGGCAGGAAATAATACAAGGCGGGATTCAAAAACAAACACCCGGCGGTTCGGCGAGGGGGGAATGATGCGGCACGGTTTGTGGACCAAGCGGGAGCCATGAAGCAACGAAAGCCGTTGGTTCCCGGCAAAGGGTGAGGACAGGCCCAGGCTGTGGCCACGGCCTTTCTCCGCTTCTACACTGCGCGCTGGGATTCAGATCTGCCCTTCGCCCCCTCTCCTCCACCCACCCACCCTCCCTTCCGCCGTGAATGTTCACAAGCCGCGCCCTCACGCCTACTTCCTTCCCCTCGGCCGCTCAAACTCTCGGTTCTCACCCACCTTCCGCAGTCCGTGTCCGTCACCACCAGGCGCTGCTCCCCCAAGTCTTTGACGATCATTTGTGCTCCCCCTCCCCCTTGACGTCCAGCTTGTCATTTGTGCTCCCCCCACCTCCAGATCTCCTTGACGGCCAGGCACTGATCACCCCTCCTCTGGCGATCATTTGCGCTCCCTCTCCCACCTCCCTCGACAACCAACTGTTTCCCCCACCCATCTCCTTGACAACCAGGAGCTGCCCCCCCCCCCCCCCCCCCCTCATGTCCTTGACGACTAGGCAATGAATCCAATCTCCCTGGCAACCATTTTTTGTCCCCCCCCCCCCATCGTCTTGACAATCAGATGTGTGTCTACCCCCCCCCCCCCCCCCCCCGTCTCCTTGACGACCAGGCACTGAGACCCCCCCCCCCTCCTTGACTTTGACAACCGTTAGTGTGTTCCCTCTCTCCTTGTCCCGTTGACAAATCAGGTGTGTGTTCCCTCTCGTCTCCTTGACAAATCAGGTGTCCCTCCCGCAATGCCTTTGACGACACACATGCCTTCACCTGCATATCCCTCCGCCCTCGCCTTAATGGCCACGTACCACCCTGTGCCCCCCCATCTCTGACGACTAGGTGTGCCCAAATCTCCTTGATGACCAGGTACAGAGCCCCATCTCCTTGACAACTAGATAAGCCCCCTTGTCTCCTTGATGAACAGGTGTCTCTCCCCCCCAATCTCTTGACATCCAGGTGAATGACCCTATCTCCAACTCCTTGAAGACCAAGTGTGTGCTCATCTCCATGACAATCAGGCACTGAGTTCCCCCGAGACCGGCCATGCCACCCTCCCGCACGTCCATGCCGACCAAGCATACATAGCTAGCTCTCTCTTGCCACCCCACCTTGAAGTCCAGGTGTTTCTCTCCCATCTCCCCCCCCCCAATCTCGTTGACACCCCTTCACTCTCTTTGATGACCAGGTGTGTCCCACTCTCAACGCTGACTTTCCTGACAACCAGGTATGTGCAGTGACCTACCCTATCTTCCTGATGACCAGTTGTGTGCCCATCCCAACCATCCCCTTGACGACCAGGCATGCATTCCCCTGCCCCCTTCCTGATGACCCAAAGTGCTGCCCTAGCCATTTCCTGGAGTCATATGAAGGTCCTTCTGAGTTCTGCCCTATTACACTAATCCTACTCTGAACCAATTTTATTCTATTTAACAATGCAGGTGAGCATTGCTACCCTGGCACCAATTGAAGTTTGCTGCACTCTTCCTGCTTCCAATTCCGACTTTAGCTGCTTTTTCATCACTTCTTTGTCTCCCAAACACATGTTTTTATCCATTCTCTCACCTCTACTATTTTGTACAGCCTTCCTTCCCTGATAATTTTCTACCACCCTTTTCGTGCTCTCTGCCCATGATGCTCATTTATTTCCCACCACCTGCTCCCCTTGCAGCCCCCCAGAAATTGTTATCTGTTTTCTATTAATTCATTCGGAGTTC
The DNA here is from genome assembly GCF_028641065.1 of Leucoraja erinaceus. Taxonomy (NCBI): domain Eukaryota; kingdom Metazoa; phylum Chordata; class Chondrichthyes; order Rajiformes; family Rajidae; genus Leucoraja; species Leucoraja erinaceus. The sequence goes on along the minus strand of NC_073391.1, from coordinate 30,358,310 downwards.
ATCTTGTCATGTTGAGCCTCTGCTCTTGATGCAAACTGAAAGAGCACAAGTAAATGCGCTTTTGCCACAACACTTCTTGTGATTGGCTGGCTGTCGTACAAGCACGGAGCCCTAGGGGTTGAGCTGATCACTAAAACTTGTGACTCGGGCAAGTGGAACAACACTACTGAATGGCAACTGTCAGGAAGTAACATTGAAGGATTTAAGGTCTAATGTTGCCCCTTTTCATATTTGCAGCTATCGCACAGAACGCTCTTAATTTTACTTTTGTGGTTACTATGTTTTAAAAATTAATGGGTAATGTATTGCATGAATTGTTTTTTTTAATGTACTTGATGGCATGCTGTTAGATAGGCATTAATCATGCAGAACCTTGTAGAGCTGATTTTGTTTCTAAAGCTTAACTCACTTTGGGCTTGTTTGTGTATTTTATCAAATTAGCAAGGCAGTGGAGCAATGAATGTCTGCTAAAGATATTGCGAAAGCTGGTAATGCTTTAGTGATCTGCAGTTTGTGACAATTGCTACTGCCTTTGTAACCAGGAAGCGTGAGAATGTGTGTATTTAATCAGGAATCTTGTGTTAACCCGATTTGAGTTTGCCAAAATGCTGTCTGTTGTTTTAATGCCATGGCAAAGACAACAGTGTTTGTACACACTGTTGGATACCATTTACCTATCATGTCTGGACAATTGAGTGCTTCATAGTCTGATACTTTTGTTTTACATTTTGGGAAAGAATGAATATTTATAGGAAGAATCCAGTAACATTGTTTGAATCATAATGTTCTTTTAAGACACTATCATGCCAGAGCTGAGCAGCTGTGAAATTCATGAAGCAATTGGTGGTCTCTCAGCTTTCCAAATTAATTTGTAATTTTCCTTTCACATGGCAAAATATGCCTTGATGCTTATCTGAAGTAGTTGTAGGTATAGTTTAGCGGCCCAAAGTCTATATAAAGGTAAAATTAAGAAAAGTGGACAAAGCAAATACTTTAATTAGCACAGAAGAACCCATGGCAGCTCGTAATATTGTGCTATGTATGTACTTTGTTTAAAGAACATAAGGGGGCAGAAGTAGGGCATCTGACTCTTTGAGCCTGTCCTGCCTTTCATTAAGATCATGGCTGAGCTTCTGTCTCAGTGCCATTTTTCAATACTATCCCCATATCCCATGATTCCCTTAATATCCACACATCTTTTGATCTGTGTTTTGAATGACCAGCGAGGGAAAATATTATCCATGCACTCAAGCCTCCCACACCCTTAAATTTTATATTTTGAGCGGTCTATTAATAGTCTGTACCAGAATTTGTTCTTTATAGAGTTTTTTTTTTTCATTTTACCAATGTGCGAAGCATTTGATAGCGGAGAGCAGAAGGTTAAAAATCTCAAGGAACAAAAACAGGAAATGTTTGTGACACTCGGTAGGGGAGGCAGCTTTGCTGAAGAGAGAAGGTTTTCGGGTCATTGATCCATCGTCAGAAATTTTTGGTCATTCAGTAGTGAGACGAGGAGAAATTTCTTCAACCAGTGAAATGTTTGAATTTTCTAGCATGAAGTGTGGTTTTGTCATTGGCTATATAAAGGTAAATAGGCTTTTGAACATTACGTGAAATTATGGTATTTGTGTAGTAAATGGAGCTGAGCTTAAAGATCAGTCAAGATTCTGAATGACAGAACAAATCTAAGGAGCCATTTAGTGTATATTCTTTTATTTCCTTTATTCTTAATAGACCTGTAACTTGACATTTCATTTTAAGGTCAATTATTAATTTAATAAATTGTGTATCAGTTTTGCATGGACAAATGGCCTTGTCCTACTAATTAGTATGCAATGTGTCCCTTTCATATTGAAACACCTTTCAAGTGCCATTGGGTGCTTTTACTTCCTGATGTCTAGTTCCTGTTGTTGACGAGGGTGTTGCAGATATTTGAGCTGAAACATTTCTGGTGTTTTGAACACTTGTTTCGATTGTTGCTTTGAGTACTTGGGTTGGCTTTTACATACCTAAATGTGGTTTGAAGGACTGTGCTGTTTAATAGTGAGATTAAACGAGTACTTACCAGTACGAAGTTTGATCTGTATTTTATGAGGAGTTACGATGAGGGATTACGTGAAGAACCCACCCAGCGCGCAGGCGCGGCATACTTCCAAGCAGCGGTGTGGAATCACAGGTAGACACAATATTGAAGTAAAGATAGTAAAGATTAATGAGACATCAGCCCGAGTTTGATCCATACAATGAGGGTGGGAGCGGAGGGCACGTAATCCCTCATCGTAACTCCTCATAAAATACAGATCAAACTTCGTACTGGTAAGTACTCGTTTAATCTCACTATTTTACTTCGGAGTCACGTGAGTGACTACGTGAAGACTTCAAAGGTCTGTGATTTCAAACCGTGTAACAGTTATATCACTCACTGCCGAAAGATCATCGAGGGAGGAAGTGGTATCTAAAGACCAACGAATTTGTTAGTTTTTTAAAACAAAAATGTTTATTTGACAATAACAAAAATAGCTCCCCTGGGCTATAAATTATAATTTTGCGGATTCTAAAATTTTCGCCGCAAAGACGTCCTTCTCCATCAGCGGTTTATGGTAGAACTTTTGGAATGTCGATTCCCTTGACCATCCCGCTGTACTAAGGATGTGGTCTATGGGAACCTGCATCCGTATTGCCGCTGACGTGGACGCTGCCCTGGTTGAATGGGATTTAAAAACATTCGTGTTAATCCCCGCGGTATTTAGGACCTGTTTCAACCATCTAGATATTGTCTGGCTGGTAACCCGTCCAAAAGGCTTTCTATGGCTGACCCATAAGGCTTTCTCACTCCCTCTAAGTGTTTGGGTTGTGTCTATGTAATCATGTAGGTGGGTCATAACACATAGCCTGGGTTCTGGAGGGTAAGCCCGGAAGATCAACGGAGAGTTGGATATACCTGGCCTGCTCTGTTTAACCAACCCCGGCATGGTAAAAGTAATGGAATCTGGGGTGGTCACCATGTAGTGCAGTCTTAATTGATGCAGCGACTGAACCCTCTGAGCAGAGACGAGCGCCATGAGCATGAGGGTCTTGATAGTGGACTGCTCCAGGCTCAAGGATCCCACCGGAGGCCAACCTCGAAGGTGTTGCAAAACTACACTAACATCCCACACATGGGTGTATCTAGGTGTAGGGGGTTTGGTATTATAGATCCCTTTAAGGAGTTTGATAACCAGGGGGTGGGATCCAATATTATGATGTCCTGAGGGCATAAGGTATGCGGACAGGGCGCTTCGAGCTGCGTTGATGGCACTGTAGCTCATCTTAAGGTCATGGTGCAAGTGGCCCAGGAACTCCAGCACGTCCTTGATTGAAGCTGTCTTGTAAGATGTCCCTGCATTCAGGCAGTACTGTTCCCATTTCCTGATGTAGGTCAAGTACTGTTTCTTGGTAGAAACTCGCAGGGATGCCGACATGGTGGTGATTGTTCGTTCTGATAACCCCAATCCCTGGTAAGGTCTGTTCAGAATCTGGAAACCAGGAGGTTCAATTTTTGGTGGCATGGATGGCTTATGCCAGATACTGGGTGAGTCAATAATTGTGGGTGGCTGTGAAAAACCATAGGTGACTCTACCACCATGTCGTGGAAAATTGGGAACCATGGTTGGGTAGGCCAGTCGGGTACAACCAGAATACCCGAAGCTGAGTCAGCTTGTATTTTCTGGAGTACCCGACTGATGAGGCAGAAGGGAGGGAAAGCATAGAAAAAGAAATTTCCCCAGTCCAGCGTGAAGGCATCTACCGCTGCTGCCTCTGGGTCTGGTTCCCAAGCCACATACATGGGTAGTTGGTGATTTAGTCTAGATGCGAACAAATCTATATCTGGCGTACCGTATTGCTTGACAATTATAGCAAATATTTTTGGGTCTAACATCCATTCGATGTTGTCATTGAATTTTCGTGACCTGGTGTCCGCCACTGAGTTTAGCTTGCCTGGTAAGTAGGCAGCTGATAGCCAAATATGTCTCTCGACGCACCATTGCCAGATTATAGTAGTCAATTTGTCGCATGATACTGATTTTATGCCACCCATGTGCTGGATGTAAGACACCGCCGTTGTGTTATCAATCATAACCCTGACATGCACATGCCGCATATCGGATGCATATGCTTTTAGCCCATAAAATGCGGCGAGCATCTCCAAGTAGTTTATGCCAAGTGATTGAAGTAGCGATGCCTCTATGTTAGTCCATCTGCCACCTGTGCTGGCTATAGAGTTAGTAGCTCCCCAGCCTAAAGCACTGGCATCCGTAGCGATGGTTATGTTAGGATTGGTGACGGTGATAGGACTGTAACTGTGCCAAATATTATGCACCCACCACTGAAGTTCTGATTTTGCTTCAGCGGGTAAATCCATTTTACGGTCATAATGGCCCCTACTTAGACGTAGTGCATGTGTCCTTGCTCTTTGCAAATTTTGATAATGCAAGGGCCCATATTGAGCAGCTGGGAATGCTGCTACTATACTACCAATGACTCTGGCTACATGCCGAATCCTTGGTTGCGGTTTCGCGATTAAACTGTTACAGGCTTCTGTAAGTGTAACTTTTTTATCTCTAGGCAGAGTGACAGTCATGCGGATAGTGTCAATAGTGAAGCCTAGGTAATCCATGTTAGTAGTTGGCTCCAATATTGATTTATCTGGGTGTAGAATAAATCCCAATGTTTCAAGGAGTTGTTTAGTGGCTAAAACTCCTGCGACAGCTAGTTCCCCTTGCCATGAAGTATCCCTTGGAGATCAGTAGTCTGGCAGTGACAAACGTCTCCATTTTGAAATGTTGATACTCAACAGACTGATTAAGTGATGTCAAATCAATAATAATACGACATCCACCATGTTTTTTAGTTTTGAGAAAGATATTGGATACAAATTCCAACGGCTCGTGTCTGGTCCTTTCTATGATGCCTTTGGCCACGAGCCTGTCTAGTTCAGCTTGTCCTTCTACCTTCTCTAAATCTGAGGGAAGGAATACCCTTTGGGGCATATGCTGAACTGGCGGTTCTATGCCTGATTTGAATTCAATTTTGTATCCACTGATACTGTTGAGTATAAACTCGTTATTAGTAAGGGAGCACCAAACATGTTTGAAGAACCTCAAACGCCCTCCTGTTAATACAACACCCTTTGTCTGTGTATGTCGACAGGAACCAGACCCACCTACCTCCATGTTTATTTCTGGGAGCGTTTCCGATGGGTTTGGCCCGAGGGTGTCCTTGTTGGTGCTGCGGTGGGGCAGCGTATCTTCCCACGGCTCCGCCCTGGGCCCCGCTCTAAAAAAGAGCTCTGGGGGTAGTGGGAGGCGGTCACCAGGCTTTCACCAGCTCGGTACCTACTGGTGGATGCCGAGGCGTGCTGCCAACTGGGTGTCTTCACCCTGCTCGGTCCTGGCGCTGCCCTCATAAGGCCTACAGGTTTGGCCGCCTCTTCCAATTCCTTGAGCTTTTTAGCCAAGTCTGCTCCGAATAGCAGCGCCTCCCTTTCTGGCGCCGGAGCTTTGCAGAGGCCCGCGTATTTGGGGTTGAGGGCAGGCCTGATGTTTTCTCGCCGTAGGTTATTTAGTTCGTACTGCGTGTTGCACATTAACGCCAGCACATCCTGCTGGGGTGTAGAGAGCTCTGTGTCTCCGACGGACCGAGCAAAGGCGGTAATGGCTGCAGTGTGGAGCTTCAGGATTCGTTGCATTTTGACCTCCTGAGTCCTGATCTGCTGCCCCAGCTGGTTCCATATTTGGCCGTTCACGGTCTTCACCCGCAGCGCCTCGCAGTTTTGCGGCGCTGTATAGGTGTCAAGGGCCGCCTGTACGACCTTCTCCTGCAAGGGCTTGTTGGAGAGGTTGATGATACTGGCTGCCATCCTTGGTGGTAGTATCATCCCGGCCGTCGGGGGCACCGCGTACCGACTGACAACACCCAGCAGCTCTTCTTCCTCCAGCTCGCCCGGCATACTTGTGCTGTCGTCCGCCTGCCCTTGTGATAGGCCAGCCCAGTCCTGGCCTCCCTTGCTGCCCTCGAACAGAGAGGGAACAGAAGGGTGTGGCGACGGTTTGGAGGAGGCCAAAGCCCGTCCTCCTTGGAGATGCCTAGCCCGCATCTCCTCGTCGAGCATCTGCTCAAGCAGCTGCCTCATGCAGCTGATGCGGCTGTCTCCCCGTTTCGCCGGTGGAGAGCATTCCCTTTCCTCCGACGAGTCGGAGATCACCGGCCGGTCTGATTTGCGTGTTGCTTTCCTCCCTGTGCGGGGCGTCGTAATCGGCGGCACAGGGAGCGGCTCGGCTTCGGGTGTGCGGGAGCGTCGAAACAGCTCCTCCGCCGCTGGTGGCTGCCGCCCAGATATTGACCCCTCCTCGGGTGGAGTTGGGCAGGCAGTCCTTCTTGCTGGTCGCTTTCGGGAAGCCATTCTATTCCTCCGTTTAGCGACTCTGTAAACACAAAAGACACTTACCTGGAGTCTGGTCTTTATGCTGCCGCTGGAGAGCCTGGCTCCAGCTGCTGCCGCTGTTGCGCTGCTGACGTAATGCCGCGCCTGCGCGCTGGGTGGGTTCTTCACGTAGTCACTCACGTGACTCCGAAGTAAAATTGGAGTTAACAATTTTATAATTATTTAATTTCAATTTGGAGCGATGACATTTCCTTTTGGTGTTAACTTCAATAGTTAGGTGATTGCATGTAATTTATTAATATTTCGATTTTGCCTTTTGGATATATTGCTGTTGGGAGGATCCGGCATTAAATTTACTGTTTGCAGTTAATTGTATCTTTTTTTACTTGTCTCCTAAATTAAATATCTGTTCTCTGTCTGTCCCCAAAATCTTTCTTAAAATATCTTGAGGTCCCTGCTTCAACTTTATTTGTGGTAAGTTGATTAGAAGTTGCTAAGTCATCTTAGTGAAAACATTTATTTTAGCCTTTTATTTTTATAATAACTAACTTTCCCTCACTGATATACAGTAATTTGGGATTGTAGTATTATGATGTAGATACTGGCCACCTGTGTGAATTCCATTAGAGCTTGAATTTAAATTCTAAATTGAATCATATTCTTGATCACCTGACCGTGTGTAATTTCCCTTTTATATGAAAGAGCTCTAACCTATCAAGTTTATCCTGGTGTGAAATGCTTCATTTAGTATGATTTTCTGGACTGAAAGATTTGGTTCAAATAATGTTTTTATAGCATCTCTAAAAACATTAATTTGACCTATCAAGATTTGATGCAAGTGCTTTGTTGTCTGTTTGAATAACCTTTGGTGCTACTTTGAGTAATCTGTGTCTAGTTGCGTAAAGGAAATTTAATAACGCTCTTCTCTTGTTGGTTACAAAATATCTAATATAAAATTAAATATCAAAGCTCGGCTTCACATGAATTCAAGCCAAAGGCCGAATTTCAATTAAATTCTCAAATTCTATATTTTTCTTTTTTTTAAGGCAGCTGTTTATTCATGCCATACTTTGATATATTCTGTGTTTAAAACCACATAAAATAAGTGAAATGTTTAATTTGTAGTTTTTGTTTGTGCAGAAACAAATTATTGTATTCAGATCTCGATTTTCAAACTGTTGCAAATTCTGCCGTCGACAGAGATAATAAGAGGTTCTAGTTCTAGATGAATTACCAATTAATTAAATGTTGCTGTTTTACGATTAAAACTTTACCAAACTGTAGGTTCTCTTTTCCCGTTGTAACATTGAAATTAAAAATACTTGAGTTTTAGGTGTTAATTTCTTCATTTCTAATTCTACTTTTTTAAGTTAAAGAATTTATCTGGAAAAGGGAGAAGATGGGAACTTGGTTTAATGTCGCAAAATAAGCTAGAAAGGGTGCCGAGAAAATTTAACGAGGATGTTGGCAGGACTTGAGGGCCTGAGCTATAGGGAGAGGTTGGGCAGGCCTGGAATTTCCTCCTTGGAGGACAGGAGAATGGAGGGTCATCTTATAGAGTTGTGTAAGATCATGACGGAAAGATGCACAGAGTCTTTTACCCAGGATAGAGGACTCGAGAACCAGAGGTGACAGGGGCATGATTTAATAGGTACCTTAGCGGCAACCTTTTCACACACAAAGTGGTGGTTATATGGAAAGACCTACCTGGGAGGTTGTTGAGGCAGGTACGAGAACAACATCTAAAAGACATTGGGGCAGGTGCATGAATGGGGAAGATGTAAAGGGATATGGGCCACATGTGGGTTATGTTGATGGGAAATCTTGGTCAGCATGGGGAAAGTTGGGTTGACGGGCCTGTTTCCGTGCTGTATGACTTTCTGTATACCTTTTTATAGTGATGTGTTCCCACAGTGCTGTCAACATGTGCTTACCTCACTTAATTGCTCAAAATTCCTAAAGTGAAACATCAACCCACAACGTTTTGACACACACACGTGCTGTCGTTGAATCGCTGCTGCCATTTGTGTTTTAATTACATTGGTGTGATGTACATTTATTTGTACAATGCTTACTTGGCAGCCAATACTACCAGCCAGCAGTGTGGTTAGACTGACTTCCAGTACCCTTTGACTAGCCATTCATTAATCCCACATAAGCCAAGTAACAAAGGTCAATATGCTTTACAATTGAACATCTTTCCAGCTGTGCCCAATTTATTGTTATTTTTCATCAGTTTAATTTTTTTCCTCAAATTGATTTATAGAGTTATAGAGACATAGTCATACAGCGTGGAAAAGCCCTTTGGCCAAACTTGCCCACACAGACCAACATGTCCCATCTGCACTAGTCCCACCTGCCTCCGCTTGGCCCATATCCCACTAAACCTACACTATCCATGTACTTGTCTAAATGTTTCTTAAACGTTGCAATAGTTCCTGCCTCAACCACCTCCGGCAACATTTTGGACATATGGCAATAAAACACTCTTGGCTTCTGACTCTTGACTTGACTCTGATGTCCACTATTACCTTGGGGGTGGAGGGGGGAGTTATCCTTTAAATCTCCAGCAGGGCTCGGAATTAGCGGTTTCCCAGGTGCCAATGGCGACCTAAAGTGCTGCCAGGCAACCTAAATGCCAGGCCATTTTGCCCAGCTCGGCAAGCAACCGGGACACCTATCGTTCAACTCTCAGCGGGCCTCCCTCTGTATCTCTCTCTCTCTCTCTCTCTCTGTCACTCTCTGTCTCCGCCCGCCTTCCGATTCCGTGTCCGGGTCTCCGCTCACTCCTCATTTGCCGGTATGGTATAGCCGGCCGCCTTACACATGCGCACTGCCGCGGCCTGCACATCCTCCCCCAGCACATGTGCACAACCACGGCCAGCACATCATGACGGCACGTGCCGCCCTGCACATGAGTACTGCCACAGCAACTGGTCGACGTCGGCCACTTTCTCCCTCCCTTTACATTGTGGGAGATCTGGCTGTCATTGCTGCCCGGTCGCCACCTCGCCGCGACCGCTGAAAACCAACGCAGAATCACTCCCTGAAGCTGGAGTAACTCCCTGGAGTAACTCTCGCTTCTTGGTTTTCTAGTCCTCCAAAAATATTCCAAATGGAATTTAAACAGGAGTGGATCCACCACCAACAAACTCCAAACTCTGAAAAATAACAGCCAATTGCATTTTATCTGTTTATTTATTGTGTATATATATGGTCTATGGTATATAGACACACTGAACTTTTATCTCCTGTTCTGTATTATGTTTACATATTCTGTTCTGCAGCAAGCAAGAATTTCATTGTCCTATCTGGGACACATGACAATAAACTCTCTTGACTCTTGACTTGGACATGCAAAAAAGGGTTCTTGGAAAATATGAGCTACCTTAAATTTAGTTGGGTCTGGTTGGGCAACTATGGTAGGGTGAAGACTATTCCATGCTTTAATTGTGCAGAGGAACTCCATGGAGCAGCCAGCATCTCTGGATACAAGAAATTGGGTGACGTTTCGGGTAGAGACCCTTATTTAGATTTCCTCTGTTTTTAGTTTAATTTAACGATACAGCATGGAAACGGGTCCTTCGGCCCAGCGAGTCCACACCGATCACCCTATCCCACACATTAGCGACATGAGTCAAGAGTGTTTTATTCTCTCACGTCCCAGTTAGAATAATGAAATCCTTACTTGCAGCAGCACAACAGAATATGTATACATAGTACTCTGTAAGCAGTTATAAACGAGAAAACTATATATATATATTTCTTTTTTTTTAGTAACCAAAGTTATCAACGTATAATTTTTTGTGTGTTGGAAAATAAAATACAGTGGCACGGCTGGTGGACTTGCTGCCTCGCATGCCAGAGATCTGTGTTCGATCCTGTCCTCGGACTCTGTGTTGGATTTGCACATTCTCCTTGCAAGCGTGCGGGTTTCCTCACACATCCCAAAGATGCATTGGCTTTGTAGCTTAACTTGTCTCTGTAAAATTGCCCCTAATGTGTAGGGAGTGGGTGAGGAAAGTGGGATAACAGAACTTGTGTGAATGGGTAGACAAAAATGCTGGAGAAACTCAGCGGGTGAGGCAGCATCTATGGAGCGAAGGAAATTGGCGATGTTTCGGGTCGAGACCCTTCTTCAGACTGATGTGAGGGTGTGCGGGGCATGGGAAGAAGAAAGGAAGAGGCGGAGACAGTGGGCTGAGGGAGAGCTGGGAAGCGGAGGAGAAAGCAGGGACTACCTGAAATTGGAAGTCAATGTTCATGCTGGGGTGTAAACTGCCCAAGTGAAATATGAGGTGCTGCTTCTCCAATTTATGGTGGGCCTCACTCTGGCCATGGAGGAGACCCAGGACAGAAAGGTTGGATTTGGAATGGGAGGGGGAGTTGAAATGTTGAGCCACTGGGAGATCAGGTTGGTTATTGCGAACCGAGCGGGGGTGTTGGGCAAAGCGATCGCCAAGCCTGCACTTGTTCTCACCGAGGTTGATCACATGCTGAATAATCCAACCAGATTTTTGTTTGGAAGTGGAAATAAATAATAATTGCATTCATTGCAATGTGTGAAAAGAGATGAGATACTGTATTGTAATTTTGCTGCTTGTCATTGTGGTATATATCATGTCTTGATTGGTGAATATGTTTAGTTTGTGACATTTTTTGAAGCAGAAATAATATGTGAATGCTTCATTGACCATAATTCCGACTGGTAACTACGCACTTCGTCTGAGCACTTTATCGCACGTGTCATGCAAGCCGTCTTAAATGACCACCTAAACTGTCATTTGGCAACCTAAAAAGCTGCCTAGGTTGCCCGGCTGGCAACAGAGAAAAAAAGTTGTAATATTACTCTGTAGTAATATTGTTTCCTCTCATCTTAAACCAATGCTGTCTTATTTTAAACACCACAGCGACGTGGGGGAAATAATTTGGCTGTATACTCGATCTATGCCTCTCAATCTTGTGTCAGGTCACCCCTCAGCTTCCTTCAATGAAGGCAGTCAGGGAAAACAAACACAACCTATTCGGTTTCTTCCCATCACAAAAATCCTCCAATTCTGATTTCTAAAGTGCTGTTATAAAAATGACGTCTCTGCCCACGCAGAGAGTGACTGGCACGGATTGGCAGAGAGTAATCTGATCTTGAAATCTCTGAAAGTACACGTCAATAATGGCGTTCTCTGCATCTTAATTGCCGTCTTACGAAACATTGCCTTTTAGATACCCAGCTGCTCCAAAGTCCATTTGCTTGCAGATCTGTTATTTCTTTAGTGAGGAGATTTGGCTAAAGCTGCTTGATTCTACTCATTGAAGTCGGGAGGTGATGGAGGCTAGGGGAGCACACATATGGTCGAATTGCCGCCTCACAGCATCAGAGTTCCGGGTTCGATCCTGGCCTCATGTACTGTCTATGTGGAGTTTGTACATTCTCCCTGTGACTGCATGAGTTTCCTCCAGATGCTCTAGTATGCTCCCACATCCCAAAGATGTGCACATTGTAGGTTAATTGACCTCTCTAAAATTTGTCCCGAGCGTGTTGGAAGGAGTAAATGGTGTAACATAGAACTAGTGAATGTCGGTGAACTAGTAGTGGCAGAAGCGCCTGTTTCCATGTTGTATCTCTAAACTAAACTAAAAACGCACACACACGTCGTTTTACCCAGTTTCCCAGTTCACCACATTGTATCCCTCTAGAGATTATAACTTCCCCAGACATCGATGGCACCAGGGCACCTCCCTGCCTGCGGTCATTTGTTGCTGGCCCTGATTGGTCTTTTCTCACCTTCAGCTCTTCACCCCCTACTTTTCACATAGGATTTAAGAGACCTTTGAGTAGACGTGTATATGCAGGGAATGGAGGGAAATGGATTGTGTACAGGTAGATAAGAGATGGTCTTGACATCATGTTTAAGAAGGATGTTAGAGGGGGTGGGGGAAGACTCAGTCGAACTGCCACTGAGGTAGACCAGGCTGGGTCTTGACATCATGTTTGGCACAGATGTTGTTGGCCGAATTGTTTGTTCCTGTGCTATACTGCTCTTAGATGCAGAGAAAAGGTCAGAGAGGAAAGGGAAAGTATGAGAAAAACTGGAAGGTAGGAGAGAGCACTTATATGAGTGGTATAGGTGATGATAATTAAATTACATGTTGTTAAATATTTTTACTTGGCCCCCCAGAGTGATGCATTCAAACTGATATTTCTATGCTGCTTATTAACAATATTCAGTTTGATTGGCCAGAGGATACATGGTGTTTGAGTTGGTGGGAGTTGTTCAATTTGCTGCAGGTGAAATACTATTCTGATCACTGAAATTTTGGGTAAGTGCGTTATTGCTGTCTGGGTTCTATAACAGCTTCGAACATTGTTGTTGGTAGATCTGTAACCAAGTATGTTAAAGCACACAGCATTGGGGGTTCAGTATTGATGTGGATAGAGAACTGGCTGGTAAACAGGAAGCAAAGAGTAGGAGTAAACGGGTCCTTTTCACAATGGCAGGCAGTGACTAGTGGGGTACCGCAAGGCTCAGTGCTGGGACCCCAGCTATTTACAATATATTAATGATCTGGATGAGGGAATTGAAGGCAATATCTCCAAGTTTGCGGATGACACTAAGCTGGGGGGCAGTGTTAGCTGTGAGGAGGATGTTAGGAGACTGCAAGGTGACTTGGAAAGGCTGGGTGAGTGGGCAAATGTTTGGCAGATGCAGTATAATGTGGATAAATGTAAGGTTATTCATTTTGGTGGTAAAAACGGGAAAGCAGACTATTATCCAAATGGTGGCCAACTAGGAAAAAGGGAGATGCAGCGAGACCTGGGTGTCATGGTACACCAGTCATTGAAAGTAGGCATGCAGGTGCAGCAGGCAGTGAAGAAAGCGAATGGCATGTTTAGCTTTCATAGCAAAAGGATTTGAGTATAGGAGCAGGGAGGTTCTACTGCAGTTGTACAGGGTCTTGGTGAGACCACACCTGGAGTATTGCGTACAGTTTTGGTCTCCAAATCTGAGGAAGGACATTATTGCCATAGAGGGAGTGCAGAGAAGGTTCACCAGACTGATTCCTGGGATGTCAGGACTGTCTTATGAAGAAAGACTGGATAGACTTAGTTTATACTCTCTAGAATTTAGGAGATTCAGAGGGGATCATAGAAACTTACAAAATTCTTAAGGGGTTGGACAGGCTAGATGCAGGAAGATTGCTCCCGGTGTTAGGGAAGTCCAGGACAAGGGGTCACAGCTTAAGGATAAGGGGGAAATCCTTTAAAACAGAGATGAGAAGAACTTTTTTCACACAGAAAGTGGTGAATCTCTGGAACTCTCTGCCACAGAGGGTAGTCGAGGCCAGTTCATTGACTATATTTAAGAGGGAGTTAGATGTGGCCCTTGTGGCTAAGGGGATCAGAGGGTATGGAGAGAAGGCAGGTACGGGATACTGAGTTGGATGATCAGCCATGATCATATTGAATGGCGGTGCAGGCTCGAAGGGCCGAATGGCCTACTCCTGCACCTAATTTCTATGTTTCTATGTTTCTAATGCAGTTTTATGTGTATCATGAAACTTTAGATCCAATAATGATATTTGTTTAAGTGAAAGATAATATGCATTAGCTAATGTTATGCAGCAAAATGTAAGTATAAGCTTGTGGATGTAGTTTAATAGGGATAGGAATAAATAATGTTATTTAAATCCCTCTGAGTTTCAATTGAGATATAAAGGATTGGAGTTTGGCTATGAAATGACTAACTCTGAATTTAAAAAGGTTGGTTTTAATTACAATTTCTACCAGATTTTTTTCTTCTTCAGTAAACATATTCTGGTTTGTAAATGATTGAATCAAGCTAAGCAATCAAATCTCAATACCAGCAGAATCCTAATTGTCCGTATCCGCACAGTGCACAGCAAATTTATTTGGATCAGCAGAGCTTAATTAACTGCAACCAATTTGATGAACAGATGATAAGATTTTTGAGATTACTTTCTTTTGTTTTATGAACGGACATTCTTTCAGAAATGCCTGAGCACATTTATTTAATATGAGCTTGTTCTGTTTTTTTTTGGTCTTGGTATAACTGGAAGAGATTGCTTGTCTTTAGCCTGTTATGTCTGTCGATATCATACAGTGCCCTCCATAACAATAATAAACTTAAACCTGCATATCTAATTCAGATAGCTGGGCGGTAAATGACATTCTTCAGTTTGTCATAACATACAGTGCCCTCCATAATGTTTGGGCCAAAAACCCATCAGTTATTTATTTGCCTCTGTACTCCACAGTTGAGATTTATAATAGAAAAAAATCACATGCGGTTAAAGTGCATGCACATTGTCAGATTTTAAAAAGGCCATTTTTATACATTTTAGTTTCACCATGTAGAAATGACAGCAGTATTTATACATAGTTCCCCCCATTTCAGGGCACCATGATGTTTGGGACACAGCAATGTCATGTAAATGAAAGTAATCATGTTTAGTATTTTTGTTGCATATCCTTTGCATGCAATGACTGCTTGCAGTCTGCGATTCATGGACATCACCAGTTGCTAGGTGTCTACTTTGGTGATGCTCTGCCAGGCCTGTATTGCAGCCATCTTTAGCTTATGCTTGTTTTGTGGGCTAGTCCCCTTCAGTTTTCTCTTCAGCATATAAAAGGCATGCTCAATAGGGTTCAGATCGGGTGATTGACTTGGCCACTCAAGAATTGACCATTTTTTTGAAAAGTTCCTTTGTTGCTTTAGCAGTATGTTTGGGATCATTGTCTTGCTGTAGAATGAACCGCCGGCCAATGAGTTTTGAGGCATTTATTTGAACTTAAGTAGATAGGATGTGTCTCTACACTTCAGAATTAATTATGCTAATTCATACCTGGAAGTGGCGGCGCGGTTGAACGGCTGCGGTTCACCTGCAGTCCGTCTGTTTTTACTTTTTTTTTGTTTTTTTGTCTTGTTTCGTTAAATTTTTGGTTATTAGGCTGTGTTATGTGTGGTGGATGTTAATTTGTGTTTATTGTGTGTTTTGTTGTTTATTATTACATGTATGGCTGCAGGCAACGACATTTTGTTCAGACCAAAAGGTCTGAATGACAAATAAAGGATCTAAGTCTAAGTCTACTACCATCAGCAGTTATATCATCAATCAAGATAAGCGAGCCAGTACCTTCAGCAGCCATACATGCCCAGGCCATAACACCCCCACCACTGTGTTTCACAGATGAGGTGTTATGCTTTGGATTGGGGGCTGTCCCTTCTCTCCTCCATACTTTAATCTTGCCATCAGTCTGATATAAGTTAATCTTCGTCTCATCAGTCCACGAGACCTTTTTCTAGAACTGTGTTTGCTCTTTTAAGTACTTCTTGGCAAACTGTAACCTGCCAATCCTATTTTTGCAGCTAACCAGTGGTTTGCATCTTGCAGTGTAGCCTCTGTATTTCTGTTCATGAAGTCTTCTGCGAGGGAGTGAAGCATAAGTTTACAAGGTTAATTCCCGGGATGGCAGGACTGTCATATGCTGAGAGAATGGAGCAGCTGGGCTTGTACACTCTGGAGTTTAGAAGGATGAGAGGGAATCTAATTGAAACATATAAGATTGTTAAGGGTTTGGACACGTTAGAGGCAGGAAACATTTTCCCGATGTTGGGGGAGTCCAGAACCAGGGGCCACAGTTTATGAATAAGGAGTAAGCCATTTAGAACGGAGACGAGGAAACACTTTTTCTCACAGAGAGGCGAGTCTGTGGAATTCTCTGCTTCAGAGGGTGGTGGAGGCAGGTTCTCTGGATGCTTTCAAGAGAGAGCTAGATAGGGCTCTTAAAAATAGCGGTCAGGGGATATGGGGAGAAGGCAGGAACAGGGTACTGATTGGGGATGATCAGCCATGATCACATTGAATGGCGGAATGGCTCGAAGGGCCGAATGGCCTACTCCTGCACCTATTGTCTATTATCTATAACATTGGTAATTGACAAATCCACACCTGACTCCTGAAGAGTGTTTCTGATCTGTTGGACAGGTGTTTGGGGATTTTTTTTAAATTATAGAGTGAATTCTTCTGTCATCAGCTGTGGAGGTCGTCCTAGGCCTGCCAGTCCATTTGCGATTAGTAAGCTCACCAGTGCTCTCTTATTTCTTAATGATGTTCCAAACAGTTGATTTTGGTAAGCCTAAGGTTTGGCTGATGTCTCTAACAGTTTTATTCTCGTTTCTCAGTCTCATAATGGCATCTTTGACTTTCATTGGCACAACTTTGGTCCTCGTGTTGATAAACAGCAATAAAAGTTTCCAAAGGTGATGGAAAGACTGGAGGAAAGACTGGGTGCTGAGAGCTCTCTTATACCTGCATTAAAGAGGCAATTAGACACTGAGCAATTACACCTGTGAAGCCATCTGTCCCAAACATGGTGCCCTGAAATGGGGGGAGGGAGGGGGAACTATGTATAAACACAGCTGTGATTTATACATGGTGAAACCAAAATGGGGGAAAAAAAAACCCTTTAATAAAATCTGACAATGGGCACTTTAACCACATGGGATATTTCTATTACAAATCTTAAATTGCGGGTACAGAGGCAAATAAATAATTGATGGGTCTTTGTCCAAAACATTATGGAGGGCACTGTATATATTTACTCCCTGCTATGTATTGATTCCTGATTTGTATTTCAGTATGCCCACAATCATTGCTTTAATGGTGTACCCATCTAGTTATTTGGAGCTTGAAGTGAATTCTGGCTGTTGTTTAGACATAGTCAACGTCGCAGTAAGAAGCTATTCGTGTTTTTGCAGTATGCATGTTTTTTAAGTCACTAGATAAAAATCCAAAGCAGAAGCTCTGCTGATTGCCTTCTTCCTTACCAGCATCTTCTACCAATCACCTTCTTCCCCAGCTTAGAGATTTGTCTGCAAAGCTGTTTCTGTCTGAGAAAAGGTCCTGACCCGAAACATCACCTATCCGTGATCTCCAGTGATGCTGCCTGACCCGCTGAGTTACTCCAGTATTTCTGTTTTTTCTTGGTAAACCAACATCTGCAGTTCCTTGTTTCTAAATATTTGTCTGTTACTAAAAAAACAACATTTAACTACTTGTATGTTTGACACCAACTCTAAATATGATCTTATTTTAATCATACAGTTAAATGACATAACACCTCAGATAATGAATGCTAAAATCATTAAAGGAGCTCTGTTTTATGCTCATTTTTTTTTGTTCACCCCTCTGAATGCACTTATCCCTCGAGTGCATTCTAAACCCATCTGTCTTTCTCTTCCACCAGATTATCTTGTGTGAATGATGCAACCGTTTGCCATGCCTGATTCACGTTCAGTTGTAGTTTATGTGAATGATGCAACCATTTGTCATGCTTAACTCCAGTTCAGTTGTAGCTTGTGTGAATGATGCAACAGTTATGCTATATTCATGTTCAGTTGATCACCTGCAAAATTGGCAAATTACATTACGTTAGTGATGCACTGCCAAAATGTCAGGGTGATGGCAATATTGCAGGTGACATTTTATAAATGGACAAATTATATTTAAAAAAATAATTGATTGATATTCTACCTTTTACTATTGCTTCAATTCTGGATCATACTTGCAAGGGTATGTCTTTCTTGCCAAATGATTAGTGCATTCTCAGAACAATTGGATGATTATTCCAAGACAACAGAAGGTTCAGAGACTGTTGAAGCCTGTGATCATTTATTTATTTTTGAATCTGTTGGAATAAACAAGAAAGCGACTCGCTTTCCGAGTTCAAGATTATTTCTAAATGGTTGTTTTCTGCCAATGCTGCCTTCGCTTTTGTTACATTGCTATAGCAGCTGTAAACAAATAATTCCCAGAAGAACATTGTGGTAGAAAGTGATTGCAACACTGAAGATATTTTAGAGTATTAAAATAATATTTAGTTTCTTTCATTTCAGTGGATTTGTGCTGTGGAGAATGCATGCTAACTTTATTAATACCTGGTATCTGATATCTCATAACTTCTATACCAGCTCTCCCCAAGCTGTGAACAATACATTGCAACAGAATTAGTGTAATATATAAGGGTGTTGTGTCTTGGATGCGCAGAGTAATGGAGCATGAAGTATTTGTTGACATTCTAACAGTGATTTTACATGCAAGGATAAATATTATTGGAAATTCAATTTACTCGCATTTTTGTCAATCATGCTTCAAAAAACTGGAAGTGATGCTATGGTTTGGGTAAGGCTGCATGGGGTGGTAGGTTAAATGTATGGAAAAGAACAGGTAATGGATTTGAGGTATTTTGGAGATGTTATGTATGTTTTGTGCTCTCATGTTGCAACATTAAGCATACCAGGACCCTGTAATATACCCAGTGCTGTTTTATTTGCCATTGGGATATTCAAATGTATCTTCCATTCTTGGTGTTTGGACAGATTTTTCTGCTTGACTCTTCAGGAAGAGACAAGCAGAAATTTGAAATACGCCATGGGTCATCCAGCATCAGTTAGTAAAAAGATGTCAGTATTAAGGGATTTAGAGCAGTGATGGAAGTGATGAGGAGAAGTAGTAAGCAGAAAGCTCCTCAAGTCTGTTCCATCAGTCAGTGATATCGTGGCCGATCCAATGGTATACTTTAGAGATAGTGTGGAAACAGGCCCTTCGGCCCACCTAGTTCACGCTGACCATCAATCACATACACTAGCTCTATGTTATCGCACATTCGCAACCTACACACTAGGGGCAATTTACAGAAGCCATATTACCTGAAAACCTGCACGTCTTTGGAACATGGGAGGAAACTGGAGCACCCGGAGGAAACTTGTGTGTTCATAGGGGAAACAAACTAACTCAGCAGAGACAGCACTGGTTGTCAGGATTGAACTCTGGTCTCTGGCGCTGTGAGGCAGTTGTTCTACTGCTGCACCACTGTGCCGGGGATCCCCAAACTACTGTCCCACTTATTTCCAAAATCCCTGATCCCATTGTCGTTCAAATATGTGCGCAGAAACTACAGGTTATCATTCCAATTTATCTTTCCAAAATGGATAACCTTGGGTTATGCAGCATTATATTCTATCAGCTTACTTTCTTGCCTGTCCTATACCTATTTGAAAATCTCAAAGAGCCATGACTGTCCCTCAAATCTGTCTTAATTGAGTGATTCTATTCCAAAGACTCACACACTCTGACCATGCTCTCACCTCACTGTTCCCATTGGGAAAGAGGTACATGAGCTAGAGAACCGTGACCTCCGGGTTCATGAACAGTTTCTTCCCATCAACCATCATGCTCTTGAACAAACCTCGCCACAACTCTACCTCAGCACTGAACTACTATGAACTATGCACTGCCAAGATTACACTGTGTGCTATGGCTTTCACAATCATGGTCTGGTTTACGAAGAATAACTGAATTTATTGTATCTGTTTGTTGTGTTATTACTTTTAATAAGCCTGTAAAACCGCAGCAAGTAAGAAGTAAGAATTGGTCCTGTCTCATTACATAAACACTTTTGACATCCTTTGTGTCCCTAGTTATCTATATTACTAAAAGTCTGATCTTGACCGCTTTTAGCCCGCTGTGCTGCGATTGCCGAGAGAACGCTGCCACCTACGGCTGTCATTTTTGGCCACCTCGCTCAGAGCCCTCCTCCGCCTTCTGGGACCGGAGGATTTTTCCCATCGATGAAAAATCAGAGAGATATTAATGTTTAAAAACATTCCCCATTCTCTCTGCTGCCCCCGCTGGCGGGAGGGGGGAGGGACTATAAAACCCGAAAATGTCGTGTCTCACTCAGTCTCTGCCAGACCCAGGAAGCAAGAGGGTCACGGCTCTCTGAGCTGTGAATAACACTGAACGCTTGTCTACGCCACGAGTCCCCTTGATGTGGCTGCTGCCAAATTGTTTGCCTTTTTAAAGAAGTTTGTGTTCACAAAATGAATTTTGGTTGTCGGGTGGCTGCTGCCCCACTGGCGAGCAATATTTGAATTGGTGGAGAGATGGAATATTGCGTTGGTGACCAGCCCCCCCGTGTGATGCTGGGACCCAACGGGTCTCACTTAGTCTAGTATGTATTAGAAACATTGCCAATCTACTCTGCCAATCCCACTCAGGTTTCTGAATGGCTCAAGAAAATTACCTCTTATTCTGCTTAAATCCAGTGATTATAGGTTCAATCTCATTTCAGTAGTCAACTGCTTCATCCCAGGACTAATGGGCCTGTCCCACTTAGTCGACTTTTTAGGCGACTGCAGGAGACTATGCAATTGCCACATTGTCGCCACATGTTCGCGGGTGTTGGCGGGGTAGTTGTCTTCATGGTCGTGAGGAGTTCCCGCATTCTGGTATCTAGTCGCGGCCTCATTATAGTCGGCGTAAATTTTTCAACTTTAACAAATTAGCGGTGACCAGAATGAAGCCACCATGGAGAATAGTGAGAATTCTTGTGCCGTAGGTGCAGTGGTAGGGGGTTGCCAGGAAGTCGAAGGTTCTCTCGTAGGTTATAGCCGGTGAATTTCATTAGCTCATTGGGAAAAAAAACATAAGCAGCAGTTTTCAGAACCAAGGATAACCGACCGGTAATGTTAATGTCCGCCGAGCTTCACAGCCTTGTATTTCTGGCTTCTTAAACGTTTTCTCCAATCCTTCCCCCACCCCCCAGGAGTAGGTAAAATTGTGAGGGGAGAGCGCGGAGGATGACAGTGTGGTTGAATGGGGGGGGGGGGATCTGTGCAGGATGGATGGGGGGGGGGGGGGAGCAGTGCAGGATGAAGGGGGGGGAGCAGTGCGGGATAGATGGGAAGGGGGGTCAGTACAGGATGAATTGGGGTACCAGTGTAGGATTGATGGGGAGTGGCAGGAGAATCAATGCAAGGTGGATAGGGAGATAGTGCAGGATGAATAGATGAGGAGGGGAGCACAGGGGATGTCAGTTAAGACTAAATAGAGGCAGGAATGGGGATCAGTGCGGGATGGAGAGGAGGGGTCTCAGGATAAGGGGGTGGAGGGGGGCCTACGAGAGAGAGAAAGAGAGGAAGGGGCAGTGGAGGTGGGAAGGAAGGTCAGCGCTCCTCGGACAACACCGGCATCATCGTTCAAATCGCTATCAAAATATGGAGGGGACCTGAGGACACAATATCTTGGTGGCATGCACACACTCACACATACGCGCGAGGCTTCGGACGCTCAATCCAGCACTAAATGCAGCTCAACTCTGCCTGTCTTGCCTGGTCATACCTGGACTGATGACATATTTCCTGTAAATCCAGGCAGGGATAACCTGGCAGGACAGGCAGAGTGAGCTGGGTTTAGCGCTGCTTCTCTGCGCTGGCTGTGGGCCTGGAGGCACCGCTCCCGTCTGACTCCTGACGCCTCTGGCCACCCGCAGGCGTGGGGGGCGGGCTCTCGGGTGGGGACGGGGATGGTCCAGTGACGGTTTGGCAACGATTGCAGCGCCGGTGACCGGGATCGATCCTGACTGCGGTGCAGGTCTGCCGAGAGTGATTTGGCTCGTCTCTCTCCTCGAATCACCGCGCTCTATCCTCAGTTGCACCACCCCCCCCCCCCCCCCCCTACTTCCGTCTCTGACCGACACCTCCCTCCTCCAAGGGTTTGTTTTGAAAGCGCCGTTGGCGGAGTGGCAGCAGCGGCCGCTAACAGCAAAGACCCTATAGTGTTATCAGGCCGGGCGGGGTGCGGGAGGAGATGGAGCCGCCGCTGCTGCTGTGCGGGGCCCGTCATTCGCTCCGACCCTCCCACACGCCACACTTAGCATCTTTCCCACGGTATATCTTCGGTAAGTTGCCAAGCCGGGCAAAATGACTCGGCGTTTAGGTTGCCCGGCAGCACTTTGAGTGGTCAGTGGCACCCGGGCAACCGCTAATTTCGAGCCCTGTTGTAGGAGTTCGTAGATTACCATGATCTTGATTTTTTTTTTTTTTTGTCATTTAAACTCGGCAGAGGTTTTGAATTAAGTCATGAAAGTGGGACAGGCCCTTAAGTAATTTGAATGGGATTGACATTTGGCTGGACTTTTGTCAGATAAACTTATTTTGTCAGCTAAACCTTGTTCATCATGTTTGTTTTTTAACAAACATTTCCTCCTCGTGAAGTGGGTGAAGAAAAGCACGCTAACGCCCACTGAATATTGTAGAAACAAAGAACTGCAGGTTCTAGTTAATACACAAAATGGCACAAAAGTACTGGAGTAACTCAACATGTCAGGATGCATCTTCGGAGAACATAGATAGGTGTAGTTTCAGGTCGGGATCCTTCACATCACGTCTGAGTGTGAAGAACAGTCCCGACCCAAAATGTCCCTTATTCATGTTCTCCAGAGGTGCTGCTTGACCTGCTGAGTTCCTGCAGCATTTTGTGTCCAGCTGTTGGATATTTTTAACCGTTTAACTAGGCTTAGGATGAATATGTTTTACATGTGTTGTTTTGATGATGTAATAGTGACCATGTCGATTGACAAATTGTGATCTCAAATGTTTGACTTGTGATGTTTCACTTGTCATCAATAATTGATTCTAATTATTGAATATTCTTTTTGTATTTGCAGCAGCCAGGTCATTACAAAATTTTTCGCACCGGATCCAGGCGCAGGTTGGTACTGCGTTTGTTTTAAAGATTTCACTTAATATTTGGTCAAACAGCTATCAAACCAAAGTATAATGGAGAAATGTATAGGGAGGAACTGCACATGCTGGTTTATACCAAAGATAGAAACAAAATGCTGGAGTATCTCAGCGGGTCAGGCAGCATCTCTGGAGAAAAGGAAAAGGTGACGTTTCGGGTCAAGACCCTTCTTCAGACTGAGAGTTAGGGGAGAGGGAATGGAGAAGTGATGTTTTAATAGCAGATATGTCAGGAAGTCTTAAATTGTGGAATACACTGTTCAAAACAAAAGTATTGCAAAACTTCCTTTTTGTTTGTAAAGAATTCATTTGGTTTCAAAGTCTCATTACTAATTTGATTACTAAAAACGTTCAATTGAGTACATTTAGGTTAGACATGGGAACCTATTCCCAGAAATTTTTCACCCCCATTCTTCCTCGCCACCCTCATCCCAGACACTGAATCTGACATCGGCAGATGTCATTTTAAATGTAAACAAGATCTGAGTGAATGAAGGAGACATTTAGAGTGGAACAACTCTTTTGAGCCAATGGATATCTTTTTATCACAGATTTAGTATAAAAATATTTTGCTTTAAATGACATTTTTGAACATTAATTAGAATTATAGTGTCACACAGCATGGAAACAGGTCTTTCAACATACCGACCAATTTGCCTTATCTAAGCTAGTCCCATTTGGCCCATTTTCCCTCTACACCTTTCCTTTGCATGTCCCAGTCCAAAACCTTTTTTCTATATATGCCTCTCATAATTTGACATGATTATTTGAGCACTTTAAAAAAAACAAAAAACTTTGCCTTGTTTGTGTCCTTGGATCATTGGTACATGCATGAGTCACCATTTAATTTTGTTTTCAAAGTTGCAGGCTTCTACATCAGCATTTGAAAATGTTATTTAGCTTAAGGTGCTTGATTTAAAAACTACCTGTCCCCACTCTATTTGCAATCTTTGTCTCCACTTTGTTCTCTCCTAATCCACTTTACTTGCCTCATTTTGACAAAGTTGCATAATGCACATGACATCAGTGGTCTTTGTAATGTCACAATGGGCTTATTTAAATTTTCCATTATCTTGCCCGTTGATGTTCTCAACGATGATGATTATCTTGCCCCTGCAATGAAATCCGATTTGATTTCTTGTCTCAAGAAAACAGTGATTGAAAATGCGAAACACCTCTTGCCCTCGAGTGTGTAGGAAAGAACTGCAGATGCTGGTTTAAACCAAAGGTAGACACAAAAGTTGGAATAACTAGTCTCATTGTCTATAACTCTTTCCACCTAGACCACAGCTAACAATGGCCTGTCTCTTATATCATCGTTACTTTTGTGCATATCTTTCATTCATTTGTTCCACATTTCTCTATATTGCAGTCTATATTTCTTGTTTCCCTTTCCCCTCACTCTCAGTCTGAAGAAGGGCCTTGATCTGAAATGTCACCTATTTCTTTTCTCCAGAGATGCTGTCTGACCTGCTGAGTTACTCCAGCTTTTTGTGTTTATCTTCCCCTCGAGAGTCAACTATGATTTAGTGGTAGTACTTTGGCCTTGGTCTCAACATTTACTGCATCTTCAGACTTAAACTCTGAGCAATTTTACCTTACATTAGTCCATTGGCAATTGTAGCTGACTGGACCCTCACCCCATGAATTTCGTTTCAATTTAATCTACTTTGGGCCCAACTGCCCGAGTTATTCTCTCCCTTGTCGGAGGGTCAAACGGCCACCACTCCACTCAAGCGGTTTCCAAGAGAGAGAATACAACAAAAAGGATTCCCCTAGGTTCTAGACCTCGGAATTATGGTTGGGTTATGATAAAAAGGTTGAATTGACCAGAGTGTGCCGATGAGAGAAAACAGAAACCAAGATGGACTCAAAGCAAGTCTAAAATTTACAGGCTTTATTAAACAATGAGAAATCGAATCTCACCAGCACTACATAATACGTGGCTAAACTTATGCTTTAAACTAAGACTATGGACGGAAAACTATCGGGCACGTCGTAAAACTTACTTTACACAATTTTACCCCCCTTTCCCTATATCTTCTCAACCTCTATCCTATTTCGGGAATTTTCACCAGGTCACCGGGATACTCACAGCTAGGTCGATACAGGCCCACGAGCTGTCCAGCAGAGCAGAAAGAGAGAAAGAGTTCTGGCTTGACTCCTGTTTTTATACCTGAGCTTCCTTTGAAACCCCCAGGTGGTCCTCTGGATAAAAGGGTTCTTTTGATGATTCCCAGTTTCGATCTGGCATGAACAATAGGCTTCCGATGATAAAGGGTTTGCTGATGTCATGATCCCTCAGCCTGATCGTTATCCCATCGCCTGGATGGGCTCCTATTGTCTCGATGGATGGGTCATCCAAGATGGTGATTGTGCTTGTGCTGGCCTGTTTACCACCGTCTGCTGAGGCTTGGTTCCTTCCTTTGTGTATCCAAGATAATCTCGTTATCTCCGTCTCAGCCTTTCCTGTCCACACCATTCGCATAGTTGTGTGATGCCCAAGTCCACAGGCCAGACAGGTTTGAAACTTGAAACTGCTTCTTTCTGTGGATTGGGGTTTTTTTTCCCGTTGCAGCCAGCAAATCTGTCTTTTTAAAAT